>NC_081853.1:31171303-31481161 GCF_963259705.1 Myotis daubentonii | reverse complement strand
GGAGTAGCTGGAGATGCTTGGGAAGGGCCTACAGGCACATGTGTCCTGAATGGGAAAGAGAGGGAAGAAGTGTGCCCTGGGCCTTGAAAAGCCTCCTGGCTCTTCAGGTTCTGCCTCTTGCCCTTTAGATGATGTTACCTTAACTGAGTACAAGTCTCAGGCCACAAGCTATAGCTGGCAAGATATTTAATAGCTTAACCCCTTTTATTTTTCTAAAACAGGCCCTCGTACCCCAGCTCAGTCACTGTTCACTGGAGCTGCCCAGGAAGAGGGTGGGCTCAGCTCAAAATGCTGTGGTGAATCCTGAAGGCACTGCAGCTACAAGCTCTCACCAACTGCTCTCCTCGCAGCTGAAGGAACAGAAGGTTCCTTCCAGAAGGGAGAGCCCTACGGCCCACCTTCATGGCTCCACAGGAGCCTCCCACACTGCACACTCCTCACTTCTCCTCAGCCCCACCCAGCCCGGGATGGGGACTCTGAGTCTCCCCTTCGTCAGGGGAGAAGCTTGCTATAAATCACCTCGGAACCTCCTGGAGTTTTTTCCAGCCCTTATCCTCCCTAACAAGGGCTGCTTTTGAAACCTAAACACCAAAAGTGGATCTTGTTTTCTCTCTTATATTATGAAACCCTTCCCTGAGGAAATAAACTTGGAATAGCCTAGCCTGATTGGGAAAATGCCATGGGGATAAAGGATATGGGAGGGATAAGGAACGCCTCCCGTTAAGTTTTAAATATCATTCCACCACACATCTCCTCTTGGTGAATTTTTGCATCCCCACAACAGAAATTTACTTCTGACCTTCCCAAATGCCTTCCTCCCCTCCAAGAAGGAAGGCTCTTTGTCCATTTCAGTGATCGCATCAGGCAAACCATGTCCTAGCAGTGGGGGTAATGTGGCCCCCAGGACCGCCAGGGAATATCAGCAAGCTGAGATACAGGTGATGCTCTCTTCCACCCCATGTGGGTGGTGTGCTTCCAGGAGTTTTCCTCCCAGCACTGGCCCCATGCCCAAGGATCAATCAGTGAAAGAGAAATAACTAAGGCCTATACAGAGCTTACCATGTGCCAGGCACTATCCAAAGCACTGCAATGACTCCTTTAAGCCCCACAGCAACTATCTCCACTTTACAGTTTAAGAGACTGAAGTACAGAGAGGTCAAGTAACTTGCCTGAAGTCACACAGCCACTAAGTGACAGGAACCAAGATTAAAATCCAGGTAGTCTGTCTGATTCCAGGTTAGAGTGCCATATCTCTATAGTTAGCTGCCTCACTATCAGAGCTAAACTAAAAGGGGCAAGTGACATGGGATAAAAGGAATTGACTCAAACACACAGACACCAGCAGGCAGAAGACAGGATCTTTCCGCTTATAGCTTATAGCTCTCAGAAACCTAGGAAAGATAACGCCCTCAATTTATAGAAGGAGAAGTGAAGGGGCGAGAGAGGCTAAGACATCCGGGAATTAGTAAAGCCTAGATGCAAACCTATCTCCATCTCCTCTAACCTTAATGCTACCACCCACATCATTATCAGGACAAAAACTGCCAAGGTCCATGTGCTAGAGTGGACAGCGAGCCTCCTTCTTGGTGCCATTTGTCTTAGTCACATTTGAGATGCTTGGAATAGCAGACGGGCATTTCATGGGTCACAGAGAACAGTGAAGTACTCTCATAATGAATGAGGTGGCCTCATATCTTTCCAGGAGAAAGCTGAGCCCCCACTCAGTGTTTCTGATGGGAAGTAATTTACATAACCTATTTTATGTGTATTACATCCTACAGTCAAGATATTTCCTTTCAGAGAAAGTAATTTATTCCTTCAACAAATATTTATTGAGTACTTACTTCCTGTTAAGATACTAGACAAACGTCCAAGGGTGAAAAAGATGTCATTTGAGGGTCACAGAGAACAGTGAAATAGCCTCACAATGAATGAGGTGGCCTCATATCTTTCCAGAAGAGAACTGAGCCCCCACTCAGTGTTTCTGATGAGACGTAATTTGCATAATCTATTTTATGTGTAGTACATCCTACGTCAAGATGTTACCTTTCAGAGAAAGTAATTTATTCCTTCAACAAATATTTATTGAGTATTTACTTTGTGTAAGATACTAGACAAACATCCAAGGATGAAAAAGACAGATGTCATTTGAGGGGGTTACGATCTAATGCAGACAATGCAGCATGTAGGCAAATCATCACAATACAGTAGAGAGGTGTCATCACTGCCCTTACCTAATGATCACGATAACTAATATTGAGCATTTACACATTTGTACCTGGAACACCATTCCATTCCATTCCATTCCTTGCCACCTTATCCGGCAACAAACTTTTATTCACCTGCAAAACCTTGTTCAAATGCCAACCTCTCTGTGTAGCCTTCTTTGACTGTCTACCTCCCCATCCCAGGCAGACCCTTTCCTACCTTCCTTCCTCCTTCTCTCCCTCTTTCTCTTTTTCTCTTCTCCTTTCCTACCTACTTCCCTAAGTAGCGAGTGGTTTTTGAGCATTAGTGTTAACACTGAATGCTAATGGGTATTTACTTACTTAGTCCTCACCACAGCTCCACAAAGGAGGTATAGTCACATTTGCTATATTGTGACATAAGGGCCAAGAAATTGAACTGTGCACAATGTCTATCCAACCTGACAATACTATCACCAAAGTATCCATGTGACAATGGGGAACTAGGTGCTAGATATGATGTGCCCTAAGGACTTGAGGGCCCTAATGGTCACCCACAAGGTGACAGCCTGCCATGGACCCAACCCTAAACCTCATGGCTGGCTGCGGTCCCTGCCTGGACTCTGTTCCTTTCCACCTGTGACCTTACTCACTCCTGGGAGCCCCTCTGCTGCCTGAACCACTCTGTAGTCCCCTCCTGGCATCTCACTGACCACCCAGGTGGCCCCTCTAGGACTAGCTCTGAACAGAGACCCAACCTCTGCCATGTGTCTTGCAGGGTCCGAGCTGTCTACAGCCTTTGTTTGGCCATGGGCTGATGTCTCCATCCTGGGGGCATTGGAGGTCAGGGGCAGGTCCAGGATGAGAAGTGACAGTTTGCCTTTGGACATCTACATTTAGGGGCAGAGATGGTCCACAGGCTGTTGGGATCAAGAGTTTAATCTGGAGATTCAAGACGCTGCTGCAAGGAAGAGCCCACAAAAGCAGTGATGAGAATGAAGAGAATAGGTCCAAAGACAGATCCTGGAGTGACCCAGCCCAGCCACCCAGCAGAAAAGGGACAGAATAACAGCCAAGAGCCAAACTCGATTAAGGGAAACAAGATGGTCCTTGGTGTGCGATGCTACCAGGCACTGCAAAAATAAAAGAAAAAACATTAGAACACAAAAACCAACCTAGTTAAACTGTCAGGGGTGAAGAGTCCATTCCTGTGTCAGAACCTGCTTGTGCTAACTCAGGGGACAGTCTTTGCCCTGCATAGGGTGAGTGTGGGACCCTTGACTTCCCATCAACAGGTGAGCAAAGAGCCCTGGCCAGTGCAAGCCTTGTTCTCACTCTCCAGCAGCCACCCCTCCATCCCACAAGGGACACTGAGTTGTGCAGAGAAAAGCTCCTGGGCCTGGCATTAATGTTCTTTGTTATCAGTAAGCTTGGACGCTGGCAGCTGCTCATCTCACCAAATGCCTGTGTGCTAAAGAGCACATTTTCCATAAAGGCCCAGAGAGGGCACGGAACAGCCTGAAGCAGATGGCATGTGGCATAACGCTCGCCTGTGATCACAGGTCTCATGTGCGCCACTACGATGATTGGAGACAGATAGGGGTGCATATCAAAGGAACTACTGAGGGACTGCATTTTATTGGACATCCACAGCTCACTTCGGTCCTGGCAGGAGCTGCAGGACAATGAGAAGAGGGCATCCGGGTACGTGAAGTGGGCTTCGATGAGGGCCAGGGAACCATAGAAATAACATCAGAGACTTTATGAACAACCACGGGCCACTAAGATTAATTGAAACTGCAAGGACAGCCAAGAGAGAGCCATACAATTATCTGTCCCTTCCACTGAAACTCAAGTGGAGACTTTGCCTCCTTTCTGAATAAGGTCAGGCCACTGTTTACACTTGGTGGGTGGCTATTGCTCCATCAGAAGCCTTGTTTACTTCAGGTTGGCCTCACAGTCCTCCATGATAACTCACTTATTCCAGCTTTGTTATTAGCAAGGAAGAAAAACAAAGGTAAGACTACACAGAGCAAAGGCACTCCTTTCCCCTTTGTGACTTGGCCTGTGTCAGAGCTTTCGAATAACCACATGTGCAGGCTAAGCAGTGCCTGAGCTTCCTGAGCATGGCCCGTTCCCGTCATTTTGCATCCCTGGGGAGAGGGCTGGAATTGACCATCAGGTAACATTACTTTGAATTGCTGAACAGGTTGGGATCCTGGGCTCCTTCCCAGGGGCGACTGTGACAAGCTCTGCACTCAGATTCATTTGCTGGGTATTCAAAGCATTGTACCTTGCTTCAGTGGAGTTTCCGACTGCATCCTTGGGGAACTGTGAATAAGGAATGACTGGTTTTCATACTAAGCTATAAATTTCTGGAACATCTTATATATATGCTGTAGGGACAGCGTGTTCTTTACTAAAGAATCATGCTGAGACATAGAACATTCTTGTGGAAGGGTTCAGAGACGGTGACAAGATTCCTTCTAAAGCAGCGGTTCTCAACCTGTGGGTCGCGACCCCGTTGGGGGTCGCCTAAAACCATCGGAAAACACATATATAATTACATATTGTTTTTGTGATGAATCACTATGCTTTAATTATGTTCCATTTGTAACAATAAAAATACATCCTGCATAACAGATATTTACATTATGATTCATAACAGTAGCAAAATTACAGTTATGAAGTAGCAACGAAAATAATTTTATGGTTGGGGGTCACCACAACATGAGGAACTGAATTCAAGGGTCACAGCATTAGGAAGGTTGAGAACCACCGTTCTAAAGTATCAACTCAAACTGGTAACAGAGGCTACCTGGGGCCCTGAGTGAAGAAGGACTCTCAGGTGTGTCACCTGAGCAGGAAAGCAGGAAAGAGGGGCAGCAGCCCAAGAGCTCTATTTGCCACCCATGACTTCTTCATGTACAAACTAGGAAGTGACTAGAGAATGGTAGATGGCTGACTCCAACCTTCATGTTTCTAAAGACAGTCAGGAGTTCGACACAGTACTGTGTGTCCTGCATGGTGCTCTTCTGCAAATCCTCAGAGTCCCTGCAAGACTGAGAAGATAAAGCACCACCATGAAAACTAAATGATGGACCCAGGGGCTGCCATAGGTACTTAGGGACTAGCTGGACATCTACAGAGCTCACCAGGCTGCAGTGAGAACAAGGGAAGACCCCAGGCTGGCGGAGAGAAGAGGCATCTGTCCTATCTGCACTCTAGCATCCTTTCCATTCTTCTGGTCACGGCACCTCTCACCTCCACGCATCAGGTTTGGGATGCTGCTGCCTGCCCTTCATTCAGAAGCTGTCACTCCACCCGGGACTACCCAGTGTTTCACACCCCCACCTGGCCCATTCTAGACCAATGAGCAGCAGATCCTGACTCTTTCAGGAATTAGGAGAAAGTTCTCCTTCTGCTGGGAATAGGGAGCAGGGTGACAGAGTGAGGAGCTGCTGGTGGCTGGAGCCACCACATGTGAGGAGCCCAGCCGAGAGGAAAAGCAGAGTGAGAAGAGTTAGAGATGCAGATTCTTAATCTGGGGGAGAACCAGCACTGACCCATGCTTAAAAACCAACTCTTCCCCTCAACTTTTTAGTTACATGAGCCAGTGAATTTCCCCTTTGGTTAAGGAGGTTGGTAGCATCTCTGACACTTGCACAAAGAAGGCATTCTTGACCTTTGCACCAGGAAAGAGCATAAGCTCGGGTTTGAAAGCTCAAGCATTCCTCAGCTCAAACTCAGTCACTCCGGTGTCATCATGACAGTAAAATGCAATGAGCTGTATGTATGCCCAGCACAGCCTCTGTCACACAGTTGATGCTTGAGAAATTCTGGACCAGATCCTACGCTGAGTCCAGGAGTAAAGAGTTGAAGAGGACACCATCCCTGTCCTGGGGACATTCACATTGTCCTGGGAACAATCAGCTGCAAAGAAATGGGACTTCAGCTACAGGAAAACTGACTGAGAGAAAAGTGCCAAAGGAGCAAAAGGAAGAAAGGGGGCATCTCATGGGTGAGTGCAGAAACCACCTGCTCCATTAAGTTGAACCAAATGGCACTGGTCTGTCTCACCCATGAAATCATGAAGCGTTTAAAGCTCCCATCAGTTGACAAAGTAGGAGGAGAATGAGAGGAGACTTCCATTTATTGAACATTTATAACCTTTCAGGAAAAAAAAGTGAATGTAGTGGTATGGAAAACACAGAGCTATACCTATACTTCTATTTAATTCCAGTCTCTGAATTCCCGATGAGCATACCTGTCCCTCAACTCTAAAATTGCACACGCAAGTGGAGCCTAGGGGAGTGGCCCCCAACCTCTCTGTACATCACAATCACTGGTGGGCTTATAAACACACACACATACATCAGATCCTACCTTCTGTAGATTCAGAATCAGTACATTCACCTCAAAAACCCCTGTCCTAGGGTTTGGTAAATTGGCAGGAGCACCAAGGAACACGTGTTATTTGCAAAATTTGTAAATAACTCATAGGTTCCCACTTTTCTGGACAAAGGATGAGAAGCAAAGAAAAGTGAGGAGAGTTTAAAAGGTTATAAATGAACCGGGAGCATTTGGTTGGAGCAGTCACTCTTTGTTAGAGTTAGGGGCTGCCTGACTCAGTCTTCACTTCCTCCTCCTCTCTTAGTACTCCCTCTGTGTGTTGTTCTTCTGGAAACTTGTTCTTTGATCTTAGCATCTATACAAAAAGCTTCAGCTCCCAACCCCCAGCCATTTCTTTTGAAAACAAATGAAACTAGATTTGCTGATGGAATTCAGTGGGTGGTATGGATGCTCCAGGCATAACTACCCTATCTCCTTTACCTGGGGAAGCCAATCCAAAAACAAAATTGCATGAGTTCCTTATATATTTTGGATATTAACCCTTTATCAGATGTATCATTGCCAAATATGATCCCACTTATAGGAATATATCCTAAGAAACCCAAAATGCCAATCAGAAAGAATGCATGCACCCCTATGTTCATAGCAGCACAATTTACAATAGCTAAGATCTAGAAACAGCCCAAGTGCCCATGAGTAGATGAATGAATAAAAAAAAGCTGTGATACTTTTATACCATGGAATACTATGCAGCAGTAAAAAATAATCTCTTACCCTTTGAGGCAGCATGGCGTGACCTGGAGAGTATCATGTTAAGTGAAATAAGTCAGTCAGAGAAAGACAAGTATCACATGATCTCACTCATATGTGGAATCTAATAACAAAATAAACTAATGAACGGAGTGGATCCAGAGACATGGAAGCATGGAACAGAGTGTGAAATCTTGGAGGGAAGGCAGGTGTGGGTGGGAGGTAATCAACCAAGGACTTATATGAGGAAAAAAAAAAAAACCATACAAAACTGCTGTTCAAGGAATTGTCACCAACAATAACAAGATTACCATACAGGTGGCCCTTCTGGTATATTTTAGAAAATATTTCTTCCTGAATAATTTTATTTCCTTTACACCACCATTATGAGGTGGAGATGATAGGAAAATTATCTCTTCAATATATCTCCTCAGAATTTAAGATTAAAAAATAATTCCTCTCTCCTCCTGATCAGATATGCATCCCTTATTAGACAGTGAAAAGTCAGATCTCCTAGGTATTTCCATTTATGCCTTAGCTCAATTTCCAAATATCCAGGACTAATTTCACACTTAGGTTTTGGTAGCCAAATTAAGTTAGGGTTTTGGTATGATTCTTTCTCCCCATTCTCAGTGTAGTACTGTCTGATTTTTATTTTTCAATAGTCTTATAGAGGCTATGGCAAAATACATGAAACAGTTTATTCTTACATTATTATTTATTAATTATTGTGTTATTTTCCTTATGAACCTACTTTTGCCCCAACCTGCATTATATGCACTCTTTATTATAATCTATAAAATTTTTCTTTGGAAATACAGAATGTAGACAATATAAATAAAAAGAAATATGTGATGCTTTATTGTTCCTTTAGCCAGAGAAGACCTCTGCTTTAACCGGGTTCCAGACCCTCCCCATTGCCTTGGCTTATTTGTTCGTGGCCTGTGAACCCTCAGCCCCACACAGAGCCTAGCAAAGCTTCCACTGACCTCCTGTCTTCCCTCTCCTGCAACTCCTTTCCCCTTTCTTCCCCTTTGCTTGTTGTGAGGTAAACTTTGCTTGAGGAAAACCCTGACCAAATACCACATTTCCCTCAGCACCCTAGAGAGGCCTCAGATCAAACAGAACAATTAACTCCGCAAACAATGCCATTAGCAGAGCTCCCTCCTACCCAGCAGCCCAAAGCCAAGCAAACACCTCTTAGAGCATCCAGAGCATCCGGAGGCAGGGAATTTAGGCAGGGATTTTATGGGCCTCTCAGCAGGCCTGCTTCAGCTCTTTGGGAATCAGACTGTGTAGCATATGTCACTATTCCCAGCAGCCTTGGGGCCTGGCTGGGGACCACAGACTTGTGTACTCAAGTGGCAGCCTTCAGAGTCAGGTGGGGAGCGGAGGCTGCTTTCATGGTACTGCACACCCAGAAGTGAAACTGTAAAATGCCAATTCAGCAGAGACAGGGTTGAATCATATATGAACATTTATTCCAATACTGCTGGCATTATGGGAGAGCAGCAGGTCATCCACAAAAATCTGCTCTGCACTTCGTCATATGCCAGCTGCTTATATTGAGTAGAAGGACAACAATTACCTGGGGAAGTGGGCAAAAGGGATGAGAATGGGTATGCAAAGTGGGTGGTTTATAGGCAATGTGGGCTGAGGGTTTGCAAAGGCCTGCGGGTATGCAAAGGGCTAGTGCCTCTGGTTTCTGCAACAAGGTTGTTAATCTTTCCATGATAATAGGCAGTTCCCAGCTAGGGAAGATGGGCCACATTTCCAGGAGTCCCCAGGTCCTCTGTGCAACTCCCAGCCAGGTTAGAATGTGCCTTCTTTTACCAGAACAAAACAATCACGATTAATAGAATGTGATTAATATTTCTTATCATTATAGCTGGTCCCCAATACTCTGTTTCTTCCCCACACAGAAGTACCTTGTCCAGGACACAGAGGTCTTGCAGCTGACCACCAACAAGGAGAACCCCAACAAAGAGCAGAGAGGAACACGGCCACAAGGAGAAGCGTCCTCCAATCCTTCCAGAGCCTGACACATCGCTCACGTTCAGCTCAGACTGAGAGGGTTCGCGGGTACTTAGGCAGAAACTGAAATTCACCAGAAATCTCAATGTACCGTAAGAACAGTCGCTTTTACAGAAATCAGGAATTAAAATGACCTATTTCGGTATCTTGTCCACCCCTTATCAGCACAGGATTGGTCCCTGAAGAGTTCTGAGAGTTCATTTTTAAATAACTCCAGCAATGAGCTTCTATCACAGGACTCCCCAGGAGAGACCGTCCTAATGAAGCTCATTCTTTGGAAGTGTACTCAAGATCCATCCTAATTTCTCCATTTCACAAGCTGCTCCTTAAATCATCTAAAATGACTCCAACAGTGCTTGCTGCATCCTCTCTGTGAGGCACTTGGCTGTAGCAGCCTTGCCTTCATGTAGTTTGTAATCTTTTTGTATTCTGGGGAGGGGCTGATGGATAGATTTGACATTTAAGTTTTTAAATAAAAGTGGTCATAGATAGGAAAGAGGCATTTCTAAAAGATTCCATAGAGAAACAGAAAGATTGGTAGCGAGGGAAGTCGGGTATTTTAATGGCAATCAATTTCTCAAAGCTAGGAAACAATAAGGCAATGTCTCCAGAATCATCAAGGGAAATGATTTCCAACCTAAAATTCTATACTCAGCCAAACTATTAATTATGTGTCCAAGCAGAACAAAAACATTTCAGACATGCCAAAAAATGTATCTCCCATGTGCTTGTTTTCAGGAAGATACTGCAGTGTACCCCAGTACAATGACAATGAATATGGTATCCAGGAAACAAGGAATCCAACATAACAAAAAGTGAAGGGAATTCCCAGGAAAATGGTGAAAGGAGATCCCAGAACAACTGTACTTAGCTTAGCAAGCAATCAGTTCAGATAGCAAAAGGGTAGAGAAATCAAG
This sequence comes from Myotis daubentonii, assembly GCF_963259705.1. Taxonomy (NCBI): domain Eukaryota; kingdom Metazoa; phylum Chordata; class Mammalia; order Chiroptera; family Vespertilionidae; genus Myotis; species Myotis daubentonii. Next base: position 31,470,921 of record NC_081853.1, on the reverse strand, counting down.
GTTAGATATCCCCTAGAAGAGGAAGATATTGTTAAAAGAATTCTGGGATGAATTAGTAGAAAACTAAGCAAACAAGAAAAGCAAAAAGATTATTAACTCGGGGAAAAAATAAATACTTGTTCCTGAAAGTAAATTTAATAATGAGGCATTTCAAAAAAAAAATAGTAATAGTACATTGCATGACTCAGCAGTGACTAATATTTCCATAGTCACAATGTACACATAAATGAAGAGCACACCAAAAGTATGATAAAAATATATTTGCAGCTAAGTGTGTGTGTGTGTGTATGTGTGTGTTTGGAGGGTGGACAAAAGAGAGTGGAGTATAAGAAAGTCAAATCTTTACCTTTAGAAATCAATAAATGATATTTAAAGCTGAAAATTTAAGATATAGTGATTTAACCATTGCATTTCAATATATTGAAGCAAATACCAGAATAGTAGAAAAAAATCAAAAATGCTTGTCTCTATAAAGTAGCAATGGAATGGGAAGGGTGGGGCACTGCACTACTCGTTATGCCTTTAGAGTTCTTTTTTTTAAAACTATAGATATAGATATATACATAGATTTCTAAGTACATATATATATATAAATATATACCTATATCTATAAAATTTTTCTTAAGCAGCCTAGTTTGGTGTTAGACACCTAGGTTTGAATCTAAGTCCTAGGACTTCCTAGCTGTGTGACCTTAGACAAACACCACCTCCTCCCTGGACCTCAGAGTGCTTACCTATTTCAAAAGACAATGTAGTTAAGAGAGTAAGGGGTGAGAGACTTGACATTTCAGATAGTTCCTTTTCCCAACACCCTACATGCATTGGTCATTGTCATCCTCACTTTCTCAAACATATTTCATCTCTAAAATCTCTCCCATCATTTACCATCAACCACACAAAAAAAGGAAAGAAATCAGAATTCTGAGACCCAGAACTCACTTGATAACAAGAATGGGAAGGGCCTGAAGGCAGTGATGGAGAATTTGGTGAAGGAGATTGCTTCCTGCCCTTGGACACCATTACCCAAGATGCACAGTGTTTCCTGCCTTTGGACCCCATTACCCAAGATGCACAGTGTTTACAGAACAGGGGTTTTATTTGGAACCTGAAGCCAAGAATGGACCGAGGAAGAGATTGTTAGATTTTCAGCAAATCTGTGAGCCAGTGATTAAACACAGCATTATTAAAAATTAATTTACAAAACTTACACTGGAATAAATTATGTTTAAAAAAGCATAAGAGACTAAAAGCTCATCGCTTCCTAATTATTTCACTATATTTGGCTATTATTTATGTTCTTAAGGTTATCATTACATCTGTTATTACCTATATTTATGTTATTATTATGTCATGCTGGTAGCTAGAAGTCAGCCTTGGTGAATGATTTAATCAGAGAAATCGATAAATACTATAAATCAATGCTTTTTTTTCAGATAGGCAGTTTTTAAACACCACTGGCTGGGGATCAGAAATACTAGAATCCAGATGTGTCCAACTTCCCAAAGACTCAATAAAAACATACATTTTGGCAACCTCCTCAAAAAATGCTTTTTTATCTCCTTAAATATGATGGAGCCTAATAACCAACAAGCAGAATAAATGAACTGCAGAGGAGGAAAACCTTTTCCTCCACCCTTTCAGGTTCTGTATCTGGAGACTGCAAATTAAATGACCAAAGACAAACTAACCACAGAAAAGCACACAAATTTTATTTGATGTTAACACATTCACATGCACGGGGGCTATATGGAAAAGAAGTAAAATAACAAACAAAAACAGTTACACATGGGGCCTTCTATATCATTTTAACAAAGGGTGACAAGTTGTGAAGAAGTGACTAGAGAGAGGAAAGGAGACTTTCAGTGGAGGTAAATTGTGGGCAAGTAAATATACAGGAGAAAGTAATGGTAGATAAGGGTTATTTAGTAAGGTTTGTTTATGCAGGCTCATCTCAGCGCTGGTCCTCTGTCTCTAGTGATAAGGGTCGCTCTCCTCCTCACCGTATAGGAAGTGGGGGTGAGGACACGGGCAGAATTTATGCCTCTTTTGTCAGGGAAATGTATGTCCTGCATTTAGGCAGATAGGCAGAGCAGAGAAATCTTCCCATGTCCTTTTCTCCAGTGCCGCTCAAAACAATCCTATCCCAAAGGTATTCTAATACCCTTCAGAACTAATGAACAAACGAATGAGTGAATATGTGATAGAAAGGCAAAAGCTCAGGCCCCTTCACAGGCCTGCTGGCTAGGAATCTGCGTTTTAACACAGTCAAGTTTGAGAGCATTGCTGTAAATGTCAATCCTGGCCAAGTCTGCTAGAAGGCTTTCCCTTCCCCGCCTGAAATTCTATCAGAAATCCATAGTGGTTAACAAGCCTTTAAAAAGGCATATACTCTCTGAGGGGGTTAATGACCCAGCCCTAAAAAGAAGAATTTGTTCAAGGAGATTGCCTTCTTCCTTTCAAACTTTTACCTGAGACACACGGTGCTTGCAGAATGGAGGCTGCATTGGGAAAAGACGGGGAATGAAAGGGGAGATGGTTCACTGACTCCTGAGGATCATTGCAATGGCCTTCTAACTCTCCTTCTAACCTTCTTCCTCACTCCCCTGCAGTCTAGTCTCCACTTAGCTTTTAAAACTGCAGATCAGGTCATGGAATTCCCTTACCATTGCACTGAGAATAAAATCTGTACCGGAAGACTCAGGAAATTTTTCCCCACCTCACCAAATCCCACTCCTGCTCTCCCAAGCCCCAGCTCCATGGACCTGCCTCCTGACTCTGGGTGCTCTGTGCTTCCTCTGCCTTCTGTGCTTGCTGTTCCCTCTTCTGTAGAACTCTCTGTCCCTCGATCTTCCCTGACCACTCACTCAGTCTATGCTTAAAAGTTTCCATTCAGAGAGGCCATTGTTGTCCAAGCCCCAACTTACTTTATGCTTACTTTCTGTACACATTACACACACACACACACACACACACACACACACTCACTCACTCACTCATCCATAGACACAAACAGATGAAAACTGCATGAGAACAGGGATCTGTGAGCACCCAGAGTGATACCTAGCACCAGTAAGTGCTCAATAAACCTGTGGGGTAGATGCAGGTGTGAATGAAGGTGATTGCATGGCAAAGTGCTCCAACACTCACCACCACCATCAAGACCAGCTCTGCACCCTGAAAAAAAGAAACCCATTTGCTCTTCCTTATTCTGCACCCCACACTCTGTGGCCTGTCCCCTACTCCCTCCCAGGACACAGCCCTGCTATTGGTACTATAGGTATTCAAATGCAAAGACATTTGTAGAGGCCCCATGGAAGCAAGCTGATCTGAGGGCTTAGAAACCCCACCAATGGCAGGTCCTAGAGTGGGTCTGACTTAGGGTGACAACCACATTTCCAGAGAGTCGTAAAGTTGCCAGATGCCAGTTTGTTAAACCATTAGATGATCGAGAACACCCGATGGGACAGAGACAACTATGGAAGGCCACATTGCTGAAAGTTTGCTTGCTAAGTGGGAAGTCCAAAGAAGATGGCTTTATGGATGCAATGCCGACCCTAAACACATGGACACACACACACTCATACACACACTCCCACACTAGGCAGATGGCATGACTCTCAGGAAGGGAGATGCCAGCCCCCGCTGCACTGCTCAGTGCTGGGATGGGCCCTGCCAGGTGGGCCTCTGTGACTGCTCTTCACTTGGAATTGCACTGTTACCCAGGAGCCAGTCTAACTGCTGGGTCATTTTCTAGATGTAGGTTCAATATGTTCAATCAAGTCACCAGGCCAGGGAGCTTCTTTGCAAACTGTTTCCCACCCAGGTCTCCCCTGTGGACCTCAGGCATCTCTCTAAGGATAGCCTCAGTGCCCCCGTTTCTAGGTCCCTGGGGACACCTTGCTGTGGCTTCAAAGGACCAGCTACCTGGGCCATGGTGGGACCACAGGTCTTTTGCAGGCTGCCCTGGGAACTCATCCTTTACTTACTACATCATTTTGATGGAAACAGGTACTCTGGGTTCACAAAAATTCAGACAGGACACATTGGAGGGCTGCTGCACTCTCACATTACCTGTTAGCAATGCACCTCAGAGGAGGAAGTCTTGTGGGGCTCTTTCTTCCTTCCTTCCTTCCAGTAAGTATCCTTCACATCATCTATTTCATATTTGATCTTTATCATAAACAGTGCAGACAAATCACTTTTCTGATCTTCATCCATTTCAGGCTTTTGTCTTATGAAATACATGCTTTTTGGGATGCTTACCTCACAGGTCCTAGGTATAAGTGAGCTTTAAGCAAAGACCTGAGAGAAAGGGGTCAAGAAGAGGTGAGTGTGCGCAGCCTTATGTCCAATCTTGAGAGGGATCTTTGCCCACTTGGTGGTGGTTGGCTGATCTGGAAGACCTGACGTATTCCATGTACTGAATTCAGTGTCAGGGATGTGGGGTACAGAGGTGGCTCTGCTCACCTGGGGGCCAGGGCCAGATCAGACCACCCTCTCCTCAGGCCTGACCCATCCCTCACTCCTCCTTCCTCCCACCTCAGCCATCTTCTTTGGCATCACTGGCCTCTGGCCACCTCTTCCCTCCTTGTTGCCGCCCCCCCCCCCCCCCCCCCCGCTCCCTGATCCCAGCACAAGCAGAAACAAATTATTTATGAAGAGCCCTCATTTACAATGCATCCATAATGCCTGGGAAGACACCGATAATTTATTTAATGAGCACAAACACGATGATTCACGAACGATGATCCCAGTCAGAAATTAGCTTCATTAATCCGCTGTGAGCCCTCTGCTTTGATTTAGAGCCTCCAGAGTACCTCAGCCCCACAAATCTCCTCAGCATTTCCGCCGCTCCTGCCTGGGCCTGGCTCAGGTGAGGCTCCAGCACAATCATTTTGCATCATGGCCTTCCCACCTAGCCATGCAAAGTGGTCAACACACATCCTGCTGGGCTGCCCAGCTCTGCTCTGCGGAAAACTCCCAACCTGCTGTGCAACCAGCCTGCCTGTGTATGACAACAGAAGAGCATCCCAGGTCAGAGCAACTGAGGGTCTTAACCACAGATGCCTGCCACTCCCACAAGTGACAGCCATACTGGGGTCTGTGCCAGTCACACCAGCATCACAACAGGTCACAGACCTGAAAGCTGCTGACACAAACCTGACTTTAGGAAGTTAACCGGCATAGGTGTTTTCCAGCTGCCAGTCACAAGTCCTTGCTGAGCAGACGTGCACCCAGTCCACGTGCCTCAGGGTGCCCATCGGGAGTGGAGGTAGGGAGAGAGTAAGAGTGAAAACTCAGCCTGAGTTTCAGTGTCCTAGTCCCCTCCTCCCCGTGCACTCAGTGACCCCATCTTTCTTTATCCCCTGAGCAAATGTGGACTACAGTTTGCTGCCCATATGAATTTTAATTATTTTTATTTTTTAATTTAGCCATTTTTATCCCTGATACACAAACATATGGGTTAAAGAAATAAGCAATTCTACTAAGCTTGTATTCATATAATAAACAGCAGTCTCCCAATTTTCATTTTGGTATTTATCTCCATATCTTGACAAAATATGCTTAGATTATTACTTTGGGGTTTGGGGTTTTTCCATTTCGGACATTAACTCTTAGCTTCCCTCTATAAATAGGAAGCCTTAGTTCTCTTTCTTTCATCTCACATTCTTTTCTACACATACATATTTCTAATCTAGGGGTCAGCAAATAATGGCCTCTTGTCCACCAACTGTCTCCATAAATAAAGTTTTAGGGCAAAGGACCCAAATAGATGCTTCTCCAAAGTGACATACAGAGGCCAAGAGACATAAATGCTCAAACTCACTAATTGTCAGAGAGATGCAAATTAAATGATAATGAGGTATCCCCTCATACCTGTCAGAATGGCTACCATCAACAAATCAACAAATGACAAGTGCTGGCGAGGATATGTAGAAAAAGGAACCCTAGTACACTACTGGTGGAATGCAGACTGGTGCAGCCACTGTGGAAACAATATGGAGCTTCCTCAAAAAAATTTAAAATGGAACTACTATTTGACCCAGTGATTCCACTTCTAGGAATATATTCTAAGAAACCCAAAACACCAATCAGAAAGAATATATGTGCCCCTATGTTTGTAACAGTACAATTTACAATAGTTAAGATCTGGAACAGTCCAAATGCCCATAAGTAGACAAGTGGATTAAAAAAAAAAAAAAAAGCTATACATTTACACCATGAAATACTATGCAGCTGTAAAAATGAAGGATCTCATACCCTTTGAGATAGCATGGATGGGCCTGGAGATTATTATGCTAAGCAAAATAAATAAAGTCAGAGAAAGTTAAGTATCATATAATCTCACTCCTATGTGGAATTTACTGAACAAAATAAACTGATGAACAAAATAGATCCAGAGACATAGAAGCATGGAACAGACTGACGAATTTCAGAAGGAAGGCAGGGGTGAGGGGTGGGAGAGATTAACTGGGAAAATTGCATACATATATGCATAGCCCATAGACACAGATAATAATGAAATGAAGGCCTGGGAGGGGTGTTGTGGGGTGGAGGGGGTCAATGGGAAAAAAAGGGGGACATCTGTAATACTTTCAACAATAAAGATGAATTTTAACATATTTTTTTCAGTTGGTTCTCCCCTAATGGTTCTAGTCCTGCCACCTATAGCCATCCAGATCAATCCACTCTGTATCCTACATGCGAGAACTTGAGTTATTAGAAGTTAAATCATGTCCAGACTAGACACTGGCAGTCTTTGTTGGAAAACTTAGAAGATGAGACTGATGATAGATATTCTGACTCTTTAGGATAAAGGAAGACATTCTCTCTAGTTCAAACGTATCATAATTCTTTGTATAGTCCACAAATGGAAATGGTACTTTTCAAACAAATTTTTCCATTTTACAACTTGAAAATTCACAGAAGTATACAATCAATGAGCTTGAACCTGAGCAAAATAAATTATCAATATTTTGTTAACATGCTTCCAAGAAAGCCTTTTTCTAAATGCCCATGATTTATTTAATGTCTTAAAAACAACAATGCACATTTTAAATGCTTCCAAATAGTCAAGAGGAATGTAGTCCTAAGTAAATGCCACTATATTTCCAGGAAAACTATCATGGTTTTATTGTAATAAGCTTTTCACTGATTTATGTGTTGTGTTGCCTTTAAATACACAAAAAGGCAATTTGTAAAAGAAACAGATGCTCTGAGTGACTCCAGAAGATAAAAGAGAAAAACCAGTATGATCAAATAATAGTGGGGAAAAAATATTTCTGTTTTGAATAAACAGTTCTCTTTGTCTTTCATTGATCCTTCTTTATTTAACTATAAGAGTAAATCATGAATGCATGCTTATGATAAAAAATTCAAATACTATTGAACTCTTTAGAGCACCCTTTCCAATAGAATTTCTGTGATGATGAAATGTACTATATTTGCGCTGCTCAATAAAGCAGCCATTAGACACCTGTAGCTATCGGGCACACTAGAAATGTAGGTACTGCCGAAACCGGTTTGGCTCAGTGGATAGAGCGTCGGCCTGCGGACTGAGAGGTCCCAGGTTCGATTCCGGTCAAGGGCATGTACCTGGGTTGCGGGCACATCCCCAGTAGGAGATGTGCAGGAGGCAGCTGATCGATGTTTCTCTCTCATCGATGTTTCTAACTCTCTGTCTCTCTCCCTTCCTCTCTGTAAAAAGATCAATAAAATATATTTAAAAAAAAAAAAAAAAGAAATGTAGCTACTGAGACTAGTGGCTACCATATTGGGTAGCACAGATACATAATTAAAAAGTAAAATATTCATTCATCTTCAAAGTCTATGAGAAACCATTGTTAGTGGTTTGGCATATTCTTTGGACAACTAGGGGGGAGAGGGGGTATGTACATGTCATATAATTAATACAGTGGTTTACAGCAAGGGCTCTGCAGTCAGATAGACTGGATTCGAATCCTGAGTCTGCAGCATACTAGCTTTGTGACCTTAAGCAAGTTTATCAACCTCTCAGTTTCCTCATCTAAAAAATGGAGGTAATTACAGTAACTACCCTTTAGGAATCATTTGAGAAGTAAATTAGCCAATACATTTAAAACCCTTAGAATAGTTCTTGGTACATAATAAGCATTTAATAAATGTTAGATATTAGTATTAATATTATTGTATGCATACTGTTCTGGGTCTTATTTTGTACTTCTTGCCTTAGTAAGCTTACCATGTCAGAGCATAAAATTCTACCTTATTTTTTAAATGTGAACTTTTAAATTATCCTATATAATAAAAGCCTAATATGCTAGGTGTCCACTCAACCAATCAAAGCGTAATAGGCTAATGATATGTTCAAGCCGCTCAACCGCTTGCTGTGATGTGCACTGACCACCAGGGAGGAGATGCTCCAACCAGTAGGTTAGCTTGCTGCTGAGGTCTGGCTGATCTGGACTGAGCAGGACGGGCCAGACATGCCCTGGAGCCCTCCCATGGTCCCTCCCTGGCTTGCCAACCTCCCACGCCCCAACCATGCACTGGTGGGGTCCCTTGGCCTGGCCTGCCCCTCTCACAATCCAGAACCCCTAGGGGGATGTTGGAGAGCGAGTTTCGGCCTGATCCCGCAGCCCAGGACGAGGGACCCCACTGGTGCATGAATTCGTGCACTGGGCCCCTAGCCTATATAATAAAAGCCTAAGCAACCATTGATGTGCACTGACTACTAGGGGGCAGACACTCAATGCAGGAGCTGCCCCCTGGTGGTCAGTGCGCTCCCATAAGGGGAGCAGCACTCAGCCAGAAGCTGGGCTCATGGCTGGTGAGCACAGCTGCCATGGCAGGAGCCTCTCCCAACTCCATGGCAGCAGGTACAGTGGGCCCGGACGAGCACAAGCAGCACCTGGCCCTGATTCAGGCTCCTCCCTGGCCACCTGCCACTTGGCACACTACTACATCCCCTGAGGGGTCCCGGACTACAAGAGGGCGCAGGCTGGGCTGAGGGACCTGGCCCCCAGTGCATGAATTTTGTGCACCGGGCCTCTAGTAAAGGTAATAAATACTCATATTAAAAACACACACACAGGATAATCAAAAATCTATTGACTTTCACTTTCTGAAATGGCAGACTAGGTAACTCAGATCAATCTTCCTTTAAGATACTATAAAATTTGGAACAAACTTTTGTTTTCAATTGCTTAAAATAACTAGAAAGCTAACAAAATAGTGTAGAATTACAAAGCCAGAATTTGAGGGAGAACAGAGGCCCAGGCAAGCTAGTCCATTTCTTGGGCCTGATTTTTTCCTGACAGCATAATTAGGGATCCAAATATTGGGTTTATCAAACACAGGCTTTGAAATAACTATACATACTAGTATATTCAAGGAAGTAAAAGGAAAAATAGAGAATTTCAAAAGAAGACTAGAGAATATAAAAAAGAACCAAGTGCGAATCCTAACATTGAAAAATATAATAAAGCAAAACAAACAAACAAACAAATAAATAACTCATTAGATGAAGTTAAGTGCAGAGTGGAAACAGCCAAAGTGTGAATCTGTGACATGAAAAATAAGTTAGAAGACAATATCCAGAATAAAGCAAGAAGAGAAAAATGGATGGATAAAAAGAAAAACAGAAGAGAGGATAAAGATATTGAAGATTGTGTGAAGTCTAACTTATCTTTAAACAAATTCTCAGAAAGCAATGTAGACTAAAGACAGTAATATTTGAAGTAATAATGGCTTAGAATTTCTGCAAAACATGAAAAACATCAATCACTAATTTCAAGAAGCCCTATGAACCACAAACAAAAGGAAGCAAAAAGAAAACTCTAGACACATCACCATAAAACTACCTCAAAGCAAAGATAATAAACAAATCTTGAAAGCAGCTGGAGAAAAATGTTAGATAACTTTATAAAGAGCAACAATACAACAGGAAGTTAGCTTCTCAACTGAAACAATGGAAGTCAAAATTCAGCTGAATGATTTGCTAAAGGTGATTTAAGGAAAAAACTGTCAATGTAAAATTTCACTCAAAATATCCTTCAAAAACGAAAGTTAAAAAAAAAAGATGAACAGAAAAATATCTGAGAGGATTCATCACCAGAGGACTCTCACTAAAGAAAATACTAAAGGTTCTCTAGAGACAGAAAAAGAATGATCTCTAGGGGAAGGTTAGAAATGTAGGACAGAATGATCAACAAAAATGAGTCTACAAAGAAATAGTATTTATTTTAACTGTATAGTCTACTTAATGAGAGAGAATATATATTTACCTTCATTTAAAGTATAAACATCATAAATTTAATAAAGATTTTTTAATAGCCAAAAATCACCCTTTAATATTTCTACTTACAAACCACACTGAACAGTCAACCAGATTCCCTAACACTAACCTCTTCAGCTAATAGTCACTCTATTTATTCATATTTCTATACCACTTGGTTAAAGCAACAGAGAGTTCTTTGCACCATATATCAGTAATGGATTGTCCATTAATTAGTCCATTAGCCCTTGGTCTTCTGATCCTCTCACAGCTGAGCTATCCACAAAATAACAACAACAAAAAATAATAATAAAAAGAGGATAAATCTATATAAATGTTGAGTATAAAACTTGACTACTAAAGGTCTAAGGGACTTAAAGTAGATTTAAATTTAAACATGCATATAAGTCAGAGAGGGTAAATGAAAATTAACATCCTTGCATTATTTTGGACAAGGGAAAGTGCCAATCAATGTTAGATCTGTGTTAAAGAGGCAAGTCGCAATATCTAGGGAACCATCCCTCTATCCCCTAAGTTACTTAAAGTTTTTATGATACATGGATTCTGAATTCTATCAAATGATTTTTCTGCATCTTTTGAAACTTTAATTTGTCTTTACTCCCTTGAACTATTAATGTAGCAAAATCATTGAGAGAATTTACAACATTAAACCAACCTTGAATACCTGAAATATAACTTCTGATACGATTTATTATACTTTATGTATATTGCCTAGATTCAATCTGCCAATATTTTGGGGTTTTGGATTTGTTTTACTTTTTGCACTTAGGTTCATGAGCCAATTGGCCTGTGATTTACAGTCGGACCTTCATATCCACAGGTTTCAAATCCATGGATTCAATCAACTGAGAGTCAAAATATTTGGAAAGCCCAGTGGCATAGCTCAGTGGTTGAGCATCAACCTGTGAACCAGGAGGTCATGGTTAGATTCCCAATCAGTGCACATGCCTAGGTTGCAAGATCAATTCCCAGTGTGGGGCATGCAGGAGCCAGCCGATCAATGATTCTCTCTCATCATTGATGTTTCTCTCTCTCTTCCTCTCCCTTCCTCTCTGAAATCAATAAAAATATATATTCTTTTAAATTATAAAACTTTATTAAACATAGTAAATAACATTTAAATAATTGAAGACAAATACTTTGCTCAGATTTTGGAAGATTCATTATAGAGATGTCTATTCTCCACATTATGTTTGTGCTATGTGTGTGCATGTGCAAATCAGCCAATTACACTAAAGTTTATATAAAAGTACAAATAACCAAGAATGTTTAGGATACATGTAAAGACTCAAATGTCAAGATTTATGATGAAACCACAGTAATTATAACAATATGGCATTGATAAGGGAGAGACAAATGGAATAATGAACAGTGCAGAAACCCAGAAATAGACCCATTTATATGTGCATACTCTCTCTATGACAGAGGTAAACCATGAGAAAAGGAAATATTTTTCAATAATAGAACTGGATCAGTGGGTTATCCTTATAGATGAAAATGTGACACCTAGTGCACACCATTCACAAAACTTATTTCCAGGTAAATTAAAACCCCAACTGTAAAAAGTTAAAATTGTAAAACTTGAGTAGAAAAAATGTCTTTATGATCTCAGGGTAAAAATTTATTAAGACACCAAAAGAAAATAAAAGAGTAAAATACATTCAACTAAATTTAAATAAATTCTGTTAATCAAAATATAACATTGAGAAAGACAAAATGATAAGCCACAAATGGAAGATAAATAATAATAAGAATGGTATATTCAATATATAAAGTACTTTTACAAATAAATAAGCAAAAGGCAAAAAAGGAGGAGGGAAATGTGCAAAAGATGTATCAGGTACTTCACAAAGGATAAACTCTGAATGGTCAATGAACACATGGGAAGGTGCACAACTTCATTAGTAACCAGAGAAATAAAAGTTTAAACCACAAGGATACACAAATATCCATTCAATCGATTGAAACACTTTTAGATCTCACAGCACTAAACACTAATAAGGATGTGGAGCAAAGAGAACTATTATATACTGTCAGTAGACATAAAAATTAATTTAGCCATCTTTAACACTTGGGTTTCTTGTAAAGCTGAACATGTACATATCTCATAACTCAGCATTTCCACTACTAGATACAGGGAAACTCTTATACACACGCACCAAAAAACATGTGAAAAAGAACATTAAAGAACTTGTATACAGCCGAAACCGGTTTGGCTCAGTGGATAGAGCATCGGCCTGCGGACTGAAGGGTCCCAGGTTCGATTCCGGTCAAGGGCATGTAACTGGGTTGCGGGCATATCCCCAGTAGGAGATGTGCAGGAGGCGTCTGATCGATGTTTCTCTCTCATCGATGTTTCTAACTCTCTATCTCTCTCCCTTCTTCTCTGTAAAAAATCAATAAAATATATTTAAAAAAAAAAAACTATGTTTTTAAAAAAAAAAAAAAAAAGAACTTGTATACAACACAAATGCCCACTGACATGGGAATGGTTGAATAAATCATGGCACAGGTCAATAATCTTTTATCCAAAATACAGTGAGGTTTTTTTAAATTTAGAAATACAATAGATGATGTGTGTATACATGTATAACATATATAAACATACATACATATACATACACATATAAATATAGATCTATGTATATATGTATATATATTATGCAACAGCCCACATTCAGATACATTTTCTCAAGTAAAAACATGAATTTTCATGTTAAACTGGGTCAATAGCATAAACATAATTCAAATCGTTTTTATACATTCAGAATTTCAGAGCAGGGATGGCATGCATTTACATGATGAAACACTGTAGAGCAAAGAAAATGAATAAACGATGGCTACACGATCAACATGGATGATTGAGAAACATAAGGATGAATGAAACAAGCAAATCAAAAATAGCAAAATTAACAATATACTAATTAGAGATACATGCAATGTGGCAACACCATAAAGTAAGTAAAGTTAGGCAATGCTTAACAATGAGGGAAGAGGAAATGTAATCAAAGAGTTTGGTTGCTCCCTTAATTTTAAATTGTATAGATATTTTTCAATTGAGTATATACACATATAGTTTTGTATATATGTTACATTTCACAATAAAAATTTAAAGATAAAAAAGCTACTGATTTTTATGTATCGATTTTATAACTAGCTGCCTTATTATTCTTTTATTGTTTCTAAAATTTTTCCATAAATTCTCTTGGTTTGTGTACAATAGTATCACCTGCATATAATGACAATTTTGTGTTCTCCTTTCTGATATTGGTACTTATTTCTTTTTTCTTATAACTGCATTGGCTGTTGCTTCTAGATCAATGCTAAAACAATGGTGATCATCTTTTTTTCTTGCCCCTTTCATGGATCGCCTTCTGTATTGTTTCACCACCAAAATGTATAAACAAACATTTATATGCTCAGGACTGTCTCAGGATGAAATGGGCCACTTGGACAGACAGGCAGCAAGCCTCTGTGAACTAGTTTCCGTTTGTGGCTTGTTTGTCACAGTCCATGATGTGGGGATGTGGGAACCCTGACATCATCCCATGGCCCCCCATGGGGCCCAGGGGAAGGGGCCCAAATAGAACAAGTACTTCCTATATTCAGGAAGGCATGATGAGCTCACTCGCAGGTCAGGCTGAGTGGCCTTCTCCACAGAGCCCAGAGTGCTCAGGTCTGGCTCACCTTCAATTACAAAATTGGCTGGCTCACTTCTCCATCCCAAACCAGACACCTGTGACAGATCTGTCCCCACAGGCCATTCTCTGAGCAGAGCACAGCTGAATTCCGAACAAACACCTCTCTCAAAAGACCTGTGTTTCATTTAATAGAGTTCAAATTGAGTGTCCAAAAACCCTGATGCTTTTTATTTCCTCGACGTCTTCTGCAGCAGCTACAGGCATTCCCTGGACTCTCTCCCGCCCACATTTCAGGACCTCCTCACCTGAGACGTCTGCCACTATTGAAGCTCACCAATTATTTTAAAACAGTGCCCACGACAGGGGTGGGGGTATGTATCTAGTAATATGCCTGCAGAACTCCTGGGTAAAAGTGTGTTAATAATTGTTTCCAGGGCCTGGATGGGCAGCAAAGTTAAGACCCTCTCATTTTGTTGATGGCCCCATCTGCTGGTATTCCGAAGGTGCACTTGATCTGCCTATAGGGTACTGAGCCCTGCTCTTCACGCTGTAATGGCCTGCTGGCCTGTTTGTCTCCTGCTCAACTTTGAAAGCTCCCAGAAGGCAGGCATTCTGCTGACATCATCTTCATATTCCCAGCCAGGGCTGGGCACAAGCACCAAATAGCTGATATTCTCAAATCAGGCAATTTGAAGAGAGTTTAATAAAGGGCTATTTATAAACATGTGGGCAGGGTTTAAGACAGTGGCTCTCAACCTTGTTACACATTAAATGTCCTGGAGAAACATTGTGCCTGGGTCTCATCCCCAGAGAATCGAATCCAATTAATCTACAGCATTCCATAAGGTAGCCACATGTGGCTACTGAACATTTGCAATGTGTCTGGTCCAAACTGTGATGTGTTTTAAGTATAATATGCACCAGATTTTGAAGGATTAGTACCAAAAAATGCAAAGTATCTTTTTAATAATGGATTTAGAATTATTTTATTGAAATGCTAATATTTTAGCCACACTGGGCTAGATAAAATATGTTATAGAAGTTAATTTCATCTGTTTCATTTTACTTTTAATCATATGACTTCTAGAAAATTTAAGATTGCATATGTGGTTCAAACTATATATCCAACAGACAGCACTGGTCCAGAGCACAACCTGAACATCAGGTTGGAAATTTTTTAAACTCCCCAGATGATTCTAATGTGCAACCAAGATTGAGAAGCACTGGCTTAGAGAAATCATAAGAGATAATGCAGTAGCCTGTGACTAGCAACAGCAGGGTGGTTACGGGAACATGGGAGAATAGCTCCATGTCAAGAACTGCATGCAAGAGCCATGGTGTTTAGCAGAGGGAAAAAGTAAACTCAGGTTAAGTTGGGAGGAAGTAAGGGAAATAAACATCCAGATCCCTCTCTCCTCCTGCCTTTGATCCCCCACTGGCTGAACCCAAATGACAGCCAAATGACAAGGGAGCCCAGTGGATGCAACTCATACAGGTCAGCCTCCCTGGGCCAAAGCAAGGATGAAAGGGTAGAGAGTGTATTTGAAGAAGCAAATGGGAGATATCCAGCTTAGGCACTTAATGAATGTTCTGTGAATCAACAAAAACCCCCACAGATAAAACACATAAACCCTTCCAGTAGCATTGACCACAGGTAGGCTATACATCTTCCATCTCTAGTCCCGAACCCTGGGTTAATATCCAGTGAGAAATGCAATCAGCGGCATTTGAGTTGCCCAGAATCATTTTTAAAGTGAGGAAACTCCTACTCATCCTTTTTACGCACAAACAGTAATTTTGAAGTCTTTGGGTACTTCGGTTCCTATAGAAAAACTGTTGACTAATAATACAAATAATCACATTAAGTTTCTATTTATTGAGTGCTTACCATGGGCCAGGCACTGTGCAAAGTGCTTCACATAAATTGCAGTACAGTGTGGGTCTATGCTTTTTCTCAATTTCACAGTAGAAAATATATCCTGTATCTCAGTATGTAAAAATGGAACCGTTTTTGTCTCAGTTCCCTCTGAAGTCCCAAAGATGAAAAAGGAAAGCACTTAATGCCAGTCATCCTCACATTCCAAAGGATGACATTCAATGCTTTTGTAGGACACCCTAAGTTGTCATTAAATGGGGTCTGCCTGCATTCTGGCTGAAGGGGCAGTGGCTACCTGAGGCACGACCTTCTCCCTGGGATCACAGGAGTCCAAGAGACCAAGACAAACCACTCAGGCACTTATCAAGCTGCGTGTCACACTACTATCCTTCCATTGGCCCAGTCCAAAATCAGTGGGGTGGCAAAGGACACCCTGCCCAATCTAATGCACTGAAAGAGCCTATGGCAGAGGGAGGGAGTTCAGAACTGTGATCAATAACCAATCCAAGTAATCATAATAACAATCCAATAATTCAAAGAGAGAAGCAGTTGGCATCCCCTCCCCCACACCACACTTCCCAGCCCAAAGCCACCTGGGAAAGCTCACATGGGAAAATGCTTTAAACTTGGTAAGAGTGTGCAGTTATATGATTCTGGCACTGGCCTGGACATTTTAATTATTGAAATAAGAACTTTCTTGAGATGGGAACTGGTCAGAAAATATTTGACACCTGAGAGTGACCTAAAAAAGATTATGAATTTACCTGACATTCCATTAAAACCAGGAAAGAACAAATCTGCATGTCACATTGAAATGTGCAGTGGATGGAGGCATGAGCTTACTACTAAAATCCCCAAACCCCCACTGAGTCATGCAGCAAACCAGCCACATATGCTGTTTTCCAACCTACAACCTGACCAATTATTTGACATTATTCCGATAGAAAAATCAACATCTTTGTCTTTAGAATGTTTGTTTAGTTTAATACGTTGTAAACACAGTTTGAGAGAAAAAAAAATACTTCTAAGAGCAGCATTTAAAGATGATCTTTACCCATCCTCAAATATTTACAGAAAAGATGAAAATCAGAATGTTTTCAACCGTACCCAAAAGAAATCTGTTGTATTCTAGTTAAGATTCACAGAAGGGGAAAGAAAAAGTCTGCCACAGTTAAATACAAAGCAAAAACACACTGTTCAGAAGCCAGCAACCATGAGGTTCATTCCTCATAGACTTGGAGAAACATCCCCTCCCCAGGAATGCTTGCTTGAGATAAAATGAACTGAGACAGTGATTAAAGGTATTAAATAGGCTCATTTTCCCCTTCTGGGACTTAATCTGATAAGACATAGATATGATAAAAATCAAGTTTACTGAGCCATTTCTCTGTGCAGGCCTGTGTACATAAAGCGACCCTCTTCATACTACTACCCACCTTGTGAGGATAGCTGCCCCAAGGTGAAGGCCACTCCAAGGAGGCCACTCTGTATTGTATCACAAATGGCATCATGTACAACTGCTAGGAGAGAAGGTATTTACCCCAGTTAAGTTCTGGAAGCTGCTGAGCCCATTACTCAGCAGATTCCACCTCCCTTGGCAGGTCCTAGAGTCTTTACCTGTTAAAATCAATTCACCTTTCCCTTTCCATCCAAACCACTGATAAATAAAGACAGGTCATTCACTAAAGGAGTTGTGCCTTTCCATGTGATCTTCCTCCTTGAAAAATGGAAAACCGATACCAACTGAGCGGATATTTTATTCTACCTGAAAGTGACAATTCACATTCCCTCACTTCCTCGAGAGAGATGCAACTCTGCCAGCCCTCAGATAAAAGTCAAGTTCTCGCATCACCAGATGGAGGCTTCTCAAGGATGAATACCTTGTCTTGTTCATTTCTGTGCCCTCGGCCCCTGGCACAGTGTTTGTCACTGAATACCTTCACTGTTTGAGATTACAGGAATAAACAAGGGATCCTGGGGTCACAGGAGACCCCTGCATGTGTACTTGGAAGAAATAACCAAGAAGGAAGAACACTGACTGACCCTACTTCCAAAGCAGGGCATGATGGGATTTCTGCAGGTGCTTTCTCCTCCCTTCCCCTGTGCCCAACATTTTTGGTGCCTAAGGGCTAACAGTAACCAATAAGAAGAGTAAAGAGGTCTATCTGAGAACAACTTTGACTGTGTCCTTACTTCCCCAAGAATAGTCAGGGCTGGCTCCTTAGGCATGTGACCTATGTAGTGCTCTGGGCCCCCTGCTCAGAAGGCCCCCATGCTTGGTTGAATGCTCTGTGTTGTTTTTTTAAATACTTAATAATTTTTGAAAAGGGGGTCCTGCCATGCATTTTCATCCTGGGAGTCTTATAAATTATTCGGTTGGTCTGTTTATAGTATAATATGGGGAAGTAAGGGGGGCGGGGATAATGCTAAGGTTTCTCCCAACAAGGACGTTCCAAGAGTCTGTTGCCTTCACTGGCTTCCTAAGAAAAAATAGAGCAGTGATTCTCAACCTTCTGGCCCTTTAAATACAGTTCCTCATGTTGTGATCCAACCATAAAATTATTTTTGTTGCTACTTCATAACTGTCATGTTGCTACTGTTATGAATCGTAATGTAAATATCTGATATGCAGGATGGTCTTAGGAGACCCCTGTGAAAGGGTCATTCGACTGCCAAAGGAGTCGTGACCCACAGGTTGAGAACCGCTAAAATAGAGGCATCCTCCAGGGGACATCCCAGCTGAACATCATCTCCCTCAACCCTGGAGTCATTTTCAGCATCTGACTCCTAAATCCACAGGTTTGAGTGGAGAACAAAAAAGTTGATCTATCTTACCTTCATCTTTGTGGCTTATACTTATTATTATAATTCTTTTTCCTGCTACATAAGAATGTTCTATTGGGATTTTTAAGGTCAAAATACTTCCCCCCAAATGCAATGTGATATGCACAAAAAAACCTTCCATTTTTGTTAACCATTGCCAACAGTCCCACTTCTCTTATACGTATTTTGATTTTGTTTTTCTTAGAATTTTTATAAGCAATTCTTAAATAGAACTTGTTCGTCCTCAATAATTTCTTGTTCTTTAACTATTGTTTCAGAGAATCCTATTTCCAGGGCAACTTCTTATGTGGTCACATTTACTATGATGTAATCGATCAAAGGAAGGCTCCCAGAAAAATGTATGAACTCAGTAGAGAGACTCCTCAGTCAGGTGCTTTGCTGAGTTATTAATATTGGAAATGAGTCTGAATTGATGATCACTAGAAAAACTTCTAAGTCGACATGGGTTTTAAAATTTGATTTCCCTATCCCTAATGAAAAAACTGCTCATACTGTATCTCACTTTATAAAAATGTGTTGAAGCTGTAATATTATTCTAATATCTAATGGAAGTCTGGTATGTCTTTATTAGCTCTGGGGTATTTGAGTCCTATCTTTATAATGTGTCAATCTCAAATCAGAAGCATGTTTACTATTTGTTCAAAAATGATTGTTGCTTTAGTTGTGTTTGCATTTAGTTTAATGTCCATAAGAAATGACTGAGCCTTAACCGGTTTGGCTCAGTGGATAGAGCGTCAGCCTGCGGACCAAAGGGTCCCAGGTTCGATTCCGGTCAAGGGCATGTACCTTGGTTGCGGGCATGTCCCCAGTAGGGGGTGTGCAGGAGGCAGCTGATTAATGTTTCTCTCTCATTGATGTTTCTAACTCTCTATCCCTCTCCCTTCCTCTCTGTAAAAAAATCAATAAAAAATATTTTTTTAAAAAGAAATATTAAAAAAATAAAAGTAAAATAAAATGAAAAAATGACTGATATCCACAATAGGCAATACCACATATTGATTTCAATGAGTTTTTCTCTCCTGTTTGCTGAGGTAGTGTTGTGAAGGACTTAGACATCAGCAGGAGGCCTTGGAGCTCTGCTTAGCCAGGTCTGATCTCGCAGGAAATTCTGGCCACTTCTCCCTAATCTTTGTCCACAAGGGGCATACAAGGCCTGAAGGCAGGCAGCACAATGTGGATCAAGGCCAACAAGGCAGTCTGCCTGGACTCTGCAAGAAGACTCTGAGGAGAGAGGAGGAATGCCTTCATTCAAGCTCACTGACCTCACAGTTGTCCAAGCCTAAGGGTGACCACATGGAACTGGGTAGATTTGAGAAGCCATGTGACATCCCTCTCCAGATTTTTCCCACCTCACCCCATGCCAGAGTCTCAGATCCACTCAGTTTCCAAGTCCCAAAGCCCATTTTTGACCACGGGGGATGTCAGGGTCAGCGTCTCATGGAAAGACACTTTGGAGCAGATTTATCCATCTTTAGTAATATCTCGACATTATTCCTGCTACATACATAACTCACAAATATGGGTTACATAACCCACATAGATGGGTCTCACTGTCCCCATTTTCCTAGTGTAGCTTGAATTTGTAGGAATATTTTGTTGTCTGTAAAGTAGCTGAAGGCTCTCTCTAAGTTTCCTCTTAGCCATAAAATGCTATGAGTGTGATTTGAGGGGAGAGGAAGAGGTTTTTCTGTCATTTTCTCTCTCTCAGGGAAGAGAGGGCAGATGGAGAGAGAGCGGGCTGGGTCGAGGCAGCCCGGAGACTCTGCAGTGGGAGCTGCGGGGAGGGAAGAGCAGGGCCGAGTTCTACACTCGCTGCACGCTTCACTGTGCAGCTTCGCTGTGTGGTTTCATGTGCATCTTAACCAGACTGCATCTGATGCTTGTGCAGATCTGAGTTTCAGGGGATCTGTTTTCCAACTGGTATCAAACTCTGACAGCTCTCCCAAAGTTTACTTCAAAATATCAGAATTCATTTTCTTTCTTTCCGAAGGAGCCCTTCAGCGGCATCACTTTTAGCAACAAAAGTGGTAACAACAACAACAATAATTATTATTATTATTAAAGATTTGTTTTCCATAGAATTTTTAAGACTTTTGAATCTAAGAACTCTAGAAACCCTTTGCTTTGTTCTCTCTTTGTTCTCTCTCTCTCTCCTTCTCTCTCTCTCTCTTTCTCTCTCTCTCTCTCTCCCTTTCTCCTCTCTCCTCTCTCCACCCCCACACTGTTCTAAGGAAAGGTAGAAAGACAGAGTTATCAGGACCAGGGGTAACCAGAATTTGTAAGCCATTTGTTCCCTCTTTTCTAGAATAGCTGAGATGAGACTTAGAGGAAAGAATCTGAGAGAACAATTTGAGTAACACCCTCATTTTACACAGAAGCTGAAGTTCAGAGAGTTTATTCTTCCTTAAGCACTATTTCCATCTGTCCCTGCTCACCAGTCTTCCATGTCCACATTTCCTACTCTATGAACTTCGAATGCAAGTCACACATTTGGGGCTTTCTGTGATTCAGTTCTGACCTACCTTACCAACCCTTTCCCCAAATATACCCCACCATGTATTCTTGCTTCCCAAGCTAACTTCCTATTCTTTGTGTATTACCATCTTTTCCCCCCTCCCTGCCATTACTTATAAAGTTCCTTCTGCAGAAACACCATTCCTCCTTCCTAACTTTGTCCGTCCCTCAAGGCCCAAGTCAAATGCCTGTCTTCCACAGGCCGTCTATGAGCCCCCAGACTTCTGGAAAAATTTCTTCCTTCAACACATGCCAGGCCCAATGCCAGATTGGTGAATTTAGAGCTAAATTATATGCTGCCCTCATGTGTGACATGTTGGCATATTCAGTACAAGCTACCAAGAATACCAGCCAGGCTTTCTGGGGTTCTCAGGAACCCATGAAATATTTGTGAAATAAAAAAAAAAAATTCAATCTCTGCCCTGCTAATGCAGGAGTGGGCTCGCTGGTGTTGTCCATGTACAAAGCAGCTTGACTTCAAAACAAAACCTACAATTCAGTTTCTGCCTTCATGGCTTTCAATTTGGGCTCAAATTTGAATCATTTTTCTTGGTCCCACAGTCACTAAATACTTGTGTCTTGCCTCTCCCAGTCAGCTGTCATGAAAGCATCTTTAGAACCTCAATTTCAGCTTCTATGGAAGATGGCTACCCATCGATTGGCGGTGCCCAAATCTGGCTTCCCCAAGTGCTCTTTGCGCATATTCTGTAGCCTTGATGTTAAATCAGCCTAGCCCAAGCATGCCCTGTAGCATCATAAATTCTGAGCCACCAAGCAGAACCTCAGAGAGTACCTCTTGCCCTGGGTGAACTCTGAACAAATGCTCTCCAGTGCAGCGGACCCACGAGAGGCCTCCAAGGGGGGCAGACATGCATTCTGTCTGGGCACCAACACACCTGAAAGAATATCTGCTGCCATACAGCACGTGCAGGCTGCAGCAGAGGAATGGTTTTTATTACTCCATGAGCTACTGAGTACTCTATGTTCAGCTTTCTCACCTTAGGCCTTAGATACCCTTAACCCCAGAATGTAGTCACTAGCGATTTTAAGTGATAAACTATGTTATTCACCATGGCCTCATTTAACTCTTTTTTTCTGGCCAATTTTTTTTTCTTTCTTTGTGCTTCAAAGAAGAGAGACTGTAGAGCCGATATGACTCCTCCTAAATACCCAGAGGGACCATAACCAACTTCCCTGGTCTGTGTTCCATTATACAAAAGAGGAACATAAAGGAAAGGATTGTGAAATGAATGCAGACTTTTATTTTAAAATTAGTGAGGAATGCCCGCTGGTGTGGCTCAGTGGTTGAGCGTTGACCTATGAACCAGGAGGTGACAGTTTGATTCCCCATCGGGGCACATGCCTGGGTTGCAGGATCGATCCCCAGTAGGGGGCATGCAGGAGGCAGCCGATCAAGGATTCTCTCGTCATTTATTTCTCTCTCTCTCCCTCTCCCTTCCTCTCTGAAATCAGTAAAAAATATTTTTTAAATAAAATAAAATTAATGAGAAAGCCCTGGCTGGTGTTTCTCAGTGGTTAGAGCATTGGCCTGCTCACTGAAGGGTTGTGAGTTCGATTCCTGGTCAAGGGCATATACCTGGGTTTTAAGTTCAATCCCTGGCCCCATTAGGGCACATGAAGGAGGTAACCAATCGATGTGTCTCACAAAGATATTTGTGTCCCTCACAACCTCCCTCCCTTGTACTCTCTCTAAAAATCAAAGGAAAAAATATCCTTGGATGAGGATTAACCCAAATATAAATAATAAATAAAATTTGTAAGGAATGTTTGTGATTTTTAACGATAAGACAGCAAGATGGGATAAGGCAATAAACAATACAAGCAGTACTTTACCATTAAAGAACAAAGAAAAGAAAGAAATAAGAAACTCATTACTCGAAATCTTATATTCTGAACAGGGTTCAAAAAGATGAGAGAAGAGGACTTTCTAACTTGTCATCCTGCTATTGTAACCTGAGCCCCTCCCAAGTTTTCAGACTCCAAAATCAGATCTAATTAAAAGAAAATGGAAAAGGATTTGGAGCCTTTTCAGCTCTGGAGAACATGCAGACAAATAAATTAAAAAATGGGAGAAGTGGAACTAACCCAATAATCCGTGAAAAGCTCATTTCCCTCCCCACCGCCACTGATGCAACAGTGTCCTTCCTCCCTCCCCGTTCTCTGGTTCAGGAGCAGTGAGTGAAAAAATTGGCTAACAAGATCAGAAAATTTAATTACAGTTCTGCTGTCCCCTTCCAAGAAGTTGACTGTCACACTTCCCGTTTGCCGATCTTCAAAGTGTGCTGTCTCTGATGAGCTTCCCTTCCACTCCAGTCCCACTCGTCTCCCTACCTCAGCTCAGGACGACAGGCAGACACAGATGCTGTAATTTGGGGGTTTAGGAGGATTAGATGTAAAGATTAAAAGGGGCAGTTTGAAAAGAAAATATCATTATCCCCTCATTTCCTTCGGTCTGCCTAAGCAACTCTGCCTCAGTCTTATCCAAAGAGAAGTCCTGTGGGAGCCCCAGAGACTTAGCATCCTGCATACCAGACCGAAAGAAGCCCTGAGACCCTTTAGATTACAGTGGTTCTCAACCTTCTGGCCCTTTAAATAGAGTTCCTCCTGTTGTGACCCAACCATAAAATTATTTTCGTTGCTACTTCATAACTGTAATGTTGCCACTGTTATGAATCGTAATGTAAATATCTGCTATGCAGGATGGTCTTAGGCGACCCCTGTGAAAGGGTCGTCAGACCGCCAAAGGGGTCGCGACCCACAGGTTGAGAACCGCTGCTTTAGAAGAAGTTCAGAAACTGCATTCAAGTGTCCATTTTGCATACCGACTCGGAGATACAGGCATGGCTTCCTTGAGCAAGGTTTCTAGCAAGGTTCTGAAATGCTTTGAGCTCAAAACAAACAAAAAGAAATATGATCAAGTCATGATTTTCACCAAGGCAAGGAATGCAGAATGATGTCAAAAGAACCAGGTATTTGCCGTTTCTGTCCTATGGCAACCAGAGACTTATGGCCAAACCTAGTATGCAAAGCACTGGAGAGTGACATAGAACAGGTGTCTTTAAAATGCAATGTTTAGCTAATTAAAATAGATCCTTTTGTTTGCTTTTCCATTACTGACTAAAGCAAAATAGACAAACTGTGCAGAAGTTTCTGGCACTCATGTGACTGAGGTGCTATTCCTCTTCGCAGAACGCAGTCATCTCCTATATACTTGGACCATTGCAAATCACCTCCCAGACTAGGGCAAGACATATAAGCCCAGAAAAGTAACTATGGTGATAAAGGGCAGCCTGCCTGTGAGGGCATCAGAAGTGTTATAACTTGGCCCAGCCAACACTGGTGGGAAGACAGTGCAGCGGGAAGAACAGGAGCTAGCCAAGGACAGACAGGCAAGGAATTCATCATTATGAATTAGAAAGATGAGAAATTTTCTTAAACTCTCCTTCTTTAGAGGTTGTATCAGGCTGAATTACATTTGGCTGTGGGCAATGGAAACCCTCCTCTCATGCAACAAGGAGTCCAAAAGTAGGTGATCCAATGCTGCTATGACAGCCTGAGGAAGCTTTCAAGGACTCGGGCTCCTTCCAGCTCCCTGTTTCTCCCGTTGAAACTTGTAATTTTCATCCTCAGGGCCACAGAATTACCTTGACCTCTGTGTTCCAGACAGAAAGAGAAGGACGGGCAAAGGGGAAAGGGAAATATTGTTTGTCCCATTTACCAGGAATAAAATAGCGTTCCTGCAAGTCCCAGCCAGTAGATTCTGCTTACATCCCATTAACTCAGTGGTTCTCAACCTTCCTAATGCCGCGACCCTTTAATACAGTTCCTCATGCTGTGGTGACCCCCAACCATAAAATTATTTTCGTTGCTACTTCATAACTGTAATTTTGCTACTGTTATGAATCATAATGTAAATATCGGATATGCAGGATGTATTTTCATTGTTACAGATTGAACATAATTAAAGCATAGTGGTTAATCACAAAAACAATATGTAATTATATATGTGTTTTCCGATGGTCTTAGGCGACCCCTGTGAAAGGGTTGTTCGGCCCCCAAAGGGGTCGCGACCCACAGGTTGAGAACCACTGCCCTAGACCTTCCCTTACCTTCCTCAAACCTCTGCACCGATAGCACTCATTTGGCCAGAATTTGGTCTAAAGCTGATGGTCTGTCAGTCCAGAGATGGGATCCTCATGACAGTCTTGGAGTTGAAAGGACCATTGTGGGAGGCCTTCTCCAGGACAACAGATCTCTTATCTCCTCTCTTGTTAGGTGCAACTGTACAGACACATATTCTCATGTCCAGAAGCTCAAATAGCACTTAGGCCTCCTGTTGCCAGGGAGATCTGCTGCCTGAACCACCTCAAGTGTTTGTGCATGAAAAAAATAAAACACAGGTAGTGTTTTATGTTACCAGAAATTGATAAAGGAGCATAAACAGGTAAATATGAACTGCTGGCAGATGTTCTTCTGATTCTTAACACAAAGATAAGAGGGGCATAGGGTTGACTTCTTCCATACACACTCACTAGGTAATGAACTCAAAACTGAGATCTCATCATGCAGTGGTTTGTTTGCACATTCTTGATTCATTCCACTGTCCCAGTGTTGATTGCATGTCACCTAAGTTTGCTGTACACTTGACAATGTGCTAGGGGCTTCCAGATGGAATTTAGTTATGTGATTGCATCCCAGAGGGGTTGCTCAAGGAAGTGCCCAAGGTAAAAACTGATACCTTAAGGCCTTATGGGTCTTTAGTGTGCACAGAACCCATTTATGATTTAAAAAAAAAAAAACCTCTCAGCAAAGTGGGAATAAAGGGAACATACCTCAACATTTAAAAAGGCCATATATACCCTAACTGGTTTGGCTCAGTGGATAGAACATCAGCCTGTGGACTGAAGGGTCCCAGGTTCAATTCCAGTCAAAGGCATATACCTTGGTTGCAGGCACATCCCCAGTAGGGAGTGTGCAGGAGGCAGCTGATTGATGTTTCTCTCTCATCGATGTTTCTAACTCTCTATCCCTCTCCCTTCCTCTCTGTAAAAAATCAATAAAATATACATATTTTTAAAAAGGCCATATGTGACAAACCTACAGCCGACATCATACTCAATGGGCAAAAATGGAAAGCTTTTCCCTTAAGATTGGGAGCAAGACAGGGCTATCTGTTTTTACCACTATTATTCAACATATACTGGAAGTCCTAGCTACAGCAATCAGACAAGAAGAAGAAATAAATGGCACCCAAATTGGAAAGGAAGACGTAAAACTGCCATTATGTGCAGTTGACATGATACTATATATGGAGAACCCTAAAGATTCCACCAAAGAAACTACTGGAACTGATAAATTAATTCATTAAATTAGCAGGATAAAAAATAAATATCCAGAAATCAGTTGCATTTTTATACACCAAGAATGAACTATCAGAAAGGGAAACTAAGAAAACAATCCTATTTACAATTGCATCAAAAAATAAAATACCTAGGAGTAAAAGATCTGTACTTGTCAAATAATAAGACACTGGAGAAAGAAACTGAAGTGGAACATCATTAAAATGTCCATACTACCCAAAGCAATCTATTGATTCAATACAATTCCTATCAAAATATCTATGATGTATTTTACAGAACTAGAACTAATATTCCAAAAATTTATATGGAATCTAAAAAGACCCCAAAATAGCCACAACAATCTTGAAAAAAAGACAAATTTGGAGGAACAGGACTGCCTGATATCAAACTATACAACAAGGCTATACTAATCAGAACAGCATGGTACTGACATAAAAACAGACATATAGATCAATGGAACAGAATAGAGAGCTCAGAAATAAACCCATGCCTTTATGGTGAATTAATATTTGATGAACAAGGCAAGAACACTCACTGGGCTAAAGATAATCTATCTATTCAATAGATGGTGTTGGAAAAATTGAATAGATACGTGCAAAAAAAATGGAAACTCAAACACCCTTACACCAAACACAAGAATAACCTCAAAATGGATTAAAGACTTAAATATTGAGACTCAAAACCATAAATATCCTAGAAGAAAACATAAGCTGTAAAATCTCAAACATTTCTTGTGGCAATATTTTTTCCTGATATGTCTCCTTGGACAGTTCATTGTTAAAAGAATAGAAAGATGTACACAGGGAAACATCCTCTGGAAATCTAGGTCCCAGCAAGAAATCAATGCTATCCATATGAACTAAACTGTGTAGAACTCGTGATACACGCCTTGAGAATGATGAGTACACAGGGTGCACCCAGAACAAAGCAGGGGACTTTGTTCAGACCCTTAATCGTCCCCACAGGTAGAGGGTGAGAAGAGAAAAAGAAGATGCAAAATATTTCCTCTCTGAGAGAAGAGGAAATTATACACTATTGTGCTACCAAAACCCGAAAAGAAAGGTGCAAGGAGGACGGGATGGGAGGCAATATCACTATTGTGCTTATGCCATTGGTCATTCACCTATTAAGGAAGGTGAGAGGTTCTGCAGTAAAGAAACTTGTTTAACTTGATTAATGCAGTGCTCTTCTTATAAGATTCTCAGAGCTGGTTCAGAAACACTGGGCTAGCCCAACCTCTGATACCCAGCAGAACCAGAATGATGTCCCAGATCCCCCAACAATTAACGCAGCATTTTTCCAATATATCATACCAAATGCCTTGAACTCTGCAGGGGAACAGCATTATATAAATCTAAATGTCGGGAATGTTTAACATCTTAGACAGCTGGAGCTAGAAACAGCCATGAGGTCAGCCCACATCTGGTCTGTCTCAGAGCCTCCCCGAACAGGCTATCCACTGCTCCTGCCCCCAGCCTGCACCTCGCAGGAAGAAGAGCAAAGAGATAAATAATTCCTTGAGAGCATTCTTCCCTTCTCCACTTCTACTGTCTTTCTGCCTCATCTCTCCCAGGGCTTTCCTTGATGAATCTTCCATGTGCCTCAAATTATTTATTTCTCTTTCCAGAATTTCAACAATGGATGGATTAGAGTACCGCATTTTTTAACAGCAGACTCTTGAAATGCCAGAGGTCAAAATCGTTATGTGCTGGGACAAAAGACAGGACCAGCAGCTGGAGTGGAAGCCTCGTATTGGAGGGAGGTGTTCACCAGGAAGCCCGGGCAAGTTCTGAGCATGGGCCGCAGCCCTGCACTTTGCTGGCTTGGGGGGGGGTCTGGATGACTTGTGTGCATTCACCACCTCCCTCACCCCACCACCTACCCAAGAGAAAGTAGTCCTTCCTGACTCCTTTTTTCTGGTAGATGTTGTGCCAGCTTTTATTGCATGGAGGAAAGGACCTAAGGGAATGGACCTTTCAGTAGCCATAATTCTTGTAGGACTTGCATAGCGATTTAGAGGTGGTGCTTGAGAGAACCACACCTTACAGACCCAGAAAAGACATCACTGCCCTGGCTGGTTTGGCTCAGTGGATAGAGCATCAGCCTGCAGACTGAAGGGTCCCAGGTTCGATTCCGGTCAAGGGCATGTACCTTGGTTGCGGGCACATCCCCAGTAGGAAGTGTGCAGGAAGCAGCTGATCGATGTTTCTCTCTCATCGATGTTTCTAACTCTCTATCCCTCTCCCTTCCTCTCTGTAAAAAATCAATAAAATATATATATTAAAAAAAAAGACATCACTGTTGATTGGCTACTTAGAGCAGGGGTCGAAAACTATGGCTGTCAGAACAAATCTGTTTTTCTAAATAAAGTTTTATTGGGACATAGCATGCCCATTCTTTTACATATTGCCTATGATTGCTTTTACCCTACAACAGCAGAATTGAGTAGTTGCAATGAAGTCCACAAAGCTTAAAATATTTCCTATCTGGCCCTTTACAGAAAACATTTGCTAACCCCTAGTTTAGAAGGTATCGCTTATACACACACACATACTCCTGTCCTCCCATCTCTGTGCAGTGACTTATCTTTGCTTCTAGTCTGAGTCTCTCTCTCTCTGTATCTCCAGTCCTTGGGTGTCCCTGTCAGTCTTTACATTTCCATCACTGGCCCTCCCTAGGTTTGTTTCTCTCTATCCCTCCCTGCCTTATCTATTCCCATTAATAACTAATTATATAAAACAAAGGGGTGTTGTTTTTTCAGTTGTTAAACTTACTTAAGGACCCCGCTCTAATTATGAAAGTGAATGAGTAGGAGCTTTGTATTTCTCCAGGGGGAAGGGGGAGAAAATCTAATTGCTCTTCAGTTCTGTGGTCCTCTATGTTTTCCCATTGTGGTTCACTGGCCCACAGTAGAAAAGGTTTCTCCGACACACATATCCCTATAGCTTTAAAGCCATCCTTAAAGAATGTCATTGTGCACAGTCCTTAGTTCCAGTTACCTGAGAAACAGTCGGCAGTGACCCTAAGAAATTCTAGCCCACATTTGTAATCCAAGTTCAGAGACATTAATTGGAAGCATGATTCTGTAATACCTTTGTCTGGGAGGGTTTCGGTCACTTGAGAGGTTTTTCACAAGTGAGCAATTATGGAGTCACAGGAGAAATTCAGCAACAGTGGTTTCATTTATTACAGCACTCACCACAGTCTAACTTATATGATAATTGGGAAGTTATGGGCCAATTGAGAGCTGAGCATGTATCTTACTCATTCTCATAACCACCTATCCAAGAACCTTGCTTGGTAGCCAGCACATGGTGATAATGAACTACTGTTAATTAGAGCTGCGTCTTTGGGCCATGAATGAGTTAAGTGATTTCCATTCATTTTCTATTCTGACAACTGCTTTTCTGGGTTGAGGTATTTAGGCCCATCTTACATAAGAAGAGGTTGAGGCTCAGAGAAGTAAAGTGGGTTTTGCAAACCCTTGTCCCACCATGACAACAGTGTCAGTGCTTTCTATCAGATCAGCATGTCCCTGTCTTCAGTCCACCATGTCTGTGTCTGCTCTTAATGGCCTGGCATTGACACCTGTTTTATCCCCCAGTCTCTGGCCCAACATCAGCTTTACCCTGCATTGCTCTTCGACCCCACGCTCTTGTCACTCCATTCCTGGCAGCTCACAGCAATGGGTGCCTCTAGGTCAGCCAGCCAGACCCACCGTACCACTGCCCTAAAAGAGGCTGTCAATGCCCAGAACGCAGTGGAGCATGCCCTCTTTCCACATTTCTAGAAGGAGGAAAGGAAGGAGGCAGAGTCTCACCCTGGGAAACCCATCTGAGGGTTCAGCCTTGTGAGGTCTTCCCAGCCCACCTGACAATATCTGGCAGGTTGGGAAACAGGCTCCATCCTAACTTCACCCATCATCCTTCTGTGACTTTTCAGACAACATGGACATACCAGAGGCATGACAAGCTCCACCCCTGAAGAAGCACCTCTGGGAAATGTTCTGTTTCCCCAAGGGTCCGCCTCATGCTGCCAGCCATTGTCAGCCACCAAGCTCTCTGTGCCCTATATGAACACAACCCTGACAATGATGGTCCTGTACGTGTCCTAGGTATCTTCCTACCCCCACTCTGTAGCTTTTCCCAAGCAAGGTCACATGGAGCCCCAGGATGTCAGCTGCTAGAAGTGTACCAGGCAGGAACCTCACGGGCCGCCCATGCAGGGAGCAGGTATTTTTTGACTGAAGGCAGGCAGTCTCCCTCCACTGGCTTAGCTGCTTCCAACACTGGTACATGCCCAGTTTCCAGGGTGTTATTCCTCCCAAACTGGCAAAGAATGCTGCCTGTTTTTGCACACCTGCCATCCCCATGCCCAGAGAATCTGAAAATGGTTTATTGCTCTCATCAATCTGCATTCTTACATTCCAGTTGCTCATTTGGAGGTGGCATTGCTGCCAGGGCCAAGCACTTGGGGCTCTGGCTGCAGACACTGGCTTCTATCATCCAGTGGATCACCAGCTACCAACCACCAGCCCTCCCGACCTCCATCCTCCTTCCCACCCTTTCTCTGTAGAAGCGTCAGAGGAGCTGAAGTTCAGAAGGAATTTATACATCACCTAATTCCAGGGTTTTAAACGTAAGATCCATGGATGGATTTCCAAGAGCTCATGAATCTCCTAAAATCACATCAAAAAAGACTACATTGTATACTATTCTGGGGTGAGTGACCATAATTTTCAATGGATTTTCAGAGAAGTTTATCACAAAAAAAAGAAAATGAGAGTTCAGAACGAGTGATTTAGTGTGGCCTCCTCATTTTGCAGATGCAAAAATTTAGACCTAAAAAGAGGTTTCAAGATTTGTGATTCATCAAAGTTCTCTAACTGTCTTTCCTCTTTTTATTTCTACCATTGACATCAAAAATGGGGTGCAACAAGAGGATATAACCTAATCAGGGTCTGGGTGGAAGCTGTCCCTTTCTGCAAGAAAGCTCCCAAACCCTGAAATATGCTCCCTCAGCCTCCACAGAAAGGCCTTTGAACCATGGGGTACCTGCAAAGGGCCCCTTGTCATTAAACCCAATTCACCAGCTTCCCTTGTGCTTACCTCTCTCTCCTCACTATAAACAACAACAACAACACCCTTGGGAAATCAACACTTGGATGAGGGGGAAAAGGAGGGGAGGGGACTCTCTCACTCAAAGGAAAACAAAGCCAGAATACTAAGCTTCTAGTAAGTCTGGTCTGACTTCAGTTGACTTTGAGTCAGAGCAACCCTGAACTCTCTCCCCTGTGCTGCAGTGGTCCTGCTGGTTCTCCTGTGGCCCTGACCAGTCCTTCTGATGTTTCCCTAGGAGGCAGCGGTCCTCTGGATGCTCCCCTGGGCTCCAGCACTCCTGCTGATGATCGCCAAGCAAGACCAATCTGGGGGTGTGTCCCGGGATGGGGCAGTCCTGCTGATGATTGCCTGAGCCAGGGTTTTATCTTCACCTGTAGCTTATGGCCCACTGACAGTGCTTTTGAAATTCACAGAGAACATATACAGAAAATTCCTTCCAAAAGTATAACATTTGAAAGTCAGAAATTCTAAGAGTCAAATGAAATATGAGGAAGTACATACTCCTACATTTTATAATTCCTCAGAGAAGCAAGTTTACTTGTCTTAGGTAGTACAGCAACACAAGAGAAGCTGAGGGAGGGAGGGAGGGAGGGAGGGAGGGAGGGAGGGAGGGAGGGAGGGAGGGAGGGAGGGAGGGAGGGAGGGAGGGAGAGAAGGAGAAGAGGGAGGGAGGGAGGGAGGAAGGAAGGAGCAAGCAAGTTTTTCTAGCATTGTAGTGGGTTTTAATGTTGATGGTATTGTTACTTTGATACTTGCATTCTTTCTTTCTTTATCATAACTCCAAATGTGTTCTTTGGGGAAGAATAACATGTGTATAAGCAGGAAGGACATTGTATTGGGTAGGACCAGATGACAAGGAGAAAAAATTCAGTCTTCCTGTGCCAGGCACTCTACAAGACACATTACTTATGTCCCAAACCCCACTGCTTGACAGTCACCATAGCAGTTGGCCCTTGATCCACTTGATTATTGGATCCCTCTTATGTCTCATGGGTGACCTCAAAGCAGGGAACGGGATTCTCACATACAATTTACACTGCTCTCTATGCATCTCCCTGCCCTCCACTGCAGCTGCTACTCTAAACCTCCTTCATGGCCATTGTTGGGGTCACTATCCTGTTTGCTTGACTCTCCCTACATTTTCCCACTGCAGCATCAATGCTCTGCTTCACCAACAAAATCTCCTGGAGCATCTCTGCTTTCACAGCTGCCTTGTTGAGGCCCCTCCCCCTCTGCCTTTAGATCCCCATCATTCAAACACTTTCAGTACCAGGTTAACCTCACTGTTCTCTTCAGGTGGCCCACACTATGGCTGGAGCCCAGCCTTCATAGCTTAGAGCTCTGAGGGCCCACACTCTATACTCAGTGAGGTTGCCAAATAGGGTGATCAACTATCCCAGTTTGCCTGGCACTAAAGGATTCCCTGGGTCTTGAGACCTCCAGTTATAAAACTGAAGTAGTCCAAGGAAAATGGGGATGTTTGGTTACCTTATGAGGTCATCTAGTAAGTGGCAGAGCCGGGATGCAAACGCAGGCCTACTCAACATCCAAAGCATCAGCCTACAAAATATTGTATGTGTGTTCAACACACAGAGCAGAAACATGTAGAAGAGTGACACTCCAATGAGACCTGCATTTCTCTAGACAACATGATATGGGAGTGATCCTATTTCATGGGCTTCTAAGAATTAATTGATAAAGTTAATATATTACCTTAGGGCAACCATATGTCCTGGTTTGCTTGGGACAGTCCTGAATTGCACCTGTTCTCTCGACATAATTATTAATAGCATTCTCTTTTCAGTCTCAAACGTGTCCTAGATTGGACGATAAATTATATGGTCACCCTCACCATCACATCACAGAGCCAGCTGATTAGGCTCTTGATTAATAGGTCCCTTCCCTACGACTATAACTAAAACCCAGCATGGCTTCCCCTGCTATTGACATCGTCACTCTGCAGAGCAGTCACCCAGAGAAAGCAGCATTTCTCCAACGCCATCTTTCAGCTGCTCGGAGCTCACTTGGCCAAAGGAGCAGGCATTCCCCTGGCTTCCAAGCAGAACCCAGCCTGAGGAGTCAGTGCTCACATCACTTCAGAGAAGCAGACCAGATATTAATTGGCACTCTGCAAAGATTTACGCACCATACATCATTATCTCCTGCTGAGAAACAAGACAGATGTAGGGCATGCGGCAGGTCCTTTAGAAAAAGGTGTCTTGACAGATATTTGAACCTAAAATACCTTAAGTAATTGGGACACCCACTCAGGGACATGCAAGATAAATGACCCAGTTTGTAGAGTACCCACCCTTTGGCTGCCTGCCCCTCCCCCTCCTCCATTTCCTCCTCTTCCTCTTCCAGTCCTCCTCTAGAGCCTCCTTTGACTTCTCCCTGCTCATTAGTAGCTCCACAAAAAAACAAATTGGGGCAGAGAGAAGAAGGGCATATTAGATAGTTGGAGTAAGTTGGATAAGAGAGGAAGTAGAAATGAATGGCTTGAATTAAATTTGAGTCAGCTGGCGAATTTTATTTTTTAAAGCTCTACCTGTTATTCTACTCCTCTAATTAGCAGGGGCTAGATCTTGAGGTTAACACACAAATGTGTAAATCACCTAGTGTGTGCCCTAGAACACAGTAGGTACTCAGTAAATGGTGGGTGGTAGTGGTAATGAGACCTGTCACAGTTAAGGGATTAATAAGATCAAAAGAGTCCACCAGGCACTGAGGATCACTCAGCACCCAGTCCAGCCCACCTGTCTTATCAGATCATTCAGAGCAAAACCACCCACTCATCTCTGTTCTCTCTCTCTCTCTCTCTCTCTCTCTCTCTCTCTCTCTCTCTCACACACACACACACACACACACACACACACACACACACACACACACACACACACACACACACTTTGCCCCAGCAACAGTAAACTCGAGACAGCTTGGGGCAAGGATGGCAAGGATGGGAAGAGCATTGTCCCAGAAAGTCCTAATTCTGCTCCCTCTGCTGTTCAATAAATGTTTTGGCCATAGGATGTTGTGCATAAGATAAAAAGGGACA
Organism: Myotis daubentonii; assembly: GCF_963259705.1. Classification (NCBI taxonomy): domain Eukaryota; kingdom Metazoa; phylum Chordata; class Mammalia; order Chiroptera; family Vespertilionidae; genus Myotis; species Myotis daubentonii. The sequence goes on along the minus strand of NC_081853.1, from coordinate 31,436,211 downwards.
GATGAGAACACCGTCATGGTCCACTGGGGTCTCCCAGTGAGGTGGAAAACACATTCAGGTAAATAGCCCGTCTCAATCTGATCTCATTAACTGAATGATAGAAGCGAGCTCAGGGGCTGTGGGAATGCAGAGGTAGAGCCCTAGGCCTCCTGAGTGGAGTTCAAGGACCACTTCCGGGAGGAATCCGAGCCCTTGGTGAACTTGAAGGCCTGCAAAGATGAGCCAAACAAGGGGGAGGAAACCAAACACCCGCAAGCCCAGAGGTGGGAAGTAGCATGGCCTTTTGGAAAATCAACATTCTGTATATATTTGAAAATTAACCTAACAGACATTCTTATTTATTTACTTGTAAGATATTTTTAAAGAGCAAAGCCCTTAGGTGCATTCCTGACTTCATTTAATTGGATCAATCAATAAGGCCATGGGCATGGGTTAATTATCACAGGTTTCTGAATAAAATCAACTTCCTAGAGTAATCATAAATTACAACTTTAAAGAAACAAATTCAATGTTTTAATGTAAATGCTCTAATATTCTAAATGAATACTTTTTTCAAGGTTACCAGTCGTAAGTCAGCAGGCCTTAGGACTATTGATGAAATCTTTTAATATAATCAGAAAGCTGGTCTTTGCCTCTTTCAGTGAGTAAACTTTTTTAGAAACTCAATAATAAGATACTTTATAATAAGATACAGAATAAGTGCAGGTTAACTTAAAATTTTTGATAACTAGTATATACATGTCCACTAATCATCTTATATTCCTGAATGAAGATTTATAGTTTATTTATTAATTTGCATTTTCAGAAACACCTACATCAAGTGTTTCTCACCTTTCAGAATTCCTATTAAAAAATTCTGTCCACTGGCAGAAACTTGATTTCAATCAAAGCTGAATTGCAGATTTGGGGAACTTACATTAATTTACTTCTATAATAGTATAAATGAGAACACACCTGCTCACTTGTCTACCCCTCTGCTTCTCCTGTGAGCTGGGGATAATTGCCTACACCCCCTCTCCTTTCAGAGGGACTTATGATAGTCCAATATGCTATGACCTATGAACTTAAGCTATGGCTATCTTCTCACCTTGGTTATCTCCTTGCCCTGTGCTAGGAGTGAGGAGAATACCCTGGCACGATGCAGGACCTCAGTGAGAAAGATGGGATAGTTTCTGGGCAGTCAGAATTCAGATCCATCCTCTTGACTCCCACAGGAAAAGCCACTAAGCAGCCCTCTGCAGATTCCTACTCCAGACCCAGACTTCTCTCTCCTCGGCCATAGCCTGATCCCTTCTTTCCGCCTCCTCATCCTTGGTCCACTCCATGGCTAGAGCCTTCCAATATGATCTCCTCCCTGCTGAGTACTCCTCATTGCCAGAGCCCTTATGCCTTTCTCACCAGTCCTGTTGCTCTCAGTTGTCTTCAAAGAGAATTAACGAAGCCACCAGCCCCACTTCTTGTGTCTCCAGGAATGTGAGCTCAGTCCTACCCAGTGTCCATACGTTGGAGCCCTTAGCCTTTAGCAAGGGCTGCATACCCTCATCATCCATGTCTGTGTGGAGCTGGGAGCCTGTGCCAAGACATCATTCAGGTAAGAGAAGTTTCATTTCTCTGCCCCTCTTCCATTGGCATTTACTCTCTTGGCCAATGAAATCCATTCAGGGTAACAGATTATTTTCTAAACTGAAGACACAGGGAACCAGAAAAAGCTTAAGAAATAAAAAATAAATAAGTACATGGCTAAAAGGGAGAGAAATAGGTGGACACAAGATTGATCACAGTGAGGGGAGCAGTTTGCCAACCCCAAATACATCTTTGGGAATATTAATTATTTTAAGCTGGATATTTTTAAGAAATGAAAAAACTCAGGAAAAACCTTTAACCTTCCTTTTATTTTCCTAAAAGAATTTAGATAGAGGACCTGCTCCAGGAGGAGAGGTATTATCACAGACAACTATCCTATATAATAAAAGGGTAATATGCAAATTGACCAAACCACAGAACGACCAGTTGCTATGTTGTGCACTGACCACCAGAGGGCAGACACTCAACGCAGGAGATGCCCCCTGGTGGTCAGTGCATTCCCACAGGGGGAGTGCCACTCAGCCACAAGCCAGACTGACGGCTGGCGAGTGCAGCGGAGATGGTGGGAGCCTCTCCTGCCTCCGCAGCAGAGCTAAGGATGCCTGATTTTGGCTTAGCCTTCAGTCAGACATCCCCTGAAGGTTCCCCAGACTGCTAAAGGGTGCAGGCCAGGATGAGGGGAACCCCACCCCTGCCCGAGTGCATGAATGTTGTGCACCGGGCCTTTAGTAGTTTAATATGAACTAAATGTGATTGTGAGGAACCCCACAAGCCTCCTCTCTAATTGAAGTCCTCTCTGTGTCCACTGTTTCAAGATGGCCAACAAACATTTATTTACTAATTTATTAACTCTTTTTATCTCCATGTGAATGGCCTTACTTCCCTTTGAAGTCCTGGATTCCTACTTCCTCCTCCTTAGTCCAGAATGACATATATACCTTGTTTCGCCTTACTGTCTTTGAAATTTTCATGCTTACGTGAATTCCCCATGTGCACTTATTAAAACTTTATTTTCTCCTGTTAATCTATGTCATTTTAATTATTCAACCAGCCAGAGGAACTAGGAGGGAAAGAAGAAAGTTTCCCTATCCCCAATTATGCCAAAAGTGGAAATGAGAATTGGAGATCCAGGTTATAAACAAGATGGAGAAAGAAACCACAATGAGAGTAGCAACATGGGCTCAGGGTTTCATTAAGGGAAGGGAAGCTGGCTCACCCTTACTGCCTGCAGGGCTGCTCAGGGCCACACCGAAGGCTGGATTCCAACTGCCATGCTATCAGGTTTAAAGGCTAACTATGGGAATTGAAAATATTTTTATTAAGATCAGAAAGAAAGCATTGCAAAGGACTGGCTTTGGGGAAACCTACAGCTGCTCTACAGCTAATTTCATTAGTCATTCTGAGCAGTCCATGCAAAGAGTTCTTAATTACCGGTGGACTCCACAGTGCCTAGTGTGTGACTAACTGCATGTTCCCATAAAAAAAACCTGTCCTGATTAGAGGAGAGCATTAATGGGTTGGAGACAAGTTTGCACAGTGAGGAAAAGGGATGTAGCATAATCCTCTTCTCCATCACGTTTTCGCTTCTGGACAAGGAAGGATCAGAGATAAGCAAAAAAAATGTGGAAAACAACCGAGGAATGGGAGCTAAATGCAGGGCACAGGTAACATAGAAAAGTAATGAGAGCAGCAGCAGGAAGCAAAGGTTTTCCATGTGCTTGAGTGAACAAGCAGGACTCTCATGCCTCTCAGAGACTGGGCCCTGGTAGAGATGGAACCAGTAGGGCAGGGCAAAAGCATGAGCCTCATCACAAAGCCAACCTAGATGTGGCAAGGACTTTGTGCTCTGCCCATTTAGGCAATAAATATACAGCCCTCCCCACCAGGTCCGCAGGATATGATCATTCTTCCCATTTTCCACTCTCCCAAGGGACTTGCTCACTTTGTCACTTCTTTGAGGCAGTGGATCTCAACCTTTGTCACCATGTGCCAATAGGAGCAGAAAATATTTTGCTATTAAAATTAAAACACCTCAATGTATGTGTCTTCTTAAAATAAATTAAAGGAGACAAAGGTTATTTCTACAATAACATCACTTTCACTGCTTTGCTAAATTAATCAGGTCTTATTGATCAGAAAAGACAAAATCTAACTCAATCTAGCTTAGGCCAAAAGAGAGATTTATTGGAAAGTTATTGGATATTCCAGTTACTATTGCTGAATAACATTTATCCCCAAAGTTAGTGACTTTAACAACCATTTTCTCATGCTCATGAATTATATGGGTCAGGAATTTGAACAGGGCACAGTGGGAATAGCTCTGTTCCATGATGTCTGGGTCCTCAGCTGGGAAGACTCAGTGCCTGGAGGTGACTAGATGGCCTGGGAGGGGCTGGAATTATCTGGAGACTTGTTCCCTCACATGCCTGGGTGGCTGATGTTAGCTGCCATCTGGGACCTCAGCTGGGGCTGTCAACTAGAGCATGTACACAAGGCCTTTCCGTATGGCCTGAGCTTCCTCACAACATGGCAATCTCACATAATGGAGCTTCTTACATGGTGCTTAGGCTCCAGCACAAATTTTTCCAGTTAACAAGTTGAACTTGCATCACCTTTTATGACCTACTGTTGGGAGACACATAATGTATTACCTGCTGTACTCTATTGGTTACAAGCAAGTCACAAGCTTACTCAGATTCAAGGGGAAAGGAAATATACTCTACCTCTAGTGGGAAGAGTGTCAAAATAATTTACAGGCATGTTTTTAAGCCACCTCACTGGGATACCTTGCCGAATTATTTGGCTTTCTTCTCTCTTACTGCAGAAAGCAGAGAAGGGGACATATAGAGCCACTTAGCACACACATGGCCCCGGGAGGTCCCTTTTTATTTTTTCAGGCCATTCTCAGAGAGGAGACAACTATTGTGAAATAAGCAGCATCCCCAAATGGTTTCTGAAACATTTGTCAGCAGTATGTTCTCCTAAGTGTAAGAGAAATAGTGGACTGACAGCCAGCTACTATGGAATTACCCATCTGCTTTAGTCTGCCTCATCCTTGTCCAGGTCATATGTCAGTGATGGGAAAAAAAGAAAAAGAAGTTGAAAGCCCTGCCTCTTGGCATCAATTGAATTTTACCCTGAAATGTAATTGTGCATGTGTCATTTCCTTTCCTAAACTTTGAGAGTCTTGAAAAGTGCATGGGACTAAAGCTTAATATATACTTGATTGAATTAATGGGTAAAGGAATATTCTGAGTGACTAAAAATAAATTACTATTTAGCATGATAGAAAACCCAAGCTATATACATAGTGAATGTATTTAGGATTAGACAAAAAGATATCAGCGTATACCTAAAATTTTACTATATTTATCTAATATTACTGAAAATGATCATTTATTTAATAATTAAAAATTTTAAATGAACAATTTGTAGTTAATATACTTAAGTTTGCTTTTAATAGAAAATACTTGCAACTCAGTTGTAACTCAGCACAGTCCCTTATGTTTTTAATTAGTTTCAGATGTACAACATAATGATTCAATAATGATATATACTGCAAAATGATCACCACAATAAGTCTATTTAACATCTGTTACCATACATAGCTACAAAAATATTTTTCCTGTAATGAGAATTTTAAAAATCTACTCTTTAGCAACTTTCAAATATGCAATATAGAATTATTAACTATAGTCACCATGCTGGACATTATATCCCCATGGCTTACTTATTTTAAAACTGGAAGTTTGTACCTTTGACCCTCCTCACATATTTCACCTGCTCCTACCCCCCACTTCTGGCAACCACCAGTCTGTTCTCTGTACCTATCAGCTTGATTTTTGTTTTGTTTTTTTATTCCACATATAAGTGAAATCCTGCAGTTTTTGCCTTTCTCTGGCTTATTTCCCTTAGCATAATGCCCTCGTGTTTTGTCCATGTTGTCACAAATGGCAAGATTTTGTTTCTTTTTATGGCTAAATAATATTCCATTGTGTGACATAAATATCACATTTTATTAGTAAGAAACATCAATGGACATTTAGGTTGTTTCTGTAACTTGGCTATTATAAATAATACTACAATAAACATAGGGGTGCATATATCTTTTTGAGTTAGTGTTTCCATTTTCTTTAGATAAATATGCAGAGTGGGATTGCTAAATCATATGGTAGTTTTAGTTTTAATTTGCGGAGGGGGGGGGCGAGGGGGGGAGCTTCACCAATTTACATTCCCACCAACAGTGCAAAAGTTCCCCTTTCCTCACTTCCTCACTAACACTTGCTTCCTCTTATCTTTTTGATAACAGCCATTCTGATAGGTGTGAGGTCAATGCCCAATTTTATTAAGGTGATCAGCCACACTTTATCTCCTACCAAAAGAGAAGGTAAATTCTTTCTAGAGAAAGATAATGCCAATCAGAATACTGTAATCTATTAATAAGAATTAAATAGAAATTAATTCTAAAAATAAAAAATACAATATCTCAAAATGAAGAACACATTAGATGGACTTTCCAAAGATTAAACACAGCAAAAGAGTATCACTAAATTAGAAAATAAAACAGTAGACAGTAAAACTATAGCTTGGAAAGAAGAAACCAGGCTTAAGAAAGTGAAACACTTTGAAAATACAGGCCAATAGAAAATCCACAAGCACATAAAAGGGGGGAAAGATAGAACAGTACAGAAAAGACCATTAGAGAAATATGAGAAACGGTGAGAATCTCCTACATATATTCACTTGGAAGGGAAAGGAGAGATGATGAGATAGAGCAATGTAGAAAGAAGAATCACCAACATTTTCCCAAAGTGATGAAAGACCAATCCACAGATTCTAAACACTCTATAACCATTAACAGGAAAAAGTCAAAGAAATGTACACCTAGACATATCATAGTAAGACTGCTAAAAACAGAGGGTGAGAGTTTTGTCGGGGGGAAGGGAAAAGAGAGAGAATACCTTAAGAATGGACTGAAAAGAAAGACACATTACCTTCATAGGAGATGAAGATGGCCATTTGATAATAAAATAGAAATGATAAAAGCTAGAACAGTGGGATGATTTTTAATATTGCCAGAAAAAAAAAGCAAATAACTAATGGCCAACCCAGAATTCTAAATCTTGAGAATTATTCTTCAAAATTAATATGAAATAAAAATGTTTTTTGGACAAACCAAAAGTGAGAGGAAACATGGCTATCAACCCTGCATTTTAACAAAATAGTAAAAGGGTTTCTTCTATAAGTCAGCAGGGGGGAAATTGACCCTAGCTTGCAAAAGCAAAGTATAAACCTCTTGAAAGAATACACATATAAAGTGCTGCCAAACACGAGATCCTACAAGAATATATGTCACCATTTGCAAGAATCAGAAGAAATAAAAAAAACATAAGATTAGACAAACTATTAATATAAATAAAATAATTGTGTGCTATGGATTTACAGAATAAACAAGTTTAAATTAAAGAAATAAATGATGAAACTTTTAAGAAGAGATTAAAAACAAGACATATAAAATGCTAAATTTAAAAAGAATTATAAGGAACTTTTGGAAATGAAAAATAACATTTAGTCTAGAAATTTTAAGGATGGGTTAATCAACAAATTATATAGAGAGAGCATTAGTGAACTGAATGATGAATCTAAATAAATAACCCAGAAACTAACACAGAGAAATTGGCAAGTGAAAATAGTATGAGTGAAGCTAAAAGAAATGGAGAATAGAATAAGATTTATCTCCCAAGAAGAATATCATACCTGAGAAGGAAAAGAATGCAAAAAGGCAATATTCAAAGAAATAATGGTTTTAAAAGTTCTAGAACTGATGAAAGACATTAAGTCTCAGCTTCAGGAAATATAATCTGTTTCAAGCAAAATAAATAAAAATAAATCTACAGGTAGACATATCAAAAGGAAATTATACAAAAAGAAAAAAAAAAAAGGTCTTAAGACAACTAGAGAAAAGATAAGTTACCTATAGAAGCAAGCAAAAATACCCTGACATCTCCCAATAGCAACAAAGGAAGTTACAGACAATATGATAGTATTTTCCAAGTTCAAAAGGAAAATAACTATCAATCCAAAATTTTGAACCATGTTAAACTTTGTCAATGCCCCTCAGCCAAAGTCCTCAGGGAACACACCTTAGGTTGAACAAGTTGTATTTATTACTTGTTACAGCAAAAAAGAAGCATGGTATGTCTCAGCAAGATGGTGCTAGAAATAATCTATTATACGAGTTAAGCTTTGGTTGGTAATTTGAGGAGGGTCTATTGTGGTTGGGGTGTTATCAGAAAGTGGGAGCAGTTCTATGATTGGGTATCTCCATACTTTTCTCTAGGGAGTGAGGATAAGCAGTAATTGGTAAAGAAATTGCAATCACTCTTCAGTAGGAGAGAGGCACGTTTGGTATTTTGTGAGTTATACAGTGACCTGTCTAAGTGGAGTTTGTGTGAGACTGTTTATGGCCAACAAGAGAACAACATGGCTTAGCTGTAAGCATCAGATCGGTTTATCATAATACTGAAGCCTGACTGTGAAGTTAGATCAGTCCCAGATGTCAGGAGATCTTTTCCTTTTTCTCTTTCTCAACTTCCATTCACAAATGAGCATGAAATAAATTAGAATGAATTAGAAAGTTTGACACCCAGAGTCCCTCACTAAACATAATCCTAAAGAGAATAGCTTCAGGAAGTAGAAAATTGAACCCAGCAGGAATAAGATTTAAGAAAGAATAGTGAGCAAAGGAGTCATGGCTACAAATCAGAACTCCCATCAATAGTATGAAGCAACAATAACATTAGTGATGGGAAGAGTTAAAAAAAAAAAAAAAAAAAAAAACAAGGTGGAACCACAACTCTGAACAATTTGTAAAATCAGAGAGGAATGATCAGGCCAAGATCATTAAGATAACACATAATCCTTAACACAAGGATTATGTTATTTTAACACATAATCCTTGTGTTAAGAAAGAAGGTAGCAATTCTGATAAACTATAAGGTTTTGTTAAGGCAAGAATGCATGTTAAAATTTAAGAGTAGCCACTAAAAGAATAGAAATAGACCATATAAATTTGATGAGGGAAAGAATGAAAAAAAAATATTAATACTAAATAAGGAAAAAAAGGGAGGAAGAGAAATCATGATAAGTGGAATGTAAAAATATATCCGCAATGGCTACAGATGTAATATGACTAAATTTATCAATTAAAAAAAGTCCCGTCTTGGGCATACCCGTAGACCTTGCTTGACTGTGCTCATGGCCAGGCAGGGGGGACAGTGTATACAAGAGTAATTTGGACTTTGTGCTAGTTCTAGCCAGCCTATTTGGTGGCTGGATAAGTTGCATTACTTCAACATTTTAAAAAGAAAAAAAAAAGAAAAATAAAAAAAAAGTCCCTTCTCCCTCCACTGATCAGTTGCCAATTACCTCAGCCAAGAGATTTCCCTTCCTACCTGCTGGTCCCTGGGTGCAGGGTGTCCAGACAGTTCTGGCTACAATATAACCTATAGTTTAGTGCAGCGGTTCTCAACCTGTGGGTCGAGACCCCTTTGGGGGTCGAACGACCCTTTCACAGGAGTCGCCTAAATACATCTTGCATATCAGATATTTACATTACAATTCATAACAGTAGCAAAATCACAGTTATGAAGTAGCAACGAAAATAATTTTATGGTTGGGGGTCACCACAACATGAGGAACTGTATTAAAAGGTCTCGGCATTAGGAAGGTTGAGAACCACTGGTTTAGTGAGATCCTTACTCCATCCCCTGATAAGAGTGTACCTCCACTGGGGATAAAAACTCTAAACCTGCAGTGTCTATAGTTCCAGGCACAAGAAGCACAAAATATTCAAGGGGTTGTTGAGAGTGAAGGTAAATGGAGTCACTCCTGCTTTCACCCCTTCTTTCCTGGGCTCATCGATCCATACTATTGGGGATACAGCACCACAAAGAGGTCTCTGATTTAATGCATGCCTAGCACCCTGAAGGAGGGCATCCTACCATCCAGACTGTTCCCTGCAGCATGTTGTCTTGAAGGGGATTCAAGTGGCACACCTCCACGATTACCACAAACAAAGAAGGGCCAAAAGTGAGGTCAGTGAGCTCGTAGAGAAATATCCACTGCAGCCTCAGGGGGGATCAGACATGGGCTGAGAGATGAATGGCCACAGACATCTACACAACATAGAACTGTAATTTCAAATTGATTTCCTCTTGTAAACTAGGTTTGATACCATTGACTTTCAGCTTCCAGGATTAGCAAAGAAATGTGATGCCCACCCGAGTACTGTTCCTTTATAGGTAAACAGTTACGCTTTCTTCTGAAGTTTTTCGTATTTTCTTTTATTATTGAGGTCCTATGAATTTCACCGGTATGCATCCAGTTGTCAATTTTTGATCATTCATTTTGCATGTCTTTCTGTGACCCTTTTCAATCTGAAAACTTGTGGGTTTGTTTCAGTTTTAAGTTTTCTCATATTGTTTCTTTATTTTCTCTCTCCCATGCTCTCTGGTCTCTCCTTTTTATTTTATCTTTTTTTCTATTTTCATTTTTTAAAATTTACTCTCTAATTCATGAATTCATTCTTCATCAGTGTCCATTCTGCTATTTGGCACATTTGTTAAATTTTAAAAAATAGTTGGTGATTATGGAATCCTAATAAATTCTTTTTTTATACCACTTATTCTTAATTAATGGTGTACCAGCTCCTCAGATCTGAATATTTTTTTTTATTGCTTAAAGTATTACAAAGGGTATTACATATGTATCCATTTTATCCCCCCGCCCTAGACAGTCCCCTACCCTCCCCTATCACCCAGTGTCTTATGTCCATTGGTTATGCTTATATGCATGCATACAAGTCCTTTAGTTGATCTCTTACCCCCCTACCTCCTGCCCCCCAACCCTCCCTGGCCTTCCCGCTGCAGTTTGACAATCTGTTTGAGGCAGCTCTGCCTCTGTATCTATTATTGTTCAAAAGTTTAGAATGGTCTCTATTGTCCATGAATGAGTGAGATCATGTGGTATTTTTCCTTTATTGACTGGCTTATTTCACTTAGCATAATGCTCTCCAGTTCCAGCCATGACGTTGCAAATGGTAAGAGTTCCTTCCTTTTTACAGCAGCATAGTATTCCATCGTGTAGATGTACCACAGTTTTCTAATCCATTCATCTACTGATGGGCACTTAGGCTGTTTCCAGATCTTAGCTATGGTGAATTGTGCTGCTATGAACATAGGGGTGCATATATCCTTTCTGATTGGTGTTTCTGGTTTCTTGGGATATATTCCTAGAAGTGGGATCACAGGGTCAAATGGGAGTTCCATTTTCAGTTTTTTAAGGAAACTCCATACTGTCTTCCATAGTGGCTGCACCAGTCTGCATTCGCACCAGCAGTGCACAAGTGTTCCTTTTTCTCCACATCCTCTCCAGCACTTGTCGTTTGTTGATTTGTTGATGATAGCCAGTCTGACAGGTGTGAGATGGTACCTCATTGCTGTTTTGATTTGCATCTCTCGGATGATTAGTGACTTTGAGCATGTTTTCATATGTCTCTTGGCTTTCTGAATGTCCTCTTTTGAAAGGTGTCTATTTAGGTCCTTTGCCCATTTTTTGATTGGATTGTTTATCTTCCTTTTGTTAAGTTGTATGAGTTCCCTATAAATTTTGGAGATTAGGCCCTTATCAGATATGTCATTGGCAAATATGTTTGCCCACACAGTGGGTTTTCTCGTTGTTTTGTTGATGGTTTCTTTTGCTGTGCAGAAGCTTTTTATTTTGATGTAGTCCCATTTGTTCATTTTTTCTTTAGTTTCAAGTGCCCTAGGAGCTGTATCAGTGAAGAAATTGCTTCGGCATATGTCTGAGATTTTCTTGCCTTTGGATTCTTCTAGAATTTTTATGGTTTCCTGTCGTACATTTAAGTCCTTTATCCATTTTGAGTTTATTTTTGTGTATGGTGTAAGTTGGTGGTCTAGTTTCATTTTCTTGCATATATCTGTCCAATTTTCCCAACACCATTTATTGAAGAGACTATCTTGGCTCCATTGTATGTTCTTGCCTCCTTTGTCAAATATTAATTGAGCATATTGGTTCGGGCCGATTTCTGGGCTCTCTATTCTATTCCATTGATCTATATGCCTATTCTTGTGCCAGTACCAGGCAGTTTTGAGAACAGTGGCTTTGTAATACAACTTGATATCTGGTATTGAGATCCCACCTACTTTGTTCTTTTTCAGGATTGCTGCAGCTATTCGGGGTCTTTTTTTATTCCAGATGAATTTTTGGAAAGTTCGTTCTAGATCTCTGAAGTATGCTGTTGGTACTTTAATGGGAAGTGCGTTGAATTTATAGATTGCTTTGGGTAGTATGGACATTTTAATGATGTTGATTCTACCAATCCATGAACACGGTATGTTCTTCCATCTGTTTATGTCTTCCTCTATGTCTTTTTTCAACGTCCTGTAGTTTTCTGAGTAGAGGTCTTTTACCTCTTTAGTTAAGTTTATTCCTAGGTAGCTTAGTTTTTTCGGTGCAATGGTAAACGGGATTGTTTTTATAATCTCTCTTTCTGAAAGTTCACTATTGGTGTATAGAAATGCCTCAGATTTCTTGGGGTTAATTTTGTATCCTGCTACATTGCCAAATTCATGTATTAAGTCTAGTAGCTTTTTGATGGAATCTCTAGGGTTTTGTATGTATAATATCATGTCGTCTGCAAATAAGGACAGTTTTACTTCCTCTTTTCCAATTTGGATGCCTTTTATTTCTTCTTCTTGCCGAATTGCAATGGCTAACACTTCCAGTACTATGTTGAACAGGAGTGGTGAGAGGGGGCATCCCTGTCTTGTTCCTGTTCTTAGGGGAAATGGTGTTAGTTTTTGTCCGTTGAGTATGATGTTGGCTGTGGGCCTGTCATATATGGCTTTTATTATGTTGAGGTATGATCCTTCTACTCCCACCTTGCTGAGAGTTTTTATCAAAAATGGGTGTTGAATTTTGTCAAATGCTTTTTCTGCATCAATTGATATGACCATGTGGTTTTTTTCTTTCAATTTGTTTATGTGATGTATCACGTTTATTGATTTGCGGATATTGTACCATCCTTGCATCCCTGGGATAAATCCTACTTGGTCATGGTGTATGATCTTTCTGATGTACTGCTGGATCCGATTTGCTAAGATTTTGTTGAGGATTTTGGCATCTATGTTCATGAGGGATATTGGCCTGTAATTCTCTTTCATTGTGTTGTCTTTACCTGGTTTTGGTATTAGGGTGATGCTGGCTTCATAGAATGAGCTTGGAAGTGTTCCTTCCTCTTGAATTTTTTGTAGTAGTCTGAGGAGGATAGGTTTTAGTTCTTCCTTGAATGTTTGGTAAAACTCCCCTGTGAAGCCGTCTGGTCCTGGGCTTTTGTTTGATGGAAGCTTTTTGATGACTGCTTTAATTTCTTCCATAGTTATTGGCCTGTTGAGATTTTTAGATTCTTCCTGATTGAGTTTTGGAATGCTGTATTTTTCTAGGAATTTGTCCCTTTCCTCCAGGTTGTCTAGTTTGTTGGAGTAAAGCTGTCCATAGTATTTTTTAACAATCATTTGTATTTCTGTGGGGTCTGTTGTTATTTCGCCTCTATCGTTTCTGATTTTATTTATTTGGGTCCTCTCTCTCTGCTTCTTGGTGAGTCTGGCTAGAGGTTTATCAATCTTGTTTATCCTTTCAAAGAACCAGCTCTTGGTTTCATTGATTTTCTGTATTGTTTTTTTGGTCTCTATGTCATTTATTTCTGCTCTAATCTTTATTATCTCCTTCCTTCTGCTCACTCTGGGGTTTTCTTGTTGCTCTCTTTCTAATTCTTGGAGTTGTAGAGTTAGATGATTTACTACCATTTTTTCTTGTTTTTTGAGATAGGCCTGTAGAGCCATAAACTTCCCTCTCAGGACTGCTTTCAATGTGTCCCATAGGTTTTGGATTGTTGTGTTTTCATTGTCATTAGTTTCCAGGATGTTTTTAATTTCTTCTTTGATCTCATTGGTAACCCAATCAATATTTAATAGCATGCTATTCAGCTTCCAGGTGTTTGAGTATTTTGGGTTGTTTTTATTGTATTTTATTTCTAATATTATGCCATCGTGGTCTGCGAAGACGCTTTTTATGATTTCAATCTTCTTGAATTTGGGGATACTTTGCTTGTGACCCAATATGTGGTCTATTTTTGAATATGTACCATGAGCACCTGAGAAGAACGTATATTCCCTGGCTTTGGGGTGAAGTGTTCTGAAGATGTCTATTAAGTCCATCTGATCTAGTGAGTCATTTAGGATTGCTGTATCTTTGCTGATTGTTTGTCTATAGGACTTATCCAGTGCTGTCAATGGTGTATTAAAGTCCCCTACTATGATTGTATTGTTGTCGATCTCTCCTTTGATATTTTCCAGGAGTTTTTTTATGAATTTGGGTGCTCCTACATTGGGTGCATATATGTTTACCAGGGTTATATCTTCTTGTTGTATTGATCCCTTTAGTATTATGAAGTGGCCTTCCTTATCTCTTGTTAAGGCCTTCACTTTGAGGTCTATTTTGTCCGATATAAGTATTGCTACCCCAGCTTTCTTTTCCTTTCCATTTGCCTGAAAGATATTTTTCCATCCTTTCACTTTCAGTCTGTGTGAGTCCCTTCTCATGAGGTGGGTTTCTTGTAGACAGCAGATGTATGGGTCATGTTTTTTTATCCATTCAGCCACTCGATGTCTTTTGGTTGGAGCATTTAGTCCGTTTACGTTTAAAGTTATTATTGAAAGGTACTTGTTTGTAGCCATTTCTTTTTTTGTGTGGCTGTTTTCTTTCTGAGCTTTTTATTTCTTCTTTTTATACCAGTCCCTTTAGCATTCCTTGCATTGCTGGCTTGGTGGTGACAAACTCCCTTAGTCTTTTTTTGTCTGTGAAGCTTCTTATTTCCCCTTCAAGTTTGAATGATAGCCTTGCTGGATAGAGTATTCTTGGATTCAGTCCTTTGCTTTGCATCACTTTGTAAATTTCAGTCCATTCTTTTCTGGCCTGATGTGTTTCTGTTGAGAAGTCATTTGACAATCTAATGGGAGATCCCTTGTATGTAACTTTCCGTCTCTCTCTTGCAGCCTGTAAGATTCTCTCTTTGTCCTGAACATTTGCCATGGTGATTATGATGTGTCTTGGTGTGGGTCTTTTCGGGTTCACCTTGTTTGGGACTCTCTGGGCTTGTGTGACTTTTTTCTTCCCCACCTCAGGAAAGTTTTCTGATATTATTTCTTCGAGTAGGTTTTCTAATCCTTGTTCATCTTTCTGTTGTTCTGGTACTCCTATTATTCGTATGTTGTTTCGTTTCATGTTGTCCCAAAGCTCCCTTAGGCTCTCCTCCTGTCTTTTAATTTTTTTCTCCAATTGCAGTACATTTTGGGTGTGTTTTGCTTCCTTGTCTTCTAATTCACTAATTCGGTCCTCTGCTTCTCCTAGTCTACTGTTGATACTTTCAATGGAGTTTTTCATTGCAGCTATATCACTCTTCATTTCTTCTTGGGTCTTACTTAGGTTGTTGATTTTTTCATCTGTTTCTTCTAGCTTCTTCCATATGTTATCGATTTTTTCATCTGTTTCTTCTAGCTTCTTCCATATGTTATCGATTTTTTCATCTGTTTCTTCTTGCTTCTTGCAGAGGTTGTCGATTTTTTCCTCCATCCGGTTTATGCACTCTAGGATCCTTATTCTGAATTCTTTATCTGTCATGTTGCATGCCTCTGTATTACTTAGCTGCTTTTCTGGAGAGTCCTCCTTCTCTTTCCTTTGGGGGTTTCTTTGTCTACCCATGTTTGATCTCACTGACATATCTAGACGTTGAGTTGTTCAGTGGTTGCTCCCTTGGTGGCAGTGACTCCTTGGTCTGTGGTTGCTCTTCGGGCGGTTGCGGTAGCAGCTGCTCTTCAGTTGGCAGCAGCTCCTCTGGTGGGTGCTGTTCACAGCTGAGGTGGCTCTTCCGGCTGGTGGGGCGAGGTTTCACGTACAGCTGCTGTTCCTCAGCAGAGGATGAGGTGCTCAGGGGGTTGTTGTTGCTTGGATCTGCTGCGTTGATTTAAAGGCACAAAATACAACACAACAAGGCACCACGTACCAGGCACTATACACAAATATATTCACGATATTAATAACCCCAATTAAAGGTGACCACCTGAATTAAGAGAATTAGGGGATAAGGAAGAAGGAAGAGAAAAAGATAAAAGAGAAAAAGGAAAAGAAAAGTAGGGACCAAAAAAAGGGAGTGCAAAAATGAAATTGGGAAAAAGGAAGGGGGAAAATAAAAGCGAGAAAAGAAAAGAAAAAAAAAAAAGAGCGAAAAGAGAGAATGAAGTGGAAGAGGGAAGAGACTTTTTATATGAGGAGAATACTCCTATAGAACAGCCATTAATCCCAACAAATTCCAGCAACAGCTCCCTGGATATGAGTGCAAACTAGAAACAACCAATAATATAACGATGAAAATAGAATGGTGAACACCAATCCCAAAATAAAATAAAGAAAAAATAAAATGGCACTTTAAAAAAATGGTAAAATGGTAGCAGTAATAATACTGGTTAAAAATAAGAAGGTAGTAATTAAAAGGGTAAAATCAGGTGATGGAAAAAGAAGAAAAGAAAGAAAAAAAAAAGAATGAAAAAAAAATTGGTTTCTTAGTTAAAAAGTGAAAAAAGAAAAAAAATTGCAGTAGTGAAGGTCCTTCGTTTCTTCTATTCTTCAGTGTGGCTTGCCTTAGACCTTCCAGGTATTCAGGAGAGTGTTGAGTTTCCCTGCGATATACTGTTCCTCTGTGTTGTAAACCACAGTCCTTATTTTAAAGCATGCCGCATTTATTTCCCAGACTGCCTTATTTTGTGTTTAGCAAAGAGTCAGTTTGTGGGTCAGCCTCTGGGTGGCAGTGTTCTGGGGTTGGCCTCTGAGGCTATAGGGCCTCTCTGTCCAGTGGAAGTTCACTGCCCAGAGCTGACTGCGTAATAGTTAGTTACCGGCGCTATGTTGTTGCTGGGATTGAAAATCCCCCTATAGGCCAGACCCTGTTAACTCCCAGGGACTGATCAGGTTATCTTAATCCTTGATCTCCTACAGGGTGGAATCTGGGTGTGGCTGTGCTCCTTGCCTGGGGGCTGGGGGGAGGAGACTCCCTCTCAGGAGCGGGTGGCTGCCCCAGTCCCGGGCTCTGGGGTGTCTCAGCACTCAATTCACTACCACCTCTCCCGGCTCCCCCTCTTTCCCCAGTCTCTCCCCAGATTCCACTCCTCAGCACACTCTCCCTCTCTTCAGCACAGGTGAGTGTCTGTATCCGAAATGTCCCATGAACAGGGTTCAGTGAAAACAAACAAACAAATGCCGGCCGCGGAAACGGGGAAGGCTTGGTTTCTGTAAGCTTCTTCTCTTACCGGGACTGCATGGTCAGGTCAGCTCTTCAGGCTGCCCCCTTTAGGCTCAGTCCTCCGTGATCACAGAACCCAGCTCTCAATTTCCCTGGCGGCGCCAGGAGTCCCGCGGTTCTCCTTTCCCCCGTCAGGGGCTGTGCCTGTCCCAAGGGACGCAGCTGTCTGCCACGCGGTCTCCCTCCGACTCTCTGGGCTCAGAGGTCTGGCAAACTTTCCTGCCCAAATCCCTGGTTTTTTTTTTTACCTTACCAGGGGAGTTCTGCTCTTCCCGGCTGTAAACCCTCTCACCAGTTGAGCAATTTCGCCAATTCGGTGTGAGTGTTACTAGCTTCAGCTGCTCGCTCCATTTGCTCCGGGACACGACCTGGGACACGTCTGCCTATATCGCCGCCATCTTCATTCTCCAGATCTGAATATTTAAAGTTATTTCTCCCCTCCTGAAGACATTAGCTATTTTATTTGTTGACTTTGGTTCTTTTTTTTAAAAAAATGATGTTTGTTTTCCTTAAATGTTTGGATATTCTAAACTATTGTTTGCACTTGAATTTGAAACTCCTTTTTGCCTGAGTATGTAAGTGCTGATTCCAGCAGGCCTGGGTGACTTAGGGGGCCAGAGGCAGGGGGGACAGGGTAGAGGGCAGGAATTACAAGCTAGTAGCTCCCTTGCCTTCTGAGAAGGGCGGGGTCTCTCTCCTCCAGTAGGGTAAGTCATCTGGAGTCATTTCTCTTTCTCTCTGACCCAACTGCCCATCTGAGATTCCTGAGTCAGGACTCCTCCTGCTTCAGACAGCTGTGCTCAGAGTTTATTCTGGGGGCAAATGCAAAAATCAGCCTTGCTCTTTTTCTTTCTCTCTTTTCTTTCTGTCTTTCTTTCTTTCCTTTCTTTTTTCTTTCTTTCTAATTCCCTGGGGTTACATCCGGCTGTGTTCTGCCTCTCTGGGTTTCTCCCCTTCTGGAAGTTTTGTCTTGGGTATAAATATTACCCATGCTGTCTGCTCAGTTGATGTGGGGAGGGAAAGGGCCTGGTGGGCTCAGCTGCTCCAAATACTAAGCTTTATTAATTAACCTGATGGTTGCCCCAAAGCCCCTCCTGGTCTGTTTGTTGAGTCTGAGCTTAAAATATTTCTGGAATTTCTATTACTTCCACAGTAGTTTTCTATTGTCTATGTTATAGGCTATGGCTTTTTTCTGCCCTTATGTTTCAGCAATCTGATCCCATCTGCTTTCTATCCTCCAGGAATTTTTCAAAATCTGTCTAAGGATAGGTCCTGTTCTTGTTCCATGGTGCCGTGATGGATTCCTTACCTCCTCCTCCTTTTATCCATTAATCTCATTTAATCCTCATAATGATTCAGTGAAAGAGGTATTTATTATCACCTTTCAGAAGGAAGAGCAAGGCTCAGAGAAGTTGACAGTGCTGGAACTTGGACCCTGGTTCATCTGACTCCCGGTGGAAGTACAAGTCTTCTCACTACTTGTTAGGGACTTCAAGTTTGTCTGTTAGTTCCCTCTCCCTGTGGTCTGAGAGCTCCTTGAGGGCCAGGGTTGTCCCAGAGTCCTCTCTGTATCTCTTCCAGCCTCTTACACAACACAGAGAACACAGAGAGTGCGAGTCACTGGCAACTCACCCAAGGTCACATGACTAAGAAAGTGGCAGATCAGCATTCAAACTCAACAAGTCTGGCCCCAGAGACTGCACCCTAATGCTATCTTCCACTCACCAACTTCCCCCCACATATCCCTTTCCTGGGAGGAAGGTATATCACTAGGCTAACAGCCAAATTATGCTGAAAGAAGACTGGCCTAGGGAGGCTTCCACGGCTGTATTTTAGTAACACATCGTGGCACTGTTTCATTCTTAAAACCAAGACCAAGCGTTACTCTGATGAAACAGAAAACAAGATAAACAAAAAAAATGAGGAATACATGATATGGGCTGTCAGAGCTGTCAACAAACTACACAGACAACAGCAGAGATTGGGAATGTCCCAAGTGATAGAGACCCTTCCTGAGTGAGGAAGGGAGGGGGGGTATGAACATGACAAGACCAGTCTATGAGGAGGCAAAAGGCTGTGTTCATGGTCTGCCACTAATTAACACTGTCATCCTCACACGAGAACCATTGTGGGTTTCGGTTTTTCTATTTGCAAGATAAGGTCATCTCTAAGGTCCCTCTAACACTGATATTCAAAAATTCTAGATCAATAGTAAATTCACCTTTATCAGAACAAACATTTAATTTGTGAGGGTTCCCAACCTTTTTACTTACTCTTGTCTTTCAGAGTCCTGGGTACATCTCTAGTCCAATCCCTCATCATTCTTTGCCTCACACTTTTCTTACCCTCTAGCCCACAGACGTAGGCACAGATTCGTTCTGTAAATGTCATTTTGCATCCAGGCTTTCCTTATCTCAGGCTGTACCATCCCCTTTCTGACCACACACACACATTTTTGACCAGGCTGATTTTATTTGTTATTTTTAAGACTCTGGTTAGGTATCATTTCCTCCAGGAAGACCTTTCTGATACACTCCCCAGGCTGCATGAGACACCCACCCTCTGTGCTTCTCTCTACTGCTTATTGGAGCTCTGATGTAACACAGCACTAATCTAATTAAACCTAACATCCCAGTAAGTGAACATTAGCTCTGTTTTTACAAATACAGAAACTAAGACTCAGCAAGATTGAGAAACCCACCCAGCACTGCACACCATCTAGTCTCAGAGCCAGGAGTCAAACCCAGTATGTATGCTCAGGCCCCTTTGTAGCAGAAGTCTGGGGACACAATTGGGATGATGCCTCATAACCCAAGTTGGAGTATCAAGGATGACAAACTTGCAAAGACCATTGCACAGGTCAAGGCAACTAGAATACGGCCAGGCTGGGAGACTGATGCAGGGAACACCTCAGGCCACTGTGTCACCCGAAATGGGGAGAAAAGCAGAGAGGTGACCTATATGTGAGTCCCACTTCCTGGGCACTGAGCTCATGTGGACTGGCTTTGGAACCTAGAGGAATATCAACATCTGGGATGTTTGTTGCTTCTTCTTCTGGGTCTTACGTGCCAAGTCACCTCGGGGTATGGATCTCACTCTTAGTCTTTGGTCTGGATACTGTGTTAATCTGTAGGCCTAGACATTTCCATTGGAGTCTCTCACACTCGGGGGCACCAAATATGAGTTAATAAGGTCAGGCCAGAATTATATTGCTTTCAGCCAAATATTACTACAAAATGTATAGAGCAAAAAGCCAATATAACATGCACTTTCCAATAAATTATAAAAATTGAAACAGGGCAAAATAAGAGCAAGTTTCTAAATACAAGATTATGCAAAAGTTTTAGAGCAATTTTCAAAAATAGAAGCATTAGGACCATACATCACTGTTATTTTAACTAATGCTTAGTTTAGAATTTTGAATAAGGAAAGCAAATGGATTTTCTAGTGTAATTTACCTTACCCAAAGTTGTTCTGGAAAGGAATATAGTTGAAATTACTCTCAAAGATATTTAAAAAAGAAAATACAATAAGAAATCAAGGTACAGTATATTGTTCAAAATTATAACAGAGTAGATAAGACCAAGGATTCTGGAGTCAGATTGTCTGAGTATAAATCTGACCTTGGTTGACATGCATCAGCTTTTCTCATCTATACAATGAAGAAAAGGATATTCACCTATTGAATTGTGTAAAGATGAAATTAATTAGTGCCATTGGAAGTTGGGCATATGGTAAATACACAATAAATGCTAGCTGTTAGTTATTAATGATTATTAGTGGCAATTAAATATAATTAATAGGATAAATTAAATATTTATGTATATTTAATTTTTTAACTCTCCAAGATCCTTTAATAAAATTGGAACATTTGGTGGCAACTTAATACACAAACTCAAGTCCACAAGGAAACCTACTTCTTCAAGGAAACCTTAGTTTTACTCTGAAGGCCTTTCAACTGATTGGAAGAGGCCCACTCATTATCAAGGAAAATCAACTTTAGTGAAAGTCAATTGATTATAGATGTCACACACATCTACAAAATACCTTCACAACAACAATGTAATTGATTAGTAGTTTAATCGAATAACTAGATTCTATAGTCTAGCCAAGTGACACATAAAACCATCACAGTTGGGTTGATGGAAGGGGACTATGTCCTAAGCAAAGGGATAGAGGGTACAAAGGCTCAAAGGGAAGCAACAGCATTGTATGTGTTGGATTTTGTGTATGACTGTGTTTGCATGTCTATGTGTATCTGTATGAGTGAGTGTCTATGTGTGAGTGGGTCTGTGTGTGTAGGTGTGTCTGTAAATGTATCTGTGTGTGAATGTGTATGTCTGTGTGAATGGTTTCTCTATGTGCATGTGTGTGTGTGTACATGTGTGTTGGTAAAAGGGCAAAGGGATATGCAGAAGCTGAAATGTGCACCAAGAGGCAGCAGAAGAGGTGGGCAAGGAAAACCAACGTATAAAGGTCTTTGCCTGCCATGCTGAGGAGCTTTACTTTATAGTGTGGCCCAAATCAGGTTGATCATCAGAATCATCTAGAATCTCCTAGGCACTGTTTTTTAAAACACAGACTTTTTGGCCCCCTCCCAGACCTAATTAGTCAGATTAAACCACAAGCTTCTACTATTAAAAAGCCTCATTTTGTCCCCCAATCTGATGATCAAGTTTAAGAGTCTCTTCATTAGGAAATGGAGGCCTCTGAAGTATTAAACGACAAGGTCCAAATTCTGTTGTTATTAACTAGCTTCCTGGTTTAAGTGTTTGTGATTTTCACACGAATAGCATAACTTTTCCATGGTGGCTCCTAACATCAATGCAGGTAGAATGTGCCTGAGAAAAACTTGGCTGAAATCCTCCCCGGTATGCTTATCTTTGCAGGCACAACCTAATTGGGATCAGAAGGGCCAGGGAGCTGGGAGGCAGAAAGATGGAGCTCTCTGTCACTGTCAGCTCTATTTCCATGGAGATCCATTCATTCATCAAACATTCATTTAAAGCTTACGTAGTACCCAGTCCATGCAGGCTCAGTGGGGAACAGGAAGACAGCAGAAGCCAGCCTACAATTTTGCAGACACATGTATCTGAAACACAGTTTTGAAAAGAACAGAACACAGCATTCTTTTAAGGCAACATTTAAGACAAGCATGAGGCAAGATGGTACAGATGCAAAGCATCCATGTTAAAGGCCTAGGCTTCTTTATAGGCAACTTACACAATGTGCCTAATACACACCTAGCACATAGAATGCTGGTACCTTACCTCCCTAAGTTATTATTAATGCCAGCACCCCCTTTTCAGTAGTCATGGTCTTTGGGATCCGGGAACAAATTTTGAAAAAGGAAAAAGCATGTCTGGCCTCTAGAATTATAGAAGGCTGTATTAATATAATAGTGTTCATCTGGTTGGCATAGGAGACAGGGCACTGGATGTGTGTGGTCGAGCTCCAAAATAGGTATTACAAATAAGGCTTTCCTCAGAAACAGGAACACCCTTTCTCCTCAGGCCAACATTTGTCAGTCCTCTCTCAATTTAGGCTCGTTCAAGCCCACCCACGGAAACCATCAGGGCTCATCTCCACCAGCTCCAAACCCAGAGAAAGGTGTTTTTCTTCTCAAGGCCCTCCTTGTCCTTGAGCTTTCAGTACCTTGTGAGATTCAATAAACTAGAGCTTTTTAATCATCCCTCACATTTAGTCACAATAGGTCAAATGCTCAGATTCACATGGACTTTGCATATCAACTAAGAGAAAAGTGAACCTAACTCAGAGAGTGGGCTACGGGTTATCCAGGGATGGTTTCAAGATGATAATAAAGTTCAGGAGCTAAGGATGAAAATTAGCTTAAAACCTACAGCATCTCTGACCTCAGACATTCCCAGGCCCAAGGTTGCCTTCCCAATTCTAAATGAAACCATTCAAAAAAACTGAGGTCCTAAGCAGTGAAGTGACCTGTGGTGTATCTCTGAATTTCCCCATTTTATAAAGAATGTGTAGCCAGTTGGGCTCAGTGGATAGAGCATTGGCTTGTGGACTGAAGGGTCCCGGGTTTAATTTTGGTCAAGGGCACGTATCTGCAACCTAGATACGTACCTAGGTTGCAGGCTCCTCCTCAGCACAGGCCCTGGTCAGGGCTCATGCAGGAGGCAACCAATCGATGTGTTTCTCTCACATCGATATTTCTCTCTGTCTTTTTCTCTGTCTTCCACTCTCTCTAAAAACCAATGGAAAAATATCCTCAGGTGAGAATTAAAAGAAAAAATAAATAAGGAATGTATAGATCTACCCCCTCATCTCCCACCCTTAGTTCCTACCACCACATGCTAGGAGACTTCACCCACCCTCCCATTACTAGGTAGACCAAGCATCATCTTCTCAACCAACTGGTTTGCAGGCCCATTACCTATACTGGCCCTTCTCTGGCCATGTTCACATTCCCCCACCCTCCACATAGTTGGGATTCTTTGAGGGTCCAACACAGTGAGTCTGAATTAACATAAAGGACCTAAGAGTCCAAAGATTGAATTCAATGCCTGTAATTCAGGAAATGATGTCAGCTAAAATCTGACATTCAAAAATAGAAGAAACAGAATAAAATCTTGATAAGCGTTGCTCCTAGAGAGATATACCTTGAAACCCAAGAGAATTCCCCTACTGTAATGTGTAGATTTTTTGCTAAGATGTACCCAAGCTTTGCCCTGAAAGCCAGAAAAAAAGGACTCAGACCCCGGAACTCCAGTGCAAACCTCAGATAGGAGCACATGCGAACCACGTTCTCTTCTCAGAGAAGCAGTTCCCTCAGTGATGTGAGCCAAGGCCCGGCCCCTGAGAAAGGCCTAGAAACACTAACTTTGAACAGGACATGGCTGGCTAACAACACAGCTGTGGCTACCACAAAATACAGCTGGGTCCTAAATTACAAGACTGTCCCTGAGCTGGGCCTCACTCAGTATTTCAGACTTTCTCTTAAAAGCACATTAGATTGATACTTATAGAGACATCTGTTTCTGTTGTAGCACAGTCACCCTCCTGCCAAGAGTAACTTAAAAATGGGACCAAAAAATCTGTTTTAAGGCACCAGAGACTCGTCAGGCCCTAGGACTTAAAGGCCTACGATCCTGGAGAGAAGGAAAATTCATTGAGAGGAGTCCTAATATTCTGCCCCACTT
This sequence comes from Myotis daubentonii, assembly GCF_963259705.1. Lineage (NCBI taxonomy): Eukaryota > Metazoa > Chordata > Mammalia > Chiroptera > Vespertilionidae > Myotis > Myotis daubentonii. The sequence goes on along the minus strand of NC_081853.1, from coordinate 31,412,016 downwards.
TTTTCTCTCAAGGCATCTGCCACCTCTTAAGTGATGCTGTAAGTCAAGCAGTAAGTAGTGGTAAACCTGAGAGCCTAAATAGAACTTTAGGCAGTGTCATGGATACAGGGAGATAAGAATTGCCATTCAGAACTACCAAGATACCAGAAACCCAGAGAGACAAGAAATGCAGCAAGTAAAACCAATATCAGGCACAACTTTCCACTCAAGACTTGATTGATTTCTAAAGAAAGCAAACGGGGTAGAAAGATTCATTGAAGAGGCTAAGAAGAAAAGCAGAGTTTGAGGCAGGCTCATCAAACAGGGAGGGGTGGTGCAATTAAACCTCTGGATCCTTGCACAGGGGAAGTGCCTTTCGGTTGAGATGCTCAACCACTGAGCCACACCAACGTTGTTTTATATACATATCTATACCCCCTAGAAAATGTATAAAATTATTGTATATTATGTTTTTCTTTTACTTTACCTTTTGCATAAAAGATACCATACATAATTACTTACCACTTATTTTACTCAAAAGGGTATCCTAAAGATCTATTGATAGATCTATCTTATTCCGCTTAACCTCTGTATAATTTTCATTGTAGGGCTTTATCTTCAGTTTATTTAGATACTCCCCTATTGAACATTTAGGTTGTTTGCAGTACTATGACATTACAAACAATACTGTGATCATCGTAACTGCATAGCCTTTTCTGTGCACATGAATAAATGTCCATCTGGGTACAAACTAACAAATGAAAACACTGGATCAGAGTGTGCCCTTTTTTTTCTTACTAGATATAGCCAGATTGCCTTCCAAAATTCCCTTGAAGGCAGGAATTTGGACAAGTTCATCTCAGTATTCTGTCCCTACCCCTGAGCTGTTCACATAATAGGAATTCAATAAATGTTTTTAAGTTGACAGATGAAAGAATACATGGTTATAGTGAAAATATTCTGAATCATTTCTCTGACCCACCATGTAATGAATAGCCTGCAATACCTAACTTTTCAAGAATGCCTTGTCTAAGCTTCAACTCCTAAACTACAAATGCTATGTTTCCTATTTTCTGCATCACATGAAGCAGTTAGCACCTATATATAGGTGTTTAATAAATATACTAGTAGGTGTTTGTTGAATCATGAGCAGATATGCTTATGTTTTAAAATAAGTTGAGAAAATAATCACTGTGATTATAGCAACAAGCAGTAAACATCAAGTTAAGGATGTCACTGCACAGGCCAATTACTATGGGAAGAGCTCTAAGCAGTGGGCATGTTTCTCTAGCCCAAATGACACATTAATGGTGGTCATTAACTGGGAACACAAAACGATTGGCTAAGTACCATTCCTCTTCAGTAGCAGTGGGGAGAGATGGTAGAATTGCACTAGGGAGGGGAGAGTGGTTCTATTCCACATTAATGGAGCTCTCAATGTGCTGATGATATGCAAATGGACTACATAAAGCATTCCAAGGCAAGAACAGTAGTGAGAAATAGAACTAAGCTTGTTTCTGTCTTCATAATCATAAGAAGCAGTGCATCAGAGCTTGTTGATGAGTTTGACTTGCTTTATGCCTGGACAGGTAGGGCTTGGGCCCATCCCACATCTCCATAGTGGCCTCCAAAACAAGCTCACCGTCTGAACCTACCTCTTTCTAATAGCTTTGGTTTTCAGAAGCCTCAGTCTCAGAGGTGAAATTAATCCCAATCATTAAAGCAAAAGAAATGCTACCTGCTCATTTCCACAAGTGTCCATTTCTTCCAAATTTTTCTAATCATTTTCTCATTAGTCTCATTCTCAATCTCACCATCATTATTATTCTGTTTATGTAACGTCACTCACTGAGCACCTTCCAGACGCCTTCCCAGCAGCATGCACAATACATTGCAATTATGTAATTATGCCATTGTAATCAAATCATTAAGATTCACATTAAGCATGTATTAAAGTTCACAAGGAAAAAATAAGCACGAGACACAGGCATCAACCAAGAGGGAGGGAAGCAAACAAACATGATTGTAATTGCAACTTGCTTTTAATGCACCCACAACTGCAGATTTAAGATCTTGGGAAGACTTTATAACTGAGAAGAGTTGGTTGATTTCTAAAATAAAGAGCAGTTCTCCCCTCCATACCCTTATGAATCCATTGAGTTAATTCCTTGATTACATAATTATAAGAAACAAATCAAGACAAGTTCACTGCATTGGAGACACACACACACATACACACACACTGAATAAAACAAAAACAACTGTCCAAGAGACTTACAGGCACCCACTGGTCTGGAAGAAATAATAATGCACCCGTGAAGAATCCCAATTTATTAACTGACTTGACTGACATATGATATCTACATAATCAATTTAGAAATACAAGAGCAGATTTACTGAAATGTTGATTATTTTCTGTTAGAGATAGTTTCTACAGTGCTGCCAGCTGACAACAGGCAGATAACAGTGCCCCAAGTTGGGTTGTGTAAGCCCAATGGTAAGGCTAGTGATTTGCACCTCATAATTGAGAGCCTTGGTGGAGAGGGCTTTAAAACAATACTTATTACTACTGCCCAGGTCCCACCCCAGACCTACTGAATCATAACCTTGGTGTGGGGCTACCAATCTGTTTTAACAAGCCCTGCAGGGGATTCTCAAGTACACTAAAGTTTGAAATCTATTGGACTAGACCAGGCCTAAGCCTGGATGATAGAAGAAGAGAGGTGCATTTAAGGAGTACTAACCATGCTGTAGCCACTGGGCTAGACACTAGATATATGATTGCATTTTGTTTTCTAATAATTTATTTATTCACTTAGTAAACATATCCTGCATAAGTCAATACCTTGGTAGGCATTGAGAATATAAAGAGGCACAAAACACAATGCCTACCTTCAAGGAGACTTACAGTAAATAGATAATTACAATATAAAGTGGTAACAATAATTGCTATCACATATTGAGTGCTAATCATGTGTCAAGGACTCTGTCAAGTGCTTTATCTATATTATCTCTAATTCTCACAGCAACCTTGAGGAGGACAGGTGGTATTATTGCCAGTTCCCATCTAACAAAATGAAATAGTTAAAGAGAGGTTAAATAACTTGCCGAAGGTCTAACAGCTCACAAGTTGTAAAGCTGGGATTGAGCCCTTTTTTTCACCACTCACTACTCCAGCAGTCTCTGACTTACTAGCCCATTTCTCTTAAGTACCATCTCATGAGCAGCCCAAAATAATCCACAGGTACCCAAGCATTTTCTGTAGACTAATCAAACTATAGGTCCAGCTTCTAAGTATACTGTTATTTTTCAAGTATTACCAATGCTGCCCTTTGGCTCAGTGGATAGAGCATCAGCCCTTGAACTAAAAGGTGCCAGGTTACTAGTGGATTCCAGTCAAGGGCACGTGGCAGGCAACCTGCCTCAGTTGCAGGCTCAATCCCTGGTTGAGGCCATGAGGGAGGCAACCAATCAATGTGTCTCTCTCACATCAATGTTCCTCTCTCTGTCTCTCCCCTTACCTTTTACTCTCTCTAAAAATCAATAGGAAAATATCATCAGGTGAGGATTAACAAAAAGGAAAAAAAGGTATTACCAATGCTATGGTGCTTAATAGAATACTGACTGCATAGTAATTGTTGTCATATGTGTGTTTTTTCCTAAAATACTATAAGTACAATTACTATTTTGTGAGATATCCACAAATTGTGGGGCTGTCAACAAGAAATCTTATTTGGGAACCATATGTTCCCATATAACACTACATTATACAACACTGAGAGAGTGTAAAGTGTTTTCCAAATGTGAATAATGTATGAATTAATCCCCATTAAAATAAACAAAAGTGTATATGTACTCCCAAAATTCATAATGCTCTCAAAATCTAGTTTGAGCGCCATGACATTAAAAGATAAACACTTTCATTTCGGGGAACCACTTGGTGACAATTTGATTTTGACTATATATACAAATGTCTGCACTGAAAGTGAACTAAGAACAATTATTCAGGCAAATGTTGAGATCTTCCAATGGTCTTAGACAACGAAACCATGCAGATGATTCAGAACACCCCCATTAGAAGACCTTTGTTTTTATCTGCCTAGAATCTCTTCAAGAAACTATCCTTCTACTCATTTTCTCCTTATTGTTCAAGTGGTGCTAAATATCAGATTCAGGCCCAGGGCCCCAACCTGGTCAATCAGAGAACCCCAACACAGTGGTTCATTCAGGAATGGGCATGTGGCCAAGGTGATTCAGGCCATTCTAATAGATTTTTTAGGATGAGGCATTCTATATTTTCTAGAATACCAAGTAGGAGAACAACATAAACCAAGAACTACAGGTGACCATCTTTCAACCACATGAAGAGCCTGCTGGAGAATGAAGTGGACACCAAGGACAAAATGAGCCAAGAGACAGAGAAAAAATACACAGACTCCTAATCATGTTAGTTGGACTTCCGGACTTAGCCTCACTCACTTCAGGCTGCCTCTACTACCTTGTACTTACTGAACTTGGGCCAATACCTTCTCTGGGTTTTTTTTAGAGCTACTTTGAATTGTTTTTCTTCCTCTTACAACCAAAGGGGTCTTAACCAATATGTAAGTCAGGACTAGGAGTGGGATATTATGAGTGACAGCCCTATATGGAAGTGGCTGAATTTAGGTGCGCTGAGGTACAATAAAGACTGCCCCTCCCTATATTCAGGTTAGGCGATTGCAAAAAGTTTGGTTATACTGTCGTATGTTATACTTTGGGATTCAGCTTCAAAGAGAAGATATCATGGTGTCAGAGGGAGTTGCTCTTTCAGTACAAGCAGGACATCTGAAAGCAGAAAGGGAAGGTAATAGAGCCTTGCTAAGAGACAGTAGCCAGCACTCTAAGAGGGCTAAGAGTCAGATATGACCTTTCCAAAGCTAAAGTTAGTGTAAGTAAAGGTAGTTAGGTGGGAAACGGAGAGGCAATTGGGATTGAAGAAACCAAGGATGTGGAGTGATGCTAATGGCCCAGGCCCCTCCAACACCTCTTATGGTTCCCTTGCTGCTAAAAAAAAAAAAAAAAAAAAAATACAATTGTCTTCAAAAAAAAAAAAATACAATTGTCTTCATGGTAAACAGCCTTAAGAGTGAAAGGCACATTAGCCCTGCCTCAACCCATTGTTTGAGAGGACAGGGTGAAAGCATTTAAGACAAGGGCTAGGGACAGGCACAGAGCTCTTGAGCCTGTTGCTAGGAGACAGACATTATTTAAAAAGGGTCAAAATTCATGGACCATGACTCCATAAGATCTCTGACTTTGGTTAATATCCCTTGAAAGTTCTGGAAAGCTAACTGAGGGGCTAATTGGTCCAACCTCAAGTCCTGAAAATAAAGGCCTGCAATTGCTCAATTCCTAAGGTCAGCCCAAATGCCCCAGACTCCCGACAACAGGAAGTAAACTATGGCAATAACTACAGCTCCTAGAGAAATATAGTCCACTTCTCATATTACATGTGGTTGTGGAGAAGAGTAGATAAGAGAGATGCTCACAAAGCAGAACAAGGTAGTCTTTTGGCTCAACAGGGAACTCCTTCCTTTATCAACCACATCAGGGAGTCCCTGGGATACCCAGGAGAGTGTGGTACATGATATTCACTAACAACAACAGCATTATTTCCCCTATTCCCTATTTTTCTTTCCAAAATAAAGTGTCTTATTATGACTATATTATTTTGCCTCCACCATTTCCTTCCTGATATTTTGGGAACCATTAAATGTATGATTTGTGCATGTTTGTATTTAAAGAGGCAGAACTTCATACAAAGACAATGGGAGGAGCAAAGGAAGGGATAGAATTGTTATGTAAATGGAGATTCAACCAAATCTATAAAGCATACTTCTTTTTAAAAATTCAATAGAAAAAAAATATATTTGGGAGGATTTCTTTTTTCATAGTAAAAAAATAAAATGTATTGGCTTGCAGGGAGCCCATATGGTATGGTTTAAGAGTCAGACCTAAGTTTGAATGAAGTCCTTTGCCTTTCCTCCCACAGAAAAGTGAACCACTTTTCTTAGACTGATATGTTCTTTCTGTGTCTTTTTTACTTTTACTACCTTTGCATGTGTTCATAAACAATGTATAACATTTATTTGTGTGTTTTTAATTTGCCTAAATAGTATGCTATACTTATCCTTGAGAAACTTGGCTTCCTCACTCAACATCATGTTTTTAAGATTTATACATATGAATATGTTCATTCATTTTTTAATGGGTTGATAGTATTCTGACATATGGATAAATCACTCTTTATTTATCCATTACCATTCTCACTGACAATTTGGTGGTTTTTTAATTATCATTATTATTTGTTTTTTACAAACAATGAGGCAATGAACATCTTGGGCACGTGTGTGTGTGTGTGTGTGTGTGTGTGTGTGTGTGTGTGTGTGTATAAAAGGATTTCTAGACCACATACCTATACATGAGCTTACTGGATGTAGTGTTTGCTCAACTTCTGATGTACTAGGTCTTACAAAATTGCTCGTTAGTGTAGTTTTACAATTTGACACTCCTCCCAGTAGTGGATAGGAATTCCTATTTGTGACATCTCTTAACCCTGATGTGTGGTGGGTTGATTCATGAAGTTTGTCTGTTTTTCACTGTGAGTCCCTCTTAATCGAAGGTGGTAGGTCTACGGATTCTGTATGCCCTGAATTGTGAAAGGGTTCCTGTTGAGAAGTTTTATATTTCCTTTTACTGGAGCCTATAGGGTTTCAATGGTCCTTGACCAGGTTTGTGATAAATTCTCAGCTTGGGCATTTTACACCAGACAGGTGGTATAAATTTGGATCATATACCTCTATGTAGTTCAAACCTGGGAATTACATTTCTCAAATTAATTTTTTTATTTCCATTTAAGGCTCTGGACAAATGGCAGGCTTCCATGTTGCTTCCTTTAGCCAATTGAGTACAATTTTCTAGCTTGCATTTTATGAGTGGGGCATCTTTTTTACTTTCCAGGCTATAGCCAGGGTTCCTCCTTCCTCCACTACCTGTGGTCTGGAGTCACATAACTAATCCTCATATGGACACTATATACCCAGGCCCAACTCTCATGTGGAACCCAAATTGCCATTAAGTTGCCTTGGCATTGGCTCTCCCTCATCTACCCATTCACAATAGCTCTCATTTCCCTTTCTTCCCCTACACTTGAGGTTATCTTTTCCTTCTTTCAAGTTTACCAGTGCAATTTTATAAAAATTTTGTTGTTTTATTTTTTTTATTCAGCATTTCTATGTATTTGAAGTTAAAGAAAGGTGATCAATTCTATTAACTTAGTCTGTCGTGTTAGAGAGTCCTTTAAAGGTCTTTTTATTTTAAAACTCTGCAATTTTAATTAAGTACTCCATAATAGACAAGTAAAAGAAAAGATGCATTATGTAGCAAGATCTAAAGACCCATACATACCTGGGTATAAACAGTACCTCGTTCCCTTTAATATTCCACTCCTGTCATCTGTTACTTAATCGAACTCTGATATTCAGCCGCTCATTGTAAACCTATTCTTAAGTCAGAAATTTTCCCAAGGTTAGACACAACATGATTGTTCAGTCTTTGGAAATACAGAGATGCTGCAGAGCACAAGCTAACAGCTTGTGCCGGATGAATCTGCCCCCATTTAACACACATGCCCACCCTGTCAGAAATAGGCTTATCTTCTTTTACAACCAGAATTAATCTCATTTCACTGAAGCTGCCACAATAGACTTCCTACTCTGTACCCCCCCCACCCCCCCACCCCAGCCCTTGATCATACAAAACAAAGCTTGGGAACATGGGGCCTGATGCACAGAGATTCTTCTGCGAGGGTCTTAGACTGCTGGCTTATTTTGAATCCTTCTTTTCCCTCCTTCTGTCTTTGTAACAGTTGTTCATAGGCCTGTCATTTCCCCCAAGAAGCTGCAATGTCTTTTATAGTAGCATTTACCTCTGTATATCCCACCATACCTATCACAGTGGCTAATACATCTATTCTAAGTACTCAATAGATTATTCCTGAATGTATTATACTCAATCAGACACCAACATTTTTGGAATCCACTTCCTAAATCCCCCACCGAGGACCCTGGTTGGCCCACAACTTTTCTTCCTGCCTTCACCATCTGCCACACTTCAGCTTGGGTGAGGGACTGAAGACCGTCTCTTTTAAAGGCATCGGCTACCAAATGAAGACCATTCGCAAAATAAATGAAGCTTCTTTGGCTTAAAATTGGAGGCAAATGGTAAGAAACCTGTGAGGGGAGGCTCTTCCCCACTACTAGAGATGTGTGTGAGAAGCCATCTTTGTGTGAGGAGATAAAACGAGGGGGATAGCTATAGTGAGGGTGTGCACTGGGCTCCCAACCAGTGAGGACTGAATGGATACAGTGCTTTTAGAACCCAACTTCAAATTAGGAATCAAGCACCTTAAAATGCCCATGAGCTTTGTCTGGTCATCTGACTTCTGGAAATAGAACCTAGTAAAGTAATGCAAAAATAGGGGTGGATGGGAGCACATGCTTGAACAATAGCATTTCAATGATATAGCAAAAAATGTTCAATTACAATCTAAATATCAAAACAATCAAGGACTGGTTAGGTAAATTATTGAGGTTTTTTCCTATTAGAAGAAAAACTATGGTTATAAAGGCCACACAGCACCATAAAAAAATATGCCCATGGCTGAATGTTAAGTGAAAAGAGAGAGAGAGAGAGAGAGAGAGAGAGAGAGAGAGAGAGAGAGAATCTTATGTATACAGTAGGATGACAACTAGATTTTTAATGTGGGTACTTAGCAGAAAGGCTAGCAGGAAATGTACCAACCTGCTAACTACAATTCTATTATGTTGTGATATTATAGGGTTTTTTCTTTTCCTTTGTTTTCCAACTTTTCTGTAATGTGATTCTATTGCCTTTAAAATGAGCTACATTATACATAAATGTTCAAACTTTTTTTAATTTGGAAAAAGATCAAATCCTGGTGAAGAGCAGAAATTTATTCCTCTGTACTTACTACTTCCTCCCTGTCTTCCTCCCTCCCTCCCTTCCATTCTCCCTCCCTTCCTTTTTTTTTTTTTTTAACTTAATAAGGAAAAGAAAAATAATTTGTTTGGGAACTCAGAAAGAAGAATATTCTATTTTACTAAAAGGTAAATGCTTGGAATAATTCTTCCCCCCTTTTCTACTAACAAAAGTAGAGAAAGAACCTAGAGAGAAATAGGCCCTGAGAGGAACAGAGGCGAGACTGTTCAGGGAGATGACCAGTGGACACAGGTACAATCAGCTAGATTTCGGAAATGCAGCAACCAGCAGCCTGTAGAAACAATGTCCCCTGGGTATGCAAGACGATGACACAAGTTAATTTGGGGAAATAAAGGGCAAACAGGGGCTAATCAGCATGGAATGCCTGGGCAAAATACTGTTTACAAAACACTAGAGATGCCTTCCTGCTTTATTTAACCAGAGTACAAAAAAAAAAAAAAAAAAAAAAAAAAAAGCCCCCACTGAATTTTGCTAGATTGTTGTTAGCAATGACTGTGGATTAAAGGATGAGGAGAGGATTGATTGTTGTCTCTTGTGAGTCTCAGGCTTGTACACATGAACTGTTCCCAGACACTTAGTTCAATGTTTGGTCATCAGTCAGGTCATCCACACACCTGGAAACTGATGTCTGATTAAGTGCTCCCTGGTGGCACTCCCACAATCTCAGCCTGGATGTTTGGCAGGCCCACAACTGAACCATGGTTGTCTTGGAGATTAAATCTCTTTCCTGTTCATCTGCCTATCAATCATCCACATGGCCCATACAGCTCCGTATGCATGGAGCTTCCCTGAAAGCTCTGCAGAAGAGGACACATGACTAGGGTAGCCCTTCTATGGCTTTTAGGGTCATGTTTGGGACAGTTGGCCAGAGGTTGTCTCCCGGTCATGAGATGGCAGAACCCGAAGGGACTGGCCAGAGCAGGCTGAAGTCTGGCAGTTCTGGTTTAGGGTAAAGATCAGAAAGTGTAGAGTCTGAAACTGACATAGAAGGGGTTACTACAGCAGATCTCTCAGAAGCCATGGATTATAGGCACCGAGAAAAACTTGGAGCAGAAGTTTCTCTGACAGCTGTCAGGGGCCTCTGCTACCACTAAATAAATGCTCTCTAATCCTAATATCTCAGTCCCATTCATCTGAGTTTTGGTTGTTGTTTTTTGGGGTTTTTTGGTTGTTTTTTTTTCACTTAAAACAACATATGTAAATATAAAGCAGCTTTATAACAGAGCCACTTTTTTTGGAAAAATAAGATAGTCTTTTTTTTTAATCCTCACCCAAGAATACATTTTTATTGATTTTAGAGAGATAGGAAGAGGGAGGGGAGAGAAACAATGATGTGACAGAGAAACATTGATCAGTCACCTTCCACATGTGCCCCGACCAGAGATCAAACCAGCAACTTACGTGTGTGCCCTGACCGGAATCGAACCTGCAACCTTTAGATGTATGGGACGATGCTCCAACCAACTGAGCCACCCGGCCAGGGCTAACTAAGGTAGTCTTGACAGAAAGCTTCCTTGCCATCTTGGGCCCTCCTTGCCTCTTCTTCATGTGGCTGGTTGACTGGTGTTACTGGCCCCAGTACCAACACTATGAGTTGAGCACAATCCTGTGCATGGTGACTATTGGAGTATCTGCCACGAGGTTTGGTTTTCTCAGGGGGGTGACGGGGGAGGGCCTTGCTGTAAGTCAGCAGAGAAGGGCAAGAAGGAAAAGAACGTTCATCCGGAGTCATGATGACTAAAACCATGTGTGCCTGAACGTGTGTATGGCTCAGGGGCTCACCGAGGGCCCGGGGATTCTCTAGTCTTAGATCCCACCCAGCCAGGAGACAGGCAAATTGTCCCTAGCTCCATCTCACTCATCTATGTCTGGCCAGGATGAGACTGCGTTTTCCCTCCCCACAAAGTCTCCTTTCTGAATTCTCTTTGAACCTATAGATTTTCCTCGCTACTCCTTCCGGGCATAGACTGTCCATCAAAAGCAGCCACACAAAAATGGCCTGTGCTAGCAAGTGGATACTTTGTGAAAACTATTCTGATGGTAGAAATGATCTGTACCAGCAGTGTATACTTTAGTGAGAACTATTCCAATGGCACTTCTCAAACAGAAAGATCCATAGGTATCACTAAACATTATTTTAGATGATTCACAGAAAACAGAAAAAAACATTCATCGTTATATGTTTATCTTAACTTCAAAGCAACATAGAAACCTGTGAGTTTATCACTCACATTATTAGTTAAGATAAAGCTTAAGATGGGTAAATTAAAATACATGAGTTAGAGAAAAGTTTTAAGTAATAACGTTATTGGTGATAGTCAAGTATGACCAAAAAAAAAAAACATTTAAAAAGTGGGACTTGCAACTGAAATCTGGGAAATATTCTGTGGATCACCTCCTTGAGGTAACTATACATGAAGCCTAAATCTGGTTGGGAATGAAAGGATTTGTCCCTTATTAATTCACATCAAGCCGGCTTAGAAGGTGGACGTAGGGGAGGGTGGCCTTCTGGCCCAGCTGAATGGTACCCACAGATGGGAGCCCCCCCTGCTGAGATGTAAGCTAGCCTGGCTCCAGCAGCACCATGATTGGGAGCTCTGCCAAGAATGAAACAGACTACCCTGCAGCTGTTATCTCATTTGTAAGAGTAATAGGAAAAATGCTGCACAATTTAATATGCCATCTAATACTTTTATTCTTATCTCACCAGTAAGGCAGGAGGTAGCATACATGTTTGAAAGCCAGTGCAGACTGATACAGGGGGAGGGCCCCAACAAAGGATGCTAGCTGCTATCTGAGCAGAGTAAAATGATCGGAGCACAGATATTATTTTATAAAGGCAATCTCACTTGAATTTTCGCCAGTGAGATCTTCGTCACAGCACGCCAACGGGAGCGGATACCTCCTCTCCTGGTTATCTGGGTGTGGGATGACAGCACCACCATCACTGGGAGAGTGGTTATCTGCTATTTCACTTGTGAGAGACCAACATGAATATTACTAGGGCGTTTGTAACCCAAAAGTGTGTAACTCAGAGTGATAAAAAAAGGGGGGCGGGGGGCGGGGGGAGGCAGCTCATCTCCAAAGATGTGGAAATAATGCCGCTTGCGGTGGGAGGAGATAGGCGATATTGTTGAAAGTGGTTAGCGGTTTCAAATATTGGAAACTGACTAAGGAGCTCTCACAGCAGCTTAAATGTTGGCTCAGAAGGAGAGAGAAGTAAATAAGAGGATTTGGATGAAGAAAGGGAGCCTGGATGAGAGAGAGAGCGCGCGCGATTGTCTCAACTCCTCCGACCTTAAGAGAACTGTGGTTAAATAAATCTTTCATGATTCTCTGTACTTGAAGATGAACTGCTGTAACCTTCAAACTACAGAGGGACACAAATCATATTTTTTCTTTCCCCCCCCCCCCAATCTCACTTTTATTTATCTTATTTTGTTGTTTTTTTAAACAAACAAGATCTCGAATAAGCCTTGGACAAACCAAACTGTTGTGATGGTAACAATAACAAAACAAAAAAATCAGGGCACAAGTATTTCAGTGTAAGTGGGAGAATACAAAGAGGCTCACAACTCCAATACTGAACATTAACCCAAAAATAGTTTATATCTGTAATTTATAAGAATCACAATGCCAGGTTAAAAGACAGAAGTCTACAGTACTAACCTGCTTTGCCTCTCTCTTGTTCTCACTCTCTCTCTTTTCCCCTCTCTTTTTTCTTTTTTCTTTTTTTAATTTCACTTCTACCTCAGTGGAATCATTAGTGGTGATGATATTACTTATAACAATTCAAACAAAACAGAATATATATGAAAATGTAAATAAATCTCCTTCTACTCTCAAATTCACCCCCTTGAAGTAATCAATGTCAGTGTTTTGAGGTATTTGTTTTCATAACTTTTCCTAGCCCTTAACAATATACACACATTTACTGTTGGACTTAATTTTTTCCCTATAATGTGGATCTTTTCAAGTCAATAAATATAAATCCAAGTCATGCTTCTTCGTAGCCTTATAATAATCCATTTCATAGATATAAGTTATTCCATTACCCCTAAATTGATAAACATTCACATTCCCTAACTCCTTGACTCTATTATTTCTTACAACCGTTGTTGTAATAGCCACCTTTGTATTAGTACTTTTACTTCTCTGAAATAGCCAGATTATTGGATCAAAGGACATGTGCATTTTTTTATTTTTAAAAATATGTTTAAATTACTTCCCAGATATGTTATGGCTACTCACATTCCTATAAACAATGGATGGAAAAGCCTTATTTCCCCACAACCCAATCATTTGGCAATACTCAATCATTTTTTTGTTTTGCTAATCGATTGAGTGAAGATAGTATCCCAGTCTTTAATTTGCATTTTTCTGATTTCCAATTAGATTGAACATCTTTTTTTTGTAATATATTTGTATTGATTTCAGAGAGAAAGGTAGAGGGAGAGATAGAAACATCAATGATGAGAAAGAATCATTGATCGGCTGACTTCTGCATATCCCAGCTGGGGATCAAGCCCGCAACCCAGGCATATGCCCTAACAGGGAATCCAACCATGACCTCATGGTCAAGCACTGAGCCATGCTGGCTGGGCAGATTGACTGTCTTTTCAAATATTGACTTACCATTTTTGTTTCCTCTGATATGACTTGCCTTTGCACTTCCTTCTAATGACTGTATGCATTTTTCTTAATATTTCATAGAGCTCTTGAGATACTAAGCCTTTTGTCTATCATATGGGTTGTGGGTATTTTTCCCCAATATTTTATCTTCAGATTTTGATTATGGTATCATTTGACATATAAAAGTTTTAAATTATCTCATCAGGTATATCAATGTTTTCTTTTTTGGATTATGCATTTTCTGGCCTATTTTAGAAGGTCTTCCCCACCCCAAGGGTACATATTCTTCTAACACTTTGGTGTTTTTATTTAATTATTAATTTCACTTTGGTAAATCGATAAAATGGAAAACTAGGATATCTTGACATGATCAGTCACTTTACTTTTGGAGACATGGTCTACTTGATATCACTACCATAATCTGGTCCTTTTCAGCCTAAACAAATGGTCCTTCCATCCCTAAAAAATACTCAGTTAGGAATTACCTATAAAAATTTTTGAGTTAAAGCAGACAATCTTTTATGAAAATGCAAAAGAAGCATTAAAAATAGGAATTGTTTATAGGAATGTGAGTAGCTATAACATATCTGGGAAGTAATTCTTGACTAAAAACAGTCAAGAATCCAGAAGGTTGATACCTAGCCTCTGCAATAATGTTATGCCTCATTCAGAGCTGCATCCCCACAGGGCCTCGCCCAAGCGCTTATACAAATTAAATGCTTTTACTGGTTGGATGGTTGGCTGCCTGGATGGGTGGATGGGTTTCAAATAAGCCTTTAACAAACGCATCTCCAACTCATCAACTAACCAAGAGTCAATGTGTAGAAATTCGTGCTCAAAATTAAACTTCTACAGATATAGTGTATATGCAATTAGTAGTTTACATTTCTCTCATCTGTATAATGAAATATATCTCAGTTCATTCATAGAGTGATTAAACTGCTTTCAAAGAAACCTTTCAGCTTCAAGTGCCAATCAAAGAACTCTTGAGTAGTAATTATCTGAGGCAGAAATCATTGAGCCCAAAGGAAATCTTCTTACCCCCACTTGGTCACTGGATGACAAAATTTAGCTATTCCTGGTGTGATTTCCATGACAATAATCAACAACCATGACCTTATAGATGACAAGGCACTCTCTATACATTATATCAGATTCTCATACCCATTCTACAGATGAAGAAACTGAGTTCCAAAGAAACTAAGTGAATGATCTGAAAAACTAAACCAAGATTCAAGTCAAGGGTTCTCTCCCTCTAAATCCCATTCTCTTGTCACTAGAGCAAATGTATTCACCACCATCACCACCCTCATTTCCTGGAAAAGATGGAAAACAAGATTATGTAATTACTATCCCTTAAAGGGGTAGTTCCTTTTTACCTTCCAGAGGTCTACACTTGAGATCTCTTCTCTTTTATGTGTTTCATAAAACCCACAGACTATTTTTAGAAAGCATAATAATCTTTCCTCTTCCAATAGACAGGCATAGCTGGACTGTTCGCATCAGAGATGTGTGTTTAGGCAACGGACCATAAGCTACAGTTACCCCTCCACATTAGGAGGGTGGGAGGGAGGCTGAATTCAATCAAGTGAGGGATTCTTCTGGACAAAACTGTAGCAAGTATGAACATCAGTCTGCAAACTCCATGTATGGAAGAATTATGACTACCATTGCGCTTTGAGCAGGATGGGACTGAGACACAGCGGTATATCTACGCTGGCATCTGCTGAGACATCCTCACTCCTTTGGGTCTGGTGCTCAGAGCATGCAGGTCATTGTTGGGCCTTTCTTCACTCTCAGCACAAGACTCCTTTGATCTGGCCTCTCCCTTCTACCTCCCAGCCCCTCTGCTGCACCCACTTCACATTCATACCCAGGACACATGGTGTGGTCCTACCCCACTCCCACCTTGAAGATACCAAAGAACTGGTCTCAGAAATAAAGGCCAGTTCTTTGGTATCTTCTCAGTGATAACCACAATATGGGGAAAGTATGGAAATAGTTGATGACAATGATAGATGATGATCATCAATGATGATGATATACTTATAAAATCATGAGGCTCCAGGTTTTCTGTACTCTTTATGCCTCTGTTTTACCCTTTTCCTCCTCTTCTGTGTTTTGGTTTTTGTTATTGTTTCCTGTTTTTGCTTTTGTTTCTGTTTTGTTTGATGATACTTTATGTATATTCCATGTCACTCCACAGCTAGAGGAGATAGATGACTATGAAAGCAAAAGATAACAGGCTGACGCAGTGAGAATTTTCTCTTGCCTGCAGCAAGCAGTTGAATACATTTCTCAAGCCTGAACCATCATAGAAACAGAATGATTTTTTAAATGCCCTTTCTTTTATTTTTATTCATTTGCTTGGGGCGGGGGGGGGGGGTTAATTGCTCATTTTGCTTAAGGAGCCTCAAGACATGAGCACAGCAAAGTATGATTAATTAAAATATTTAAAATTATACCAGTGCTAACAAAGCTCCTGAGTAAGCCCAGGCAGCACAGACAGCAAACACAATTATTATCCATAATCACAGCCAAATCATCACTACTGCTTTCTACTCATAGACAATGCATCCTTCCCAGAGTGCTGAGCGGCTATGACAATGAGTAAATCATGACTACCTAATATAAAACTAGACAGGCTATCTGGGGCTGCTCTCTGTCTGTGCAAAAATCTTGCCATGCCTCCTCCCCCAGGCTCACCCCACGTGAGGGGTTTCTAGGAAGAAAACTGATGCATGGAGCTCCTCACTCCCCTTCCTAAGCTTTTCCCCAGGAAATCAGGGGGATATTCACAGTGAATCAGCCAGGATCTGGTGTGCCAGCTGGTCCACCATAAACATGTAAGTGCTTTTCCTGCACCTGGAAGACCCCTCTATATGAAATGATTCCCATAAAATAAGCCTGTAGGGTAGAAATGGTAATAATTCATCTTAAAACTTTTAGACATAGGAACACACAGAGCATTACCAATGCTATTCCAAATGAGGAAGAAAATTCCTTATTCATTCATTCACTCATTTATTCATGTGTTCATTCAACATGTATTAAGCATCCACCATGAGCCACATTCTGGGCCAGGTCTTTTTCTAGGCACCACAGGGATACTTAGATAGAAGACTCTCTGTATCTTCAGTGATCTCAGTTTAGTAAGAGAAATGCAAACTGTTAGGGTACAGTGAAGGGTGAGTGAGATGGGAACAAAGCAGAGAGGCACCCAATCCATTGTGGAAGAGAAAATGAGGGACCATGAAGAACTTCTCATGGAAAGTGATGCCGAACTTGAATTCTAATGGTACTCACAGAAAATGCTATTGGTGATCCTCCCATATCTCCTTGGTACTTAACATGTCTCTGCAGACCCAACTTTCAACTGCCAGCACCTGCAACTCGGAGGCTGAGGGCTCCTTCCAGCTGCTGTATAAGCTCTGCCTGCTCAAGTGGTAGGCCAGAATACCAGAGAACTAACTTCCAGGAGCAGCCCTTGACCAATGACCAATGGAAATTGGTGAATAAGTACTCCAGGAGTCTCATCTCTCAGGTATGATAACTCAGAGTTCTATTTCCCAGCGTTCTCCAGAGGGATTAAGCCAGTCACACATAAGAATAACTTGCTTGCTTGAGTGCCTTTACTTCTCTACCTCTTATCAGTGTACCTCCCTCCTCTCCTACCAGTATCTCATGGGATCACCTTGTAAATGAACTACTTGCACTAAAAATCCTTGTCTCATGGTCTGCATCTGGGCCATCTCAAACTAAGATAGTCCTCCAGTTTGTAAACAACACAGGAAAAGTCCAGGCAGAGACAGGACATAGTTATGAACTACAAATAGTTAGCTGGTTAAGGCTGAAGTATAGAAGTGAGTGAGAGAAGAACTATTCCTGCAGTAGTAATAGCCAAGATTATGGACCTCTTAAAGTCTTTTCTGTTTGTGCCTTTCAGATTAAATTTACAGTTACTTACTTTGCCCCTTTATGCTACTCTGGATTTCATCTTATCTTCCCCTTCTCATTCTATCCCCTCTCAATTAAGTGATCTGTCTCCAAGCACTTTACCCTGGCACATCCAATCTGGAAGCCCCATAGGATACTCCCAGTTAGCCATTGTCTCAGTTCCAAAACTATTAGCACAAGAATGATGTCTGTGATTGCCTGTCTCCAAGACAGCCCCCAATGACTCCACCTCCTTCCCCATATTTACAGCTTTGTGTAATCCTCGTCCATTTGGTTTCAAGGTTGGTCTGTATGACTGATAGAATATGAAAGAAGTGATGTGACCTTTAAGACTAGGTAATCAAAGACATTGTAGTTTCTGCCTTGCTCTTGCATCTCCTGCTCCAGGGAAAGCTCACTGCCATGTTGTGAGGACTATCAAGTACCTCTCTGGTGACATCCATGTGGTAAGAAATGGAGGCCTTCTTCCAAGAGCCAGCAAAAACCTGAGGCCTCCAGCCAACAATGATATGAGTGAGCTGTGGCAGGATAGTAAGCAGCTTGGAAAATTCCTCAGCAAGTGGAAGGAGAAACCGAGACAAGAAAATTACACAAGGCCAAAATATTTGGGCAGCTTGCAGCCAGCTTGTGAATCATAAGACCTTATCTTCCCCAACCAAGGACACTTAAGAGCAAATTGTTAATACCTCTCCTCCCTAAACAGAGAATACATAGCTTAAATCACTTTGGCCTGGGAAAACAGAGAACAAAGACCCCAGCTAAACACAAGGACAAATGTCACTTTGGGGACAGTAGGCAGAAAAGATAATTTTTAAGGCAGAAAAGAAGGGGAAGGGGGGAAAGGGGAGTTTTATCTCACCCACTGAACCAAGAAGTCAGCCATCTTAGGACTTCCCAAACAAGATGACCAAATGTATGTACAAACATCCTGCGATAAGCCATAACACTGTAGAAGGGAAAGCTCTGAAACCTATGGGGTGAGGGTGGGAGGGGGGGAGAGTATAAAGCCCTTGAATCCCCACCAGGTGGGGCACTCAGACTAGCTGGGTGCCTGCTTGTGCTATATGCTAAGTGTATTTTCTATATATTGATTGATTTCAGAGAGGTAGGGAGAGGGAGAGAGAGTTAGAAACATCAATGATAAGAGAGAATCATTGATTGGCTGCCTTCTGCACATTGAGCCTGCAACCCGGGCATGTGCCTTTGATTGGAATCGAACCCAGGACCCTTCAGTCCGCAGGCCGATGCTCTATCCACTGAGCCAAACCGGCCAGGGCTGCTAAGTGTATTTTTAATAAATTTGCTTGCCTTGCTTGCTTAATAAATTCTCTTGCTTTGCTACAATGCTATTTGTCTGTCACTCATCTGAAATCTTTCTTATGAGATAGACAAGGGGCAAGGAGGGAACAGCTACCTCCCTCCAACCCTGGGGGCTGTCTGCTAACAAAGCCCTTCAGTCCTAGGGAAGTCTTCAGAATACTGCAGTCCCAGACAACATCTTGACTGTAACCTCTGGATTGAGAAACTTCGGTCCCAGGTAATCCAATCCCAGACTCCCAAGTCTCAGAAGCTATGAGAGATAACCAATGTATGTTGTTTTAAGCCACTAAGTTTTGGGATTAGTTGTTATATATTGGTAGGTAACTATAGTTTCACATCCCCACTTCCCACCCAGCCTACCTCTACCTCTCAATCAAGGCAAATAAAGGAGAGATGATGAACTTCATTTTGGACACTCTGAGGAACATCCAAGGGGCGATGATAGATGGGCAGTTGAAAATCTGAGCTTGATGTTTCTGCCAGGAAAAAGTAGGGCTAGAGCTCCAATATATACTGAGGAGATATCAGGATATGAGAGGTCAACAAAGACGTTGTGAAGGAAAAGACCAAGAAGTGTTTTTGTGGTGTCAATTGTCCAGATTCTTCCTCCATAAATACCAGTAGTTAGTCAGTGCCAAGAATTGGGTTATAAGAAACAAAATCTGTGGTAAGTTTTCCTACTTTAAAGATGAAAAATGCAAAAGTCCCAGGAGGGGCTGTATTAGTTACTTATTGCTGCTTAACAAATTATTCCATTACTTAGTAGCTTAATATAATAAAAATGTATTGTTATTTTACAGTTTCCATAAACCTGGAATATTGGAACTGCTTAGCTAGGTGGTTCTGGTAATAAACACAAGAACATTTATCATAGTGTTATTTATAATAGCAAAATATTAGAAACAACCTAAATGTGCAATAACGGAAATGGTCCAAAAACTATGCATCCATTAAAAATTAGGTTTAAAATAAACTTTTAGTAACATAGGAAACTGCTCAAAATATCACCAAAAAAGCATGATGTAAAATACAGAGTATGATTCCAACTTTACTAAAATGTTTAAATTATATAAAAAGATCAGAAGTGCATGGTAATCGTACTAAGTAACAGACCATCCCAAAAATTAGTGGCTTAAAACTATAGCCATTTATTTGCTTATGATTCTACAATCTGGACAGTTCTGCTGATCTCTCCTGGGGTCACTTACTGGTATACGGCAGTAATCACCTGTTGGCATGACTGAGACTAGAGATCCAAGAGGGCTTCACTCACCTGCCTGGCCCCTCTGCTGAAATGGCTAGAACAGTTAGGATTGCCTTAACACGCTCTCTCTCTCTCTCTCTATATATATATAGATAGATAGATAGATAGATAGATAGATAGATAGATAGATAGATAGATAGATATAGATATAGATATATAGATATATAGATATATAGATATATAGATATATAGATATATAGATATATAGATATATAGATATATATGTCTGTCTCATTTTCCATGGTCTTTCCAGGAGGACAGCCAGATCTCTTCCATGATGGTTCAGGGCTCCAAAAGAGAGTGTTCCAAAATAATAACCCCTAATATGCAAATAAGTCTGTGCTTGTGTTACATTTGCTAATGCCCCATTAGCCAAAGATGGCAAGTCTAAAAATCCGCAGGGCAGGCTGACAGACTGGCAATTAAGGTAAGAGTTGCTGTTGCAGTTTTGAGTCTGAATTCCACTGGGCAGCAGGCTGGAAATTCAGGCAGGGTATTTTATGCTGCATTATTGAGGAAAATTTCTTCTTCCTCAGAAAACCTTAGTCTTTGTTCTTAAGGCCTACAACTGATTGGATGAGGCCCACCCATATATGAAGAGCAATCTGCTTTACTCAAGTCTACTGATATAACTATTAATCACCTCTCTAAATATACCTTCAAAGCAACACCTAGACTTCTGTTTTTTTAAAAAAAAAAACAAAAAACTGGGCACCATAGTCTAGCCAATTCACATAAAAGTAACCATCACACATGGCCAACCCCAGAGTCAATGTGGGCAGGTACTATACAAGGACATGAATACTCACAAGCTGTTGGGATCCATCAGTACAACAGGTTACCACAGTAGATATATCAGGATGGCAAGCTTTTTCCTTTATTTTTTTATGTTTCCAATTTTATGCAAAGAGCATGTATAATATTTTGGAACAATGAGAAGTGTTATATAATTCATACTCAATATTTTAAAATGCAAGACATACAGAAAAGTACAAAAAAGAAATCTGAAAATCTCACCATTCAGAAATAATCACTGTTAACAACTTGTGATCATCCTTGCAGCCACTCTCTGATATTTATGTGATGTTAAGAAAGAGACAAAAAGAAAGATAGAGAGATAGAGACAGAGATTCCTAAAAATGAGATGATTCTGTGAATGCCATTTGTAAATTCAATTTTTTTCTTGAATTTAACAGAAGAAACTGAAGGAAATTTTAAAGATTTGTAGTACATCAAATGTTTCTTCACCCCTGAGAGATATTAACTCCTTAAAAATTACTCTAAGGTTAAAGAAAATTTTAATATATTACAAAAACCATTAAGAGGATGTGGTCTTAATTTTTTCACTAGGATTTTAAAGAGTATTGACTAACTTACCTTTCCAACAAGCAGCATGGAAATGATGATAATCACACTTCCTCCCACCTCCTTCCCCCACATCCCAATGTCTACTGTTTAGGTTGGCTTTACTTTGCCAGAGTTTATAATAGTAGCATTCTATTCTGCAACTGCAATTTGCCTGAGGGAAAAAATAGCTTTTTATTCAAATGAATTCATTGCTCACCACCAGGCCTTTTTTACAGCCTCACCAAACCTCATCTCATCACCCAAGATCTCTGATTTCATGCAAGGAGGTACGGTGGGTGCTCAACTCCCACTGTGATTTCATTTTTAAGAGTGCTTGTCTGTTGCCTTCATACATGGGCAACCCCTGGCTGCATATAGTTTCCTTAGATTTAACTTGCCAAACCTCATAACTTTATCCACATTTCTCATTGTCCTTAAACATAGAAAGTTGCATGTGTGTGGGAGGACAGCCTAATGTTTCCCACTGTCAGGGATGACTATGTACCTAGAGGAATTCCTTCTTTATTCTTTAAGTTCAACAATTTAACCTAGTAAAACCCTAGATGACAGTTATTCTCAAATTGTTTTTCTTGGTGTGTGTAGATGTGCAGATTTGAATCTTCACTCAATTCTTCCTCTTTAGCTGGATTCTCTATTACAGGGACCATTACCTTATTTTTTTGAATCATCTTGGTCCCACTTCTTCCTAATTAATCTATTCTCTAAAGCAGGCGTGGGGAAACTTTTTTCTGCCAAGGACCGTTTGGATATTTATAACATCATTCAAGGGCCGTACAGAATTACCAACTTAAAAATTAACCTCCTATATTTGCTCAAACATTTAATTAACTCATCCCTAATGCCTTGGCAGGGCCAGCCCAAATGATCTGGACACTCCCCACCCCTGCTCTAAAGGAAAACATTCATGGGGAAGCCACTTCTTTCACCTGATTTCTCTTTATTCCAGACTGGGTTCCTCATCTGACATTTCCATATCCACACCTAACTTTTTGCCTCATTGATTTTCCTGTGGTGTGTCTGCCTAGTTGCTCAGTCATTTCTTTTCATCTTGCTTAATGTGAGCAGCTCAGTCCAAAACCCTCCCCTCCTTACCTGCACCCAGTTTACTTTCCCCTACTCTGAGTTTCATCTGAAGACATGGGTGTTGTCGGTCTAGTCCAGTGATGGCGAACCTATGACACGCGTGTCAGAGGTGACACGCAAACTCATTTTTTTGGTTGATTATTCTTTGTGAAATGGCATTTAAATATATAAAATAAATATCAAAAATATAAGTCTTGGTTTTACTATGGTTGCAAATATCAAAAAATTTCTATATGTGACATGGCACCAGAGTTAAGTTAGGATTTTTCAAAATGCTGACACGCTGAGCTCAAAAGGTTCGCCATCACTGGTCTAGTCAAGTGGTCGGCAAACTCATTAGTCAACAGAGCCAAATATCAACAGTACAACGATTGAAATTTCTTTTGAGAGCCAAATTTTTTAAACTTAAACTATATAGGTAGGTACATTGTTATAATCTTAATTAGGGTACTCCTAAGGTTTAGGAAGAGCCACACTCAAGGGGCCAAAGAGCCGCATGTGGCTTGCAAGCCGCAGTTTGCCAACCATGGGTCTAGCCACTTTTCTGTAACCCGATAGAGGACAGTGCTCAGCCAGGAATTAGGTCAGCCTTTGCTTTCTTAATATTAACCATTCTAGTGGCTGTGTAGAGACTGTATTTCTAATTGTATTTCTAATTTGCACTTCCCTAATGACTAATAATGTTGATCACTTTTTCTTGCACTTAAAAGCCACTTGTATTATTTAATGAAATATCTATTTAAGTCTTTTTCCACTTTTAATTGACTTGCCTTCTCATCATTAACTTTTAAGAGTTCTTTATATATTCTGGATAGAAGTCCTTTATCAAATGCTATGTCATATGCACATACTTTCTCCAAGTTTATAGTTTGTCCTTGCATTTTCTTAATAATGCCTTTTGAAGTGCAAAAGCTTTTAATTTTAATAAAATCCAATTTAGCACTTTTGTTTCTTTTTGCCTTAAGCCTTTGATATTGTATCCAAGAACTCTTTACCTAATTCAACATAACAAAAACGTTCTCCTATGTTTTCTTCCAAAAGTTTCCTAGTTTATATCTTATACTCAGATCTCTGAGCATTTGTGAATTTTTGTGTATGGTGTAAGGTGAGTGTCTAAGTTCATTTTTATTTTTCCAGATAGATATTCAGTTGTCCCCCAGCACCATTTAACACTTTTTAAAATCAATTGACAATAAATGTGAGAAATCTCAATTCTGTTCCATTGGTCTATATGCCTATTTTTATATCAATACCATGTTATCTTGAATACTGTAACTTCATATTAAGTTTAGAAATCACGTAGTATAAGTCCTATCTGGTTCTTCTTTTTCAAAATTGTGGTTGCTCTCCAGGGTCTTTAAATTTTAGAATTAGATTGTCAATTTCTCCCAAATTCTACTGAGTTATTCATTGGTATCGCATTACATTTATAGGTCAATTTGGGGAGAATTGAGATATGAATGATTTTTGAGTCTTCCAACATTGAACATGGAATTTCTCTCTATTTAGATATGTTTTAATTTTTCTAAGCAGTGCTTTATAGTTTTCATTGAACAAACATTGAACTCCTTTGCTAAATGTATTCCTAAGTATTTTATCCTTTTTGGTGCTTTTGTGAATGTAATTAAGAAAATTTTCATTTTTTGGATGTTCATTGCTAGGATATATAATTAATTTTTATATATTGATCTTATATCCTGAAACTTTGCTAAACTTATTAGTTATAGTTGTTTCTTTATGGATTTTTCTCCATATGAGATTATGTCATTTGTGAATAAAGACAGTTTCACTTCTACCTTTCCAAGATTTATTTATTCAATCTTTCCATTGTTGTCTCATTGCACTGGTTAGAACTCCAGGACAACACTGAACAGACATGGCAAGAGTGGACATCCTTACCTTGTTCCCAGTCTTAGGGGGGAAGCAGTTAGTCTTCAACATTAAATATGGAATTAGCAATAAGTTTTTTGTAGATGCCCACTATAAGGTTGAGGATGTTTCCTTATTTATAAGTATTTTGATCATAAAAGGGTGATGAATTTTTGTCAAATTCTTTTTCAGCATCTATTGAGATGATCATCTAGTTTTTGTCTTATATGCTATTAATATGATGTATTAAATAATTGATTTTTAGATGTTAAACCTTATATACCTTAAATAAATGTCATTTGGTAATGGAATATATGTTTTATATATTCTGTTGAATTCAGTTTTCTAATATTTTGTTAAAGATTTTTTTTCATTTATGTTCATTAGGAATATATTTCTTCTTTTAATGTTATTGTCTGGGTTTGGTATTAGGGTAATATTAGTCTCATATAGTGAGTTGGGAATTGTTCCTAACTTCCCGATTTTTTGAAAGGGCTTCTGAATTCTCTAAATATCGGATTAAATTCACCAATGAAGCCATCTGGACTTAGGCTTTTTCTTGGTGGGAAGATTTTTAATCATTAATTCTATTCCTTGTTAATAGTCTACTCAGATTTTCTAATTCTGTTTAAGACTTGCTTAATTTCATCTAAACAGTCTAGTCTGTTGGCAATAAGTCATTCATAATATAGTCCTTTAATTTCTGTTTGGTCAGTGGTGATTTCCCCTGTTTATAATTTTGGTGATTTGTGTTTTCTCTCTTAGTTTCTTGATCAGTCAAGCTAAGCATTTGTGGAAGACAGAATAATAGTCCCCCAAGTATGTCCATATCCTAATCCCTGGAACCCATGAATATAATATATTATGTTGTGTGGAAAAAAATAATAATATATGTACATATACACACATACTACAGGCCTGGTGCACAAAAATCGTGCACTGGGGGGGAGGCGTTCCTCAGCCCAGCCTACACCCTCTCGCAGTCCAGGAGCCCTCGGGGGATGTCCAATTGATGCTCCCTGCAGGGAGCGGGCCTAAGCCAGCAGTCGGACATCCTTAGAGCTGCTGTGGAGGTGGGAGAGGCTCCTGCCACCGCTGCTGTGCTCGCCAGCCATGAGCCCAGCTTCTGGCTCAGTGGCGCTCCCCTGTGAGAGTGTACTGACCACCAGAGGGCAGCTCCTGCATTGAGCGTCTGCCCCCTGGTGGTCAGAACTCATCATTGCGGAAGGGTCGTTCTGCTGTTCAGTCAATTTGCATATTACCTTTTTATTATATAGGATATATGTTGCAAATAGAATTGAAGATGTTAATGAGCTGACTTTTATTTAGGAAGGTTATCCTGGATTATCCAAGTAAACCCAATGTAAACACAAGGGCCCTTAAAAGTGCAAGGGGGAGACAGAAGAAGAGCCGGAGAGATGGCCATATGAGAAGAACCTGTCTTGTTGTTCCTGGCCTTCTTTAAAGATTCAGGGAGGGGGCCCTGAGCCAAGGAAAGTAGACAGTCTTTTGAGTTGGAAAGGCTAGAAAATGAATTCTCCTGAGAGCCTTAAGAAAGGAATGGACCCTACCAACATCTTGATACCTGGCTCAGTGAGATCCATGACAGACTTCTGATCTCCAGAACTATAAGATAACAAAATTGTGTTTTTAAGCCATTAGATTTGTGGAACTTGTCACAGCAGCAATAGAAAACTAATACAGATTTTTCTCAATTTCTTTAATCTTTCAAAGAACCAACCTTGAGTTTTATTTATTTTCCATTTTCTGTTCCATTTAATTTCTCTAATCTTTATTTATTATGTCCTCCCTTCTTTTCGCTTTTGGTTTACTGTGTTCTACCTTTTCTAATTTCTTAAGTGGGGAAGTTTAAGTTATTGATTTGAGACCTTTCTTCCTTTTAATAAAGGTACTTAAAGCTATAAATTTCTCTGTAAGTACTGCTTTATTTTCATTCCATAAACCTTGATACATAGTATTTCATAATCCTGTATAACTGCACTGTATTTCATTATGTAGCATGACATTTGACCAGCCCATTACTGATGAATCTTACACAGGAAATCTTTGCCCACAGTCTATGTGAAGCTAGGCAAAAGTCATCTGCATTCAATGTTCCTCTAAACCAGTGGTTCTCAACCTTCCTAATGCCACGACCCTTTAATACAGTTCCTCATGTTGTGGTGACCCCCAATTTCATTGTTACAAATTGAACATAATTAAAGAATAGTGAGCCGAAACCGGTTTGGCTCAGTGGATAGAGCGTCGGCCTGCGGACTGAAAGGTCCCAGGTTCGATTCCAGTCAAGGGCATGTACCTGGGTTGCGGGCACATCCCCAGTGGGAGATGTGCAGGAGGCGGCTGATCGATGTTTCTCTCCCATCGATGTTTCTAACTCTCTATCTCTCTCCCTTCCTCTCTGTAAAAAATCAATAAAATATATTTAAAAAAAAATAGTGATTAATCACAAAAACACTATGTAATTATATATGTGTTTTCTGATGGTCTTAGGTGACCCCTGTGAAAGGGTCATTCGACCCCCAAAGGCGTTGCGACCCACAGGTTGAGAACCACTGCTCTAAACTGTTGTTCAATTAGCGGGACAAGGGTATGTCACTCCCTCCGGTCCTTTTCCTAATCAGTTTACCCCAGACCCAACTGAGTTTACCAATTAGAATGTGATAAGAATGGGTGGATTAAGAGAATCCCCATCTTTTCCAACCATGGAGAGCTTCCTCCTTGATAGCTTAGACAAATTTGAGATCACCCAATTCCTATACACACCTGTGGTTATGTTTCCTGATTCCCAATTGTACAAGAATAAAGTTCTTATTATACAGGAAGAAGATATGCTAAGATTTTTTACCTTCGCATAATAATTTTTAAAAGTACACATTTCTTCCTCAAGAGTATAAACTGAAGGGTAAGTAAGGGTCTTACAGCAAAGATGTTTGGAGGAGCCTGACACTATATTTCTTTCTCTAAAAACTTATTCCAACCCATAGTTGCTATTGAGGGAGTGGGTCAGGGGTTACATATCCTTGGCCAGCCATTTCTCTTTCTCATCCAAGAATGGGTGATCATCCCCAAAAGGGCACCACGCTTTGACTGGCCAGCAAAAAAATAAATTTTCTCAATCCATAATTTATTCCAAAAGATACAGAGAACATAAGAGCATAGTGGGCACTTGAACTGAAAAGTGATGAACAACATGACTGGGACAGCTTCTGTCCAGGAGCAACATTTCTGAGCCTAAATTGAAGACAAATTCCTCTCCTGGATAGCAACCTAAACCAACTCTCCCATCTGGATCAACTTCAAAGTCCTTCTCCATCAGCTGAGGCCACGAATGACCCCATTGCTCAAGACAAAAGGCATTTGTATTTGTATGGGCAGCAATGTCACAAGCTATTAGCAAGCACAGTATTTGTTCTGAGTCTCTAGATTCCAGCATAGTGAGGGCTTCTTAGATGCAGCCCCACTCCCCAACAAAACACCCTCTGACCAAACCTGTCCTCCTCTGCCCTTCAACTGTCTCTCTTTTTGCATTCCTTTAATTGCACTTGTTTCTGAAGCCCATAGAATTTATTATTCAGAAAACAACCTTCTCTGCAGTATCAACCTTAATTAACTGTGTTCTTTCTCTATTGCCTCCCACCCTCCACTTCATGCATTTGAATTAAGGCACTCCCGAGCCCCTGGCCAGCACCCCTCCCCCGTCACAGACCCATCAGTGTCTACCAGCCAACCATGACCAGATAAGGGGAAATGGAATTCCTTATCTCTGACTGCCAATGTGAAAGGGTCAAGGTTACCAAGGAGAGACCTTCCAAAATGAAGGAGAGGAAGAAAGACGCCAAGCCTCTCCGGTTTCCATGGAAACAGAAGGTTGAATCATGGAGCATCCCCGAGAGCCCGGCCTGTTTAGCTCTGCTGACATCTTTCCACTTCATTAGCCTCTTTATCAAGTGACTCTGCATAGATCTAAGTGTATTTTGGTGTCAGGGTGCACTGTAAATGATTCAAAAACAGAGTGGCCTTTTCCGCAGATCCCCAGTGCCTTCTGGGACTGCAGCCTCCTCCTCTCAGTCCTCCTTATGGCTCTGCTCACTCCACACTCTTTCTAATCAAAACTCCAGCCCTACAAGGCCAGGAGGTGCCACTACCCGCAGCCCAAGAAGCCAGGACCCGGCTGTCAGGAATGCACAGCACCCGAGCCCGGAGGAAGATTAATGACTTTACCCACAGAAAATAGATAAAATGGCTCCAAAAAAGACAATAAACTCGAGGCAGACTTTGAAAAAGGCTCTGACAGTAACAAATACTGACTGACATCGCATTGTGTTCTCTTTCTAGATGACTTGGAGCTGCCAGGGGAAACACAGATTCATTTAATAAGCGCTTCAGTGAGACAAAGGGGCCTTTGGGGGTTAGGATTGATCTCTGCCGCATGCGTGTGCACACCAGCGTGTGTGTGTGTGTGTGTGTGTGTGAAAAGGAATGTCCAAGTTCAGTATCTATCCCTTTGGAAATGCAAGAGCGGGCAGTCATTTCCCAATCTTGTCTCCACGCTTCAGCAAATTTGTCACTAGTAGGTTCTCTCAGCCATGAAAATTCTCCTACAACCAACAGCTCAGGGCTGAAAGGAAATCAGTTAAGGGACTTAAAACACCTTTAATAAGTTGGACCCCTCATTCAGGAGTTCTTACGGGTCTGTTTCCGAGAAAGGGACTGTCCCTCTTTGACTCGGGCTACAGTGACCTTTACTGGAAGCGTGCTTGACCAAGGAGCCCACGGGGGAAGCACGAGCTGCAGAAATGACACTGGCAAGGAACTTCTGGGAGGGCTGGGAGCTGTGTTGTTTTTAATTTGTTTTCTTCTTCCCAAATTAACATACAAATGCTGCACCATGGAGGCCAGGAACCTGCGTCCTATGCCCTGTTGACAACACTAACTCTGTGTGATTTCAAAGGGGTCATTTGCTCTCTCTGGGCCTCACCTTGTCCATCAGAGAATTGGAAGGACTGGGCTGCACAATGGCTAAGATCCCTTCTAGCTCTAAGTTGCCTTGTCTCTCATGTCCACACCCCAGCATGGAGGCCCCCTCACCTGTTAGGAGTTTGTCCTCTATTTGTCTCTTGCAGCTCAACACCTCGTAGTGCCAGGAGCTAAAGACATGTGCCCTGATATGAATATCTATTACTGTTGTATCTGATAGCCCTTCTCTTTAAGACAATGCTGCTTTATGTGTAATACTGGCGGGGTACAGTGCCCAGCCTCCCACCTCAGAAGCCCACAGTGAGTTGATTCTGTCTCTGTTCCCTGGAAGTTCAGACAGTTGAACTCTCCCATTCAGGCACTGGAGTGAGTGCTACGATGACCCTGTGATGGACAGATTTAGTCCCGGAGCCGCAGGGTTTTCTAATTCCTGGCATCTAAAGGCAGGTCACATGGTATCCCAGGACAGCAAAGGCTGCACCCTGGCCCAGCTGCCCTGGTATGACATGGTTCCTAATGTCAAGCTCTTGGTTCCTGCCCATATTTCAAGCTGACTCTCTAGCCTCACATTGAGTCTCCAATAGATTCCTTCTCTGCTTAAAATACCCAGAGTAGGTTTCTGTTGTTCACAACCAAAGACCCTGACTGATACAAACTCTGATCCTGCTGAACTGACAGCTGAGTGCTTTTCCTATTCCTAAAAGTCTTGGAGACTTATAAGCTCTACCCGTTACCTGTTGTAGCAGTCAAGGTTCTCGGTTGCAAACAAAAGAACCCTCCCTTGCTGATTTAAGTGGGAAACGTGTTTATTAAAGGATACGGCTACCTGTCAGCTTCTCTGGAAGGTCCTGAAACTAGAAATATTATGCCACCCTCTAGAGTGCTCCCATAGGGTCCTTGACAGCACCCCCACTGGCACAGAAAGCACAGGTCTCAGCGACAATACTCTGCATGGTGTGTTTCCTCCAGAAGCTCTGCCATAGCTGCCTCTGGATGCTGAATGCCTATGCCCCTTCCCTGGCCAGGATGGACTCCTCCAGACTCCTGCTTCCTAGCATCACCGGCTTCCTGACTGAAGCCTGACCAAGGGCATCTGGTTGGAAAGACCTTAAGTCTATACTCTGTTCAAGGGAAGCTGGAAAAGCCCAATTCTGGCTCCTCTTGAGGAGACACAGACTTGGAAGGTGAGAAATTCTCCAAACATCTTAACATAGGAAAGGTGTCCACGAGTGCCGGGTGACCAAGTGGCTTGACAGATATCCTATGGACTACATATGTAGCTTGATTCCATCTGTTAGCGTTAGAAACACCCGGCATCAGACAAATCCTTCCTAGCGCCTAACCGAATTCCTGCCTGATGCAGAGCTCTAATTTAACTAGAGAGGATCGGTATACGGTCTCCAGTGGATTCTACAAAAGAATGCCACCACCTTCCAAATGTTTGAGCACTGACAATAAGTCCCCCTTCAATTCCCTTTTATGCTGGTTAAGAAGTAACAATTATTTTCTCCTTCCTTCTTCCCTATGACTCCTTGGAGCTTAGGTCGCCCCTAAAGCCATCCTCAACCATTCAGACCTTTCTTCAATTGCTCTGCAAGTTCCATTCCTTGTATTATTCCCACCAGATTACATAACTGTTTTCATTTTCCCTCTTCATGCTGTGCCCCTACCCCTCCCACCCCCAGCTTTCTCCAGTTCAGACCCTTAGCTACTTGCTCCAGTGAATAGCATTCATGTCCCCCAGGCTCATCCAACTCACTAGGCCGTGCTGCTCTGTGGCCAAAGCACAAAGACCTGGTATTATGGAGTATTCAGAGCTAAAAGCACAGCAACCCTCCCACCCCCTTGTCAATGCATAGCAATAGTGCATACCCAGCTCAGAGGTCACTGGAATAACAGGCACTCAAAGAAGATGCAAGGGGACCCACTACTGCTATGGAACGGAACTCTCTCCCAAAGACTTACGCCAGCTGTGTGACCTTAGGCAAGGCACTTTACCCCTCTGGCCTTCAGATTCCTCATGTGTGACATTTAGATAATAATTTTACTTAACTGACAGAATTGAGCGAGTTAAATGAGACGCACCATCTGAAGTACATACAGTAAGTACTCAATATATGCCCCCTCAGAGGGATGACATGGAGACCCAAAGTGACTATGGGTGTTAAAACACTGTAAACTGGAAAAAAATCCCACATAATTTCAGAATGTTATTAACATCATAGCCACCAGTATTATTTTCACAAACCAAGTAAAAAGGGATGGGTAGAGCCGCCTTGGTTAAATGCACTTTCTGGAAGGGTGCTAGTGGGTTCCATAAATTGCCCTTAGAAGGAAGAGTGAGTGTAATGGTTAATTGTGTGTATCAACTTGACTGGCCTAAAGGATATCCAAATAGCTGGCAACACATTAGGTCTGGGTGTGTCTGTGAGAGTGTTTCTAGAAGAGATTAGCATTTGATCCATAGCTTGAGTCAAGAATGAGCCAATTCCTATAATAAATACACACATATGTATATATCCTTTTGTTTCTCCAGAAAACATTGACTAGTACAGTGAGTATACACCCCTTACAGACATTCCCAGAATGGTTGAGATGCCCTTGAGATTTATAGAAGCAGAGACTGAGGGCACAAGACCTTGCCCCAGGGACAGTGGCAGAAATGGACCTGGGATCTAGTGCTCCCCACTCAGTCACCATCACCTTGGCAGACCAAGGTTTGCACACCGGCCAGAAAGAGCATCCCTGCCCCATCTACACACCCATGCCAGGCTTCCAAGAGGCTCCCCACATCCAAACCACCCAGAAAAGCAAGCCTTTCAATAGCCGGAGTTGGTGATTCCTTGAAACATGATGTGAAGAGTGAAGGGAATATCCACACCAACAATGCCTCCCCCTTCCTCCTGCATGGGTCTGAAGTCCCCACCCTTCCATTAACCTCTTTTAGGAAATTTTACAACAGCAATTTGAAGGTGAATTCTGGAACTGTTATTATCATCAACGCCACGCTGAGAACTAGCCCAGCAGATTCTGAGTGAGAGCAAAGATGGGAGTTTGTATGGAGAGTGGGGACGGAGCAGAGTTAAACACAGATAGACAAAGGACAGACAAATAATGCAAAGAATACTTTTGACATGGTAAATAGGATTTTTCTACATCCAAGGCCAGGGTGGGGGTCACTAAGGAATATAGGAGGCTTTGTACGGGGAAAGGGTTAAAGAAAGCCATCCAATAGCTGTTCCTCCTTCCAGGCTCAGCCCAGACAGCCCCTCATTAGGAGATTGAATGAGGCACCTGCCTTCACAGATTTCATCGCATTCTGAGCCTCCTCATCATAGTCCTTCCAGCTCACTGGCTGTGAGCTCTTTAAGTGCAAAAGTAGGTCCTGTTGCATCCCTGACATGCAGCAAAGGGCCTGGCAAAGACTGCCGACTGGCTGGTTTTATGGAGGGCACCTCAAGTAGAATCAACCTGCCTTCATATATTTACAATCTAGACGTGGAGGAATGTCCTTTAAATCAAAACTACCGCTCCTGAGGTCTAGGACACTCCTGGTCCTCATAATTCTTTTATATTCAGAGACCACTCATGGAGTGCATTAGCTGGAAGATGAGAAGACCAGAGGCCTCCTCTCTGGTGAGCCCAGGAGCCCAACACGCAGGAACAAAATCCCAAAATTCTAAAGAGGGTGGATAGGTAAGTGTGGCAACCTGTGTGAAGGGGGTCCAGGCTACATACATATCATGGCACTGGCTTTGCATAGCTGACCCTCAGTTTTTAATGGGATTATATGTTTCAATTCAATTTTTTAAACAAAACCTTATTTTAAGATTGTTTTTAGTTTTACTTAATATAAGAACAAAACATATCAGTGGTTCCTACCAGAGAATGTGTATGCTTACATAAATAATGCATATTGGGGACGGGGGAGGTCTGGGAAGCCCCTGGAGAAAAAGGGAGGACGGTGCCTGTGTCTCCACTACAGAACTGCCATTTTCAAGGATACCCAACCTGCTGCCCAGGTTCATTTCTCCTACTCAAGGTCTTTTATTTGAGTCACACACACAAAAATATCCCAGGTCCACCATGGAAGCTCATGGCTTTCACCAAGACAGAGCCCAAACAAAGGAAAACTGAAGCAGAGAGAAAACACATCACATCCGAACGTGCCCTACCTTCCGCAATGCCAATTCAGGAAACAGAAAGCTTGCAGGGGAGGCAGGCCAGACGGAGGCTAATATCTCATCTCTCTGTGTTATCTTTTCCACAGTTCGAAAATCAATTAGTAATGAATTTCTCTGGAAACTTCTTAAACACTGTTATTTCATTGAAGATCTGTGCGAGCGCCATCAGATTCCAGGTGTGAATTAGAAAATTAGCCTCGTCCTCTTAATCATTTCCTCCTCGGTAACATTACAGCAGTCAGCACAGCATCTAGTACTGGCTGAGCTGGAGCCGGTAGGAAGCACATAATTTATTTTTCCCCTCCAGTAATGGAAATAAAAGCAGGCAGGGTGGGAAAGTATAGGCACTTCCTAGAACGGGAGCGGGAGACAAAATAGCCTGGAGAAGTCAGGAAGAGGAGCCTCGGAAGACAGATCTTCACGGCCACTGGAAATAACCTGCCAGCAAGGACCAAAGAAAATGGGTAGAGGAAGGCTGCAGTGACCAAGAGGTAGACTTGGGGACAACCTGTTGCCCCAGTAGTATCCTCCCCAGGTGAGGCCAGCAAGGGCGCTTTCTCATGTTGTGTAGCTCCAGGCCCCAGACCTATCCATCTGGATGGGCAGCCTGTGCCATACATAGGTAATGGTCTCCAAAGGCTGTGCTGCCCTGTGAGGAAGCAGGGCAGTCACTGTGGCTGGGCACAATGCCTGTCCTGACATGGCAGCACGCCACTGCCTTATTCCCTGCTTCCCTCGACAGAGGAAGAGGAACCCTCATTAATTCAGACTAATTTGCTAGAAGGCCAACCTAATAGGCAAGTAGTAAGATGCTCTTAAAGGATTCCATTTTATCACTTTCATTTACACATAGTAAAAGGAACTAAGTCTGCCTTTGATGAATAGATAAAAATGATTAGCAGTTAGCTCATTAAAGCACAATTTAAAAATAAATTAACTAACACTTTATTGATTGAACAAAATTACACTAAAAGTACCCTGTGCCAGGCAGAGAAAACAACCAAGTCACCACCCCTGTCCTCAGGAAGCGTGCAGTCTAGGTAGGTCAATACCCAGGTCAGTAAATAAATGATTGCAACAGAGTCAAACCTGTGTTACTGGAGGTCAGCCAGGAGGGGGTGATGGGAGCATAGAGAAGGGGCACCCTACCCAGAGGGAGAAAGCCAGGCAGCCAGGGCAGGCTTTTGGAAGTGTTACTGGAAGTGGGTCTTGAAAATAGTTACAAGTTAGCCAGAGTTGGGGGAGGTAAGGGGAGCGGGGAGGGGAGAAGGGAAAGGGATGGGGAACTCATGGCTGTTCCAGGCACTGACATAGATAGTAGCGTGTTCACTTATGTTTAGACTTCAGAACAACCTATTCTAGATGAAGACAGAGCCCAAATGACTCCCCCAATTCAGCTGCTAAAGAGAGGAACTAAGGAATGGAATCAAGTCCCATGCACAGTCAGGAATCTGATGAAAACCACACACCCTCTTCTCAGGGGCAAACACACACACAAATCACAAGTGATTAGATGACATTCAGAACCCCTAAAGCTGGGATCAGCCCAAAGAGTGCAGCTAAGAGCTCCTTCTCTGAGCAGAGCCAGTCTGTGCTTACTAGTACATCACCCTACACTATTTATAGGTAAATGCAAACTTCTAGGCCACTCTGATGGGTCCACTCTCAAGCAGGTAAATGATCACTGCTCTTCTAAAGCTGTTTACCCCAGTACTGGTGAGCCTCATGTTTGTGGATCAAGCCAAGGAAACCTTCAGCCCTATAAAATCTAAGCCAGTGGTTCTCAACCTTGGCTGCACATTAGAATCACCTGAGAATCTTTTTAAAATCCTGATTTCTGGGCCTCATCCTCTGGAAATTCTGTTCCTTTGTGATGGGGTGGGGCCACAACATTAGTAACAAAGAAACAGAACTTCTGGAGGATGAGGTCCAGAAATCAGGATTTTAAAAAGATTCCCAGGTGATTCTAATGTGCAGCCAAGGGTGAGAACCACTGCTCTAAACAATCTCAGGTTCAACAAGGCTTGGACTGGGGGCCATACTTAACACTGAGTCTGTCCAAAATGGACTCTGTCTATTGGGGCCCTAGGGATCCAGAGTTATATGCTCACATTTGGGGGGGAGGGTCTGGATGGGAGGGTGAGTGAGCAGTTAGGATTGACAGGCTGGAATTCAGTGAGGCAGGCAGACAGGTATCTGAGGAAAGAAGCCCTTTAGCTCCTTCTCCCTACCTCTAGGTCTTACAATATCATAAGCAGTTCCTAGGCTGACCTCCCAAACGCTGAGACTCTGCAAAGAACAATTCTCTTAGCAGCAAAATAGGATTTTGAGTGTAACCACTATCAAGCTTCATGGCTGACAGCAAACCCTCCTTCTAACCCTGAATTCAGGGTCCGGGCAGGAGGTATGTCTTCCTGCTCACCTTCTATGCACAGTGTGGCTCTCTGCCTGGCCCCAGGTGCTTATTACATATATACTTAAGCGATATATGAACGATGTTCCACATCGCCCCTTCACAGGTCATCTCTGGAAGTGACAAAAAAGAAAATGAATCAAAAAATAGCTCCTCCCCTTGCTGGTTTCATGTCACCAGAGCACATTTTCAGAGGTTCCTCCCCATTGCCTGGGCAGACATGATGCTCCAGGGGGTCTATTTATGCACCAGCTGCCTTACTGAAGGACAGCCCTCCACCTGCAGTGAGGTCCCTGTGGGCCTTGTCCAGGCTCTGAGGAGGCCAAATGCCCACCCCTGTGGTTTCTGGTGAACCAGCGGCCAGCAGGCTCCTCCCACAGTCCCCCCAACCCAACCCCGGAACTGGTGAGGATACCAACTGGAAAACTGCAGAATTCAAATGATCCCACAGGAAGGAAATCAACATCTCTTAGACACCACCAAATTCTAGGACCAGAGTAGAAACTGAACATTCTAGAAGCGATAATTGATCTCATTTATCTAAATTTAGAAGGTCTGGAAAGGGAAAGAGTAACTATTAAGACATGTTATTTAGAAGATAAGCCTTTAATCAAAGAGATGAGTCAAACCCAAACTCAAACCAAATCCTGCTCAAATTGGGTTTGAAATATAAGTTCCTTTGGGGATAAAAGTCAGACTGTATTTAACTTGAAAATGAATAAGAACTTGCACAAAAAGAATAAACTCCACCAACAAAAATAGGCCATCTGATAACTGTGATAACCACCAAAAACCATTAGCTACAAATCTGAAATATTTTGAACAAAAATGATGCCTGTGTGCTGAGAGACTGGCTGAGCAATGAAAATTCACAGGGCTTTGAAATCATCTGGGAAATCAGTCTCAATCGATTAGGTGCCCACCACCTTGCACTCTGGAATCGGTCTGACCCCAGCTCTCCCTGGATGGCTCTTCCAGTTTCTATCAGTCGATTAGGTGCCCAACCCAGCTCTTCTCTAGCATGCCTCTCACCCTCCTCAGCAGGCCCTCCTCAGTCTCCTCAACAGCAAATGGGATTGATAACCCCTCGTTTCTCCCCATCTTAAGTTCAGTTTAGTTTAACAAGTATTTCCTGGATGCCTGCTCTGTGTCTGGGACGTACAGATGGTGCAGATGCAAAAGTGAATAAGAAAATGTCCCCATCCTGCTGCAACCCCACGCACAGGTCACGTGCCAGAGTGAAGCTCGGGAGATGTCCATGGTGCTGAAGTAAGGCCCACAGCCTGAGGATTGGCGGAAACAGCACCTAAGACAAGTCTACGAACTAAACTAGAGTTTGAAGGTGAAGAAGAGGGAGAGGGACATTCGACTTGGAAGGTAAATCAGGAGGACAGAGAAGCAGGACATACTCTAGTGAGAGTAAAGAGCACAGAAATGTGGTCAGCAGGGAATGGCAGGCGATGAGGCTTGATAGTGCGAAGGCACCAGGCGGAGAGCTGGGTTACCTAAGCATTCAAACTTTACCTGTAGGTGGAGGAGCACCATCTTAGAGTTTCCAATATGAAAGTGACTTCATTTTGGAATAGTCATTTTTTTTCCACAAAAGGATGTTATGGATAAAATGAAGTAAATAGAAGAAAATAAGGGTGCCGCCAAAAACACTAAAAAGCCATCCTGAAATGTACTGCATAAGTGGCCCCAGGTAAGGACAATGATCCCTGTTAATAGTGGCCCAGAGCATAGCCTGTAGGGGCGCTCTGTGGACTCAGTAAGAAGCTGAGTTCCTCCCAGCACTTCTATCTTCATTCAAACTTACAGCCACTGCAGATCCACTGCAGACTCCTGCCCCTGCATATACCTTCATACTGAGTTGACCATTTGGTAATCTGTGCCTGGTGCAGTTCATGGGGTGAACTTGGTATTCCCCACCAATTCTTAGCTCATCTTCATGAAGTTCAGAAGGATGACACTTCCTGTGTGCCGTCCAAGATACCTGAAGTGGGAGGGGCCCAGGAACTATGAGAGTCTGGCCCAGCCTGGGCACCTCTGCACATGCACATAATTTGATTCTCAAATAGAAACTGTCCAACCACCTGTCATAATGAAATTCTAAGTTCTGTGTTAGTCATTATTTCTACTTATGGAGCATCTGGAAATTGTACATCTTCGCAGATATAAGGTTCAGGGATGAGAAATAGAGCCGTCACACAAACATAGCCTCTGATGCTAAAAAATCTCAATTTTTCTTCATAACACTTATCACAATCGGATGATACATTAAGTGTCTGTGTGTTTGCTCATTGTCTATCTCTCAACATGTATTCAAATGAAAAGCTTCTTTCTATTCACTGCAATATCCTCAGAGGCTAGCACAGTGCCTAGTCAAAATAAAGCCTCAGTAAACATATGTGGAGTAAATGAATGGATAATAGTACACCCATCTTCCACCAGCAAGCTAGATTTTCTAAAAACTGTTCACTGCTTCTTGGAATGAGGAAATGGCACAGATTGGGGGAAATATGAATGACTGACAGATTTATTTATTGTATTCATTTCATTAATTCAAAAACCATTTCTTGAGAACCCATGATATATCAGGCATTTAAAATATCTTCAAAATTTATGTGTGGGTTTAAAAAAATACTCAGATAGTTTAAAACAAAGGGAAGGAATATTGAGGAAATCTATAGCCTTCAAAATAGGAGGTCCAAACTCATGCATCCTGGAATGTGAAGGGATTTCACCAAAATTACTTGCTCAACCATAATAGCACATGTGGGAAAGAAAGATGAAAGCTATCGATTGCCATAAATAGCTCTCCAAATCCTTTCTTTCGTGATATCAATCATTTCAAAATAACTGCAAAATTAGGACAAAGTCCCTAGTCAGTACAGAGGATACAGTGACTTTTAAAGAACTAAAATGCCAGGCAGAATTGAGAGTTTTCAACCTGAATACCAAATAGAAAGGTGGTGGGAGGACTATTGACGGAATGCATGCAGTTATAAGAAAAGCATTTGATATAGTGGTATAAAGTGTTACACTCAAAATTAATTCAAATTGGCTTAGTAAGGAGTGCTGCCACATAAATTTGAAACTGGCTCAAAGTCTGCAAACAAAGGGTAATGACAAATGAAAATGTATGGAGTGGGGGGGGGAGGTAGGGTGCATGGGGTCATCTTTATTAATGATCTGAAAAAGGGAGAGTAAACAGCATGTTAATGAAACTTGCAAATGATGCTAATTTGGGAGGTGTTGTTCTGATCACTGTGGACAGAGAGGGAATGCAAATGAACCTTAAGTGATAATAAATATGAAGAGGAAACAACAGCATGAAATTCAAGTGGGAAAACACAAGCTGTGCCCAATGCAATGACTCACCCACTCCCATCCCAGAGCTCTCTGCCCCTTGCATTTGTGGGACGACGGGGATGGGGAGGACGAGAATACAACCCTAGCTCAGAAAGTTGTAATCTAACAACGTATCCCTTGCTTGTGCCATTTTCTCTCATGGGTCCTTTAACATTCCGCAAAAGGCTTTTCCTGGATTCAGTGCAAGAGTGGCGCTCGCCCTTGGATGACGGGGCCCCATAAATTACAGTGAGGAGAGGCTGTTAAAAGAAAATACCCAAATAGTGAGGGGAATGGGGAAGTTGATTTACGAGAAATGACCCAAAGGGGTAGACATTTGTTAATTGATGGCTAAGTGGTAACATGATAGTGACCTGCTGAGACCATTCCATGACAAATAACCAAGGGAGAGAAATATTTAGTACCAGACAAGGAACTTCTTTCTGCCTGCCAGCAGTGCCTCTCTCTTGAGTCTCACCAGCACAGGTCTGCTGGCTTTCCCTCTGAGCAGTCCACTTCCTGGCCCTCCTCCCCCAACCCCTCGCCCCCACCAGTGCTGCAGGTGATGCCCTCTTCACTTTTGCCCCTGACCTGATCAATAGTGTGAGTGCAGGGGCCAGTGGGAGCTCAAGGAGGGCACAGCCACACTGGAGTGGACACCAAACCTCACAGGAAGGTGCAGAGATGCCGTCTCAAGTGCCTGCCTCTTCTCAAACAAGCCTCCTCCCACTGCAAGAAAATGAATGGGTTAGCTCTATGCAGAGCAGTATGATTATATGTAAATATGAGTGTTGATACCATGTGTATTTCCCTAGCATGATCAGCCACCCAGATTTATGACTTCCAGCCAGAGATCTGTCTGAGGCTGTGCCAGGGATAGCTTGTAGATGGAAACTGTATCAGAGAAATGTCTCAAGCATCAGCTCAACTGAGAATCCTAGGAAGTCAAAGTGGGAGGAAGTTTAGAGTCTGTTGGTCCCACTTCCTTATTTTACACATGAGGACACAGAACTTAGTAAAAGTTTGTTGAACACATTTGCATAAAGAGAGGCTGCCCAAGTCACATTGCATCATCCTATATAATAAAAGGCTAATATGCAAATTGACCAAATGGTGGAATGACCAGTCGCTATGACACGCACTGACCTCCAGGGGGCAGATGCTCAATGCAGGAGCTGTCCCCTGCTGGTCAGTGTACTCCCACAGGGGGAGTACCACTCAGCCAGAAGCCGGGCACATGGCAGGTGAGCACAGCAGTGGTGGTGGGAGCCTCTCCCGCCTCCGCGGTGGTGCTAAGGATGTCCGACTATGGGGAGCGGGCCTAAGCTGTCAGTCAGACATCCCCTGAGAGCTCCCAGACTGGAAGAGGGCACAAGCTGGGCTGAGGGATCCCCAACCCCCAGTGCAGGAATTTCGTGTACCAGGCCTCTAGTTTTATCAATACCAGTATTAGCTAACATATTTCTCAATGTACATTTTGGAGAAGATAAAATGAGGCCAGTCTGGTTCACCTCTTGCTCAAGGCCACAGAGCTGGGGTACACTGCCTTGAGTTGGATCCCAACCAGGATGTCTCAGCACACCCAAGCCCCACCTCATCCAATAGGTCAGTACCTGAGCCTAGAAAGGACACAGACACTTGGACTATTGACACTGGCTTTCTCACAGTTCAAGGTCTCAAACACTTCTCTTTGGTGTCTTAATCCAAACCTGGGTCAAGACCCAGGAGCCATTCTAAACTTCCAAATTGGTAATGGCTTTATACTTTCAGACAGCAGCCTTGCAAGTCAATATGGAATTTCATGTTTCTTTAAATATCTGCCCCAGAATTTGCATTGGATCTGTAAGAAACCAAGAGATGAAGCCTACATTCCAGATGGGGCATCTCCAAAGGCCAGGACTTCCCTTACCATAGCCACTCTGCTGGGTCTGCACATACCCTCCAGGGCCCTCCAAGAACTCAGTGACAAACCAGAGAGATGGTGTTGCAATTCCAGAATTCTCCACAGTGAGCTCCGGGGCTTTGGAGCATCCACTGCAGACCCTAATGATGGCCCCATGGAGCCAGCTATCAGCAGAATCTATTATGGTCAGAAATATAGCCCAGAAGCACACTGATCCCATAGGGACATCTGCACCCAGATCAGAGCGTCAGTCACTCTCTGGTAGCAAGGCGCCAAGCCACGCCAGTGAGGACAGTGGAGGTAGAAGGCCTGGAGTGGCATTTATTAGCCTTCTCTGGGGTGTGAAGGAAAAGCAACTTTGGACTTTGGGTGCTCCATGAGATGAGTCACAGGTTAACAGCATCCTCAGCCCTAGAAGTAAGGATGGGTTTAAGAACAGCCACCCCACTGCAAAGCTTCTAACCTCATCCGCCTCCCCTCCCCTTGGCTTGGCCCCAACAGAGATCCCTAAAATGAGGCTGACATTTTATCCGAAATCATTCAAGTTCCAGGGCTCCTCCTGAAATGTACCCCAAGGTCATCTCCCCAGTAAGAGCTGCAATATACAGCCAATAGCTTTACACCTTGGCACAGGTATCAGTACCTACTGAGAATCTAAATAAATGCTTAGTGAGTGAATGGGTGGTTGAAATAGCTGTTAGTCCATCATCTGACCTTAAGAGGGGCATGTGATCTTGA
Organism: Myotis daubentonii; assembly: GCF_963259705.1. Lineage (NCBI taxonomy): Eukaryota > Metazoa > Chordata > Mammalia > Chiroptera > Vespertilionidae > Myotis > Myotis daubentonii. Next base: position 31,369,897 of record NC_081853.1, on the reverse strand, counting down.
CTATCACTACTGCCTCTCATCCATACCTCCTCCTCTGCTTATTCCAGGTAAGGATGCCCCTGAGGTCAGATGCTTCAGTGGTCAGGGATGCGCACACCACAAGGAATTCCACAGGGCCTCACGATCGGAAAACACTGGTTGGGCGCAAAAGTTAGGTGCTGCTAGTTAGTCCCTGCTTAATCCCAGGCAAATCACTGCCCCCTTTCTGAGCCTCAGGCTTCTCTCCTATAAACTGGAGAAGGCACTGGAAAGACATACTGTTTCTACAATCCCTGATACACTGCGGGTGCTCCACTCATGTCTGGTCCTTTCTCAGACATCTCTCTTTTGGAGATTGAAAACCTCTCCATGCCCCATCTCAGGGCTCATCGCTGGTTATAAGTTGACAAGTGGAAACTGGCCACAGCAGCTGAGCTGAGAACTTTCTGGAGTTATGGGAGTGGTGGGGTGGGTGGGACCTCCAGTATGGCAGCTATGAGTAGAATTTTTTATGTCTCCCAGGGCTAAATGATCAGCACAACTCTCATCTCATCATCCCCCTTAGATACCTGGACTCTGAAGAGAAAAGAACCATGACCTATAGGATTGGGTCAGTATAGCACTTGCCTCTCAGAATTATCGTGAAGATTAAATGAGACACTATGTGTAAAGCATTGTGCACATTGTGAATGATCAACAAACATTAGTAGCTTACACTGTTTCCTTTCCAACTTCATTTCCACGATGCACTTTCTCCAAATCTCTCCTCTGTTCTTCCCAGCACTCTTGGTCCTCTATTCTTATGTGTTGTACAACTGCTGTGGCAGCATCTGTCTCCCTCTTTGGGGCCCTTAGACCTGAGGTCAAGGGTAGCCCCTGGCTCCTCTCTGTGTCCCAGGTCCAGCCCAAAGCTTGGCACCAGGTGGTACTCAGCAAGTGAAGGAGATGCTCTTTCTTGTGCCTGTCCTGCTTCCCACCTGCTTTCCTATTTTTCATACCAGAGGAAGGGGGAGGTCACAGAGGAGGAAAGAGAACTGACATTTCGGTGTGCATCTTTGGTGGACAAGACACTGTACTTGCTGGATGCTTTATTTCCTCTCACTCCATGCTGGGGTGAAGGGACTTGTGACCGATGACTTCATTACAACCCTAGACCTAGAGAAGATTAAAACCTGCAGCATGACCAAAGAAGATGCATGGACAGCAAATACCCTTCTGGCGGCATGAAATCTCAATCCACAAATTTGGGGATATAGGAAATTGTACCCTACTTTCTGCAATTTAATTTAATTTCTAACTTTTCCACCAGGTTAGTCAGATTAGGTTAGGTTTTGCTGCCAGAAATAAATGAACCCTGAATCTCAGTGGCTCACTTCTCATTTATGTTACACGACTAACACAGGTGATCTGGAGAATGTGCTCTCTGTGGTCAGTCGGGGATCCAGGCATCTGGGTCTCTGCCATCTCAACATATGGTGGGAGGAGTAAAAGGCTGGAGGGTGACACTGGGGCTTGCCACTGCCTAAGCATGGAAGTGACCCATATCACGGCCACTTACAGCTCACCAGCTACTTACCTGGCCTTCAAGGCAAGAGGCTTGGAAGTGTGCGCCTACGTGCTCGGGAGGAGAACAAGACAGGATTTGGTCTCTCTGACATGAAGTAAACCTCAGTCCCTGGGACTATGTCCCACTCCTACAGATTGTGACACATTTATTTCTAATTTCTTTCCCTGTGCCAAGATATTGAAGGGGGGATTCCCACCTGGCCCTCGAACATCTGTATACACCGGCGACCAGTGAGATGGCGCTTGTTCCTGTCCATGTGGCCCCTCGTGACCTGCAGTTCTCTATTTCTGTTGCAAGCATGGTATATGAGCCTCTTCCTAAAATGTGACCGGTGATCCCATCTGCACCACACAGCCCTGTTCACTGAGACCTCACTGCCTCACCAAGGCGGGTCGGGAATTTGGGTTTCATCAGCCTCTTTTCCCTCCCATTCCCCAGCTCGAGGAAGTAAGCTCTAGTCTGAGGCTGGGGATGGGGAGCTTGGCCCCTTGTGTTTTTTCAAGAAACTTTTTAATCTATCCTCTCCCTTTAAGAATTAGGCTCTAAAACAGCCGTGGGTAAACTACTGCCCACGGGCCAGATCCGGCCTGTTTGAAATGAATAAAACAAAACAAAACAAAAAAAAAAAAAAAAAAAAAGACCGTACCCTTTTATGTAATGATGTTTACTTTGAATTTATATTAGTTCACACAAACACTCCATCCATGCTTTTGTTCCGGCCCTCCGGTCCAGTTTAAGAACCCATTGTGGCCCTTGAGTCAAAAAGTTTGCCCACCCCTGCTCTAAAACAAAGTTCTAGGAGGGAATTGTCTTGCTGACATCTGCCTTTTTCTGTCCTACACCTTCCTGAAGGTGGTGAATAGAGAGCCAGTATGAAAAGGGGAGATGCAAGACCAAAAAAAAAAGAGCATAAATTAAAATCTAAAAATGTTTTTTTAATATATTTTATTCATTTCAGAGGAGAAGGGAGACGGAGAGGGAGAGAGAGAAAGAAATATCAATGATGAGAGAATTATTGATCAGTTGACTGCTACATGCCCCCACTGGTGATTAAGCCCACAACCCAGGCATATGCCCTGACCAGGAATCAAACTGTGACATCCTGGTTCATAGGTTGATGCTCAACCACTGGGTCACCCCAGCTAGGCTAGAATCTAAAAATCTTATCCAGACACACATGCAAAAGTACCTTCCTGGGCTTACAAAAGAGAGGCACTACTGCACAGCTAAGGCTGTTTGAGGAGAGGATGAGCATAAGCCTATCTGCCCCTGTGCCTGCCCAGTCCACCAGTGACCAGTGGCACATTTCAGCATGATGGTTCCAGGGCGTCTTAGACCCACAGATAATGGGAAACTCAGAGCTCCCATCATCAATGAATAGAACAGAAAACACACAGCACTGACCCCAAAAGCTGGGGGCTCGGAGCACAAAGCCCGGTTCTCCCAGGAGCATCACCAGCAGCAGAAACCACCGCACAGAGACCTCAGGGGTGTGAGCTCAGCTCCTCTGCTCAGAAAGGGGGAGGTTTCAGCTGGCACACAACAGAGTCCCAAAGGAGGGGGCTTGAGGCAAGGCACAGAGTCAGGAGAGAGGCGCCCCCAGCCAGAAAGCCTTCTACCTCCTTCGTCCCAAAGACCAGCCCTCCCTCGAGAGGAAAAGGTGGCCTCCTGCCCGCAGTGTCTCATGGCTGCCCATCGGCGGGCCTTTTTGGTACTGATTTTTTCCCGCAGGCCTGGAAAAGGAATGACTTAAATGTGTAGCCACGGAGCTATTTCAGCTAAATCTAGTCTGTTATCCTCAGAGGAATTCAATTTCTTTAGAATTCACCTTGGATGGTTTAAATTCCCAAATCTGTTTTATTGTTGGCATGGGGTTCTGGGTGTGGCCGTGGCTTTTAATGTTGCTGTGTTTATTTTAAACTCGCCACTGGCTTTCATGTGGATTTAAATCGAATCACTCTGCCCAGCAGTGCTCCTCTTTATTGTTTAAAAGCTGATCACATCTCTTTCTGAAAAGCACAGCACACTTGTTACCTTGCTACGAAGCAGCCACAATTTACTGGGCTGAAAATCAATATATGATTGAATCCAGCTCGTGCTCCTCTCTGGAATTCTTATAGCCTCTCAACTGATGGCCTCACATCACTGTCCCACCCAGGCATTTACCTTCAAAATCTGGAGGGAAAAGAATCCATTTTCCAATGAATGAAAAGAACACTAAAGAAATGATTTCAAACACCGAAGAGAGATTCAGCATTACTTGGGAGCTGAGCAGACAATCCTGGGGCAAGAAAATAAATGACAAGTTTCAAACTAACCCAGAGGTCTATTCTATATAGCTCAGCTAGCTGAAGGAGCCGTTGTCTGGAACTCACTACGAATTGGCTTTAAAGGTGTTCTGTCTCACCTACATTTTTAAATACATGATCTGGAAGAATTAGCATCCTGTCTATGGAGAAAGCCTTCTGGAATCCACCCTGTATAGAAAATGGAGCTGCAAGAACCACTGCTCCCTCCTTCGGCCATGCATTTGAGAAAGGAGGAAGAAGAAATTGAGCTGTCAGCACCTGAGTAGCCCCAGCATCAGGAGACAGCCCCAAAGTCAGGCCAACTCACTGTTCCCAATCCTACTTTTACTTCATGGGGTGGGGGTGAGGGAGGGTTGTGCAACAGAAGAGCAAGACTGGGGAGCTGCCTAATTTGACTCTTTTTTATAGGTGTGTTGCTGAGCCTAGAAAAGGTCTGATGGAAGAGGTTTTACTCCATCTCCCTCTGTAGGATGGGAGCATTCCTGTGCAGTCAGGGAGGCAGAATACAAAGTGTATTTAAAGGACATTGGACCAGCCCAGCCGGTGTTGCTCAGTGGTTGACCATCAACCCATGAACCAGGAGGTCACAGTTCAATTCCCGGTCAGGACACATGCCCAGGTTGCAGGCTCAATCCCCAATGTGGAGCATGCAGGAGGCAGCCGATCAATGATTCTCATCATTAATGTTTCTATCTCTCTCTCCAAGGGGTTCCTCTCTAAAATCAATAAAAATATATTTTTTAAAAAATAAAGGACATTGAACCAATGTGCTTCGTTTCTGGTAATGAAGCCAAAAGAGACAACAATACATGAGGAGATTTCTTGAAGACACATGGCTTTGGAATGTGTGTGCTAAGGTTGGGACAGGCAGAGGGAGAATTTAACTCAGGTTGGCAAATACGGTCAAAGGCCAAGGAGAGAGCCAGTGTGTTCAGTGGATAACGTGATGAAAATGCAGAAGCTGATGTCTAATTCCTGCATGGTATTTCATGACCTGTATGCCTAATATAACTGCTGTTTAATTTATACTTTTTCACTCTTCTTTTTTACATGTGAAATCAAAGAGGAGCTCTAGTGAGAGTCAGTATATCTGACAGGGCTTGAAGAGGACATTCAGATTTTTACCCCCTAGGGAGAGATCACCATGCGGAGATGATTACTTCGAATTGCCTATCGGTTGTCCAAATTGGGTGGATGGAGCAGGGAGACATGATGGTGGACTCATAACTCATAATGGATGAGTTAGTTGGGAAAGGAAAGAAACAGGGAGCCATTGGGAGCCTTTGGGGGGATGAAGTTTATGTCACAGAAAAATGATCTGGCAAGTAAAGAGCCAACTAAGATTTTTCAAATTTCATCTACAACAGCTAAGCCCATGCCTAGGAGAGAATGGTCATCCTCTCTGACACAAACACTAAGTGGAGCTTGTGTTTATGCTGGCAGATTGAGCAAGCACTGTAACCTTCTATCCCTTATCTAAATGGACAGAGATGATAAATGTGTGTGTGTGTGTGTGTGTGTGTGTGTGTGTGTGTGTGTGTGTGTGTGTGTAGGGTTTATAAATGCAATGCCTAGGAAGATGCATATCCACAAGCCAACTATTAAGAGGGTTTAAGCCAAAAAATGAGATGGTAGCCCACAGAACATAGGGGGGCAAAACCACCTCATCATGAGGGTATAAGTTTGGAGATATGCCATTATAGGCATGACTCCTGCATGGAGTCAGAAGCTAGAGCCATTTAGACCTATATGACAAGGGGATGAAATCATGACTCACAAAGCCACCCCTATGAACAAGGAATGGAACAGATTTCTCCACACAGGTAGGTAACCACCCTAGTGATCCTTGCACGTTCTGGACAAGGTCAATCCCCCAAAAATGCCATCTACCCTAGACATTTGACAATGAATTCGAAGAAGAACCCTGCATGCCAAACACACCAAGCATCTTAATATTCCTTAAACCCTTCAGGCCCTTTCACTTCTCCCTCTCTTCCCACTGCCTGGAATCTTGGGGAAAAGCCATATTCTTTCCCTACCTAGTATGCCTTTCCCCTCCTGAGAACATAACCTCTTTTTATTAGCATACCTCCGTCCCCCTGGGCAGAGTAAGATGGACAAATGACTACCTACAGACCCAATTGGTAGATGGATTGAAAAGCTGGAAATGGCCTCAGGGTACCTCTTCTTGTGAGATTGGAAGTAGAGCTAAGACAGCAAAAGAAATGGAGAGAGAGAGATGACAGCGACAGAGATACAGCCGGAAGTACTTTTAAGAGAAAGATAGATTCTCAGTAACATTATTTGAACCCCTTGTTCCAGCCATGCCTGAAACCATCCCTTCTTCCTTATGACATGAGATGATACAATTCTTTTTTTCTTTCTTATGTTAGTTTGAATTAAGTTTATGTCACTTTCAACTGAAAAAGTCCCAGTAAATACAAGTCCTCCACCCTTTCTTCTCCCTCTTTCTTCACCTAGATGTCTGCTGCCTATCTTTCAAGTCCAAAGGAAAATGTTAGTTTCCCTGTGATGCTCCAGAGGTGTGCTGGTCAACTTGTTCTAAAAAAAGAAAGGAAGAAAGGGAGGAAAGAGAGGAAGGGAGGGAGGGCGGCCGGCTGGTTTTGGTAATGTTTGCCGATTTCCATGATGTAAACACTCCCACCATGGCTAAGTTCAAGCTACCAATATGAAGTTACTGAACACAGAGAAAAGATGCCCAGAATCAGAGTGAACTCCATCACAACTCCATATCCTGATGGCAGAACTGGATATAAGGGTGGCAGCTAAAGGAGTTGCCCGACCTTGACAGCACACACTAAATGCAAAAGTCTCCGAGGACTACACGGCCTGAATGCCCAGCCAAGCCTACTTGTCCTTGTTCTGTTTTCTCAGCTGACCTCTCCTTCCACCAACCTCACCTGTGCTCCTAGAGGGCAGTGTTCCTGCTACCCCAGCACACACACTGTGTATCATAATCATTGGTTACATTTTGTCACCGTGCTCAGTTGTGAGCTCCTCAAGGACAAGAACTGTGTGTACTTCATCCTTGTCCCCTTCGGGCTGGACTTATAGACGCTGCTAGAAACAACCTGTGGAATGAGGCAGGTGGCTCTAGTGGCAACAAGTGAAGACAGAGAAGGCCTGTGGGTGTTTAAAGACATGGGAGTTGCTAATGGAGAGGAAAATACTGGGAAATGTTTTTAAACTCTGGAAGAGAAAGGAAGCAAAGTGCTTCAGGGTTTAGGAGAGACCACAGAAAGAGGCAGGATGGGCATTTTGAAAGGGATTGATGAGAATCTGGACATTGGAACAGACATGTGTCATGGGGAGGAGGGGGGAAATGCAGAAAACTGTCCCCTTCTCCCTGGGAAGTCAAAGACCAGGAGAGGGAGGCAGAGGGGATGGGCTGGGAGCAGAACATCAGGTCCTGAGGAGCTGCAAGGATTCAAGACAGACAGAGGAAAGTTTGGGCCCAGCTGAGGCTGAGCAACTTAAAATTCAGTTGTTCCCACATGTATGGTTCTGCACCGTGTTCAACTTCATGACTTGCAGCAGGGACCCACGAACCATACTTAAAGCTGCAATTACTCTCGGAGAATAAAGGGCTAAGCAGTTATTCGCCTCTTATCTGTCTCTTCCACAAACACATCTCATTCTCCTGATTTACTTTTCCAGGGCTCCGCCTGAAGATACTTCTGGAGCAAGTACTCGGCATGGCGGGGCCCAGCCAGCGGGGGCTGCAGGGGAGAATTAAACTCAGCCAACTGCAACAGGCCGGGAGTTACATCGCGTTGCCCTGACAACTAATGCACAGAGCTAAGGAGAGATAGATGGAGATAGCTGAGGTCAATGGGTAATAAAATCCCAGTTAAAGGCTGGGTTTTCTCTCCTTCATTTCTGCTGATATAAACATGAGAAAAAAGGAAAAGATAATTGGGAGGCAGATTCCCTGAGAGACACGGCAGGCCATCGCTGAAGGGGCCCTGGGCTACACTGAGGGTCGAACCAGGACATATCTAGGGCCTCACAGGTCCTGCTCAGATTGAAACACAAACCAAAATAGTGGGAAGGCAAGATCCAAGCTTTTACTGAGCACCTATTATATGTAGAATATGGCCTTTAAAAAAAGGAGGATATAAATAAGAAGCTTCAAGAGATAATATAGTATAAGGCCCTGGCCCTTCAGCCTCAAACCTCATCTCTGACATTTACTGCCCAAGGAACCTGGGGCTAAATACCAGGTAGCAGCCCAAGTCTGATACGTAATGGAGAAAACAGTCCTTGTTGGCAGATCAAGGAAATAATGAGTGTAAAGGAGGTAGCATAGTCCTTGCTTGTGGCAGGCACTGAATGAATGGCAGCCCATAATAACAGCTGACATCACTGAGCCCCTACTTACACAAACACCATTCTCAATGCTTTATACAAATATCTTCCTAACAATCCTATGGGACAGCTATTGATATGTACCCATTTTACAGATGAGGAGGAAAGCACAGAGAAGTTAGGTAACCTGCCCAAGATGCCACAAGTGGTAAGTGGTCAAGCCAGGGCTTGCAACCACATCAGCAATGTAGACAAGTCATTGAGGATGGAGGCGCAAAAAGGATATTAACAGACTATTTACGTGTCTTTGCATACACACACACCACACACACACACACACATACACACACACACAAATAATAGTTCTGGAAGAATATACAATAGAAAAAGTCTGACGACTGTTTGCTTCTGGGGAAGAAAAAGGCAAAGAAGGGAGAATTTGTACTGTATATTTACTGTGGACTTTGAACCACAGGAAAGGACTGCCTGTTTATAAAATGAATAAATTAAATTTAAAAACAGAGGAGCAGAGCAGAAGAAGCCACTTTCAATATATTTATTTCAAGCATTCACTGAATGTGAAAGAACGGGTTCCTGTTCTCCAGTCCCTGACATGATAGTGGAGGAAGCCGCCCATGGACAGGTGATCAATGTCTGTGCATGTGCATCTAATGTGCAGCACAGGCCCTGAGGAGGAAGTGAGAAATTCTGCCTATAGAAAGGAAGTCCGGGAGGAGGAATGTCTAAAATGAGATCTTTCCAGATACCAGGTCTTTGAGTCAAATCATAGCTGATGCCCCCTTGTTGCCAGGCTCTGTGCTAGGCCCTCCACACAGAGGACCCAACTGGATTATGCAACAGCCTTTTGAGGTGGGTACCATTATTATCACCTCCCTTTCCCAGGTGCAGAATTGAGATTTAAAGAGGTTGAGTAACTGCCCAAGGGCAGGCAGCTGAGTCACAGAGCTGGGATTTGCAGGAGTCTTCACCAAAAATGACTGCCCCTACACCCCTAACCCTCTGGTGGCACCTCCTAAAGAGACTGAGGGAAATGAGTGGTACTGAGGTGGCCCATGAAGGCAGATGTGTTTCCTGCTGACAGTCTAGGCAACAGATGGGTTGTAGCCAGGCACACTGTCAGAGGGGACACCAGGTAGAGGGTCACTCCAGTCCCAAAGTCCTCATTGTGCAATGTCAGGGCCAAGAAAATAGAAAAGATGTTTTCTAAACACCCTCACTGCTTATCCTATGAAAAATTTTTTTCTGTTTTGCCTTATAGGCTTTATGACTACAGGCCTGATAGGTTCTGGCCTTAAAAAAGTCATTCATCCTCTGCTCTGCCCTTTATACCTCCCCTGAGCAGCACCTACTGGGTGCAAAGAACTGAGCTATCTGCCAAAGAAATTGAAAAGCCTGAACCCTGGGAAGGAGAGGTTGCAAGGGACTTATTGTCTAAACGAGAAAAGAACATCCACAGAAAATGCTGCAAAATCACATGGCTGCTTAGGAACACACTCCAAGCAGCATACACAAGGCTGAGGCTAAAACCCCATCTGTCCTTCCCAGAACCCCTACATGGTGCTCTACAGAGGAGCTTCCAATTGGATTTGGAAGGTGAGAACCTGGCTTTGGTGAGAACGGGTAGGAGGCCATCACAGGTAGAAATAGGAATGAGAGATAAGGGCAAGACATGGGCCCTATGCTGGGCTGTAACAGAGAGTCCGTGTAAGGGAGGAATGTAAAAGAATCTTGACGACACAGGCCTAGGAGGAGGCAGGTGGATGCAGGATGAGGAACTTCAGGCTTAATAGAAAAGGGAATGGATAGCATGCAGGTTCTTAAGAGAGGAACAGCTTGATAAGAATCACCCAAAAGGAAGATTATTTTAAAAGCTATTCATGTCTAAATGGATGACAATGAAAGTGTCATAGCTGAAACCCAAGTTGAATGATCTAATCACAAGAAGAAATATTTGAGATTGGGAAAGTATGTAGTGAAGACATCCTACATTTTCTTTTCTGTTCGGGATTCCTCCCCATTAGCTATTCCAAAAGTAGCATTTGCATAGTACTCATTTCAGAACGTGAAAATAGGTATTACCCAAAAAAAATCCAAATAAAAAGCAATAAATAGCTAACTATAAGCCAGACATTATTTAAAGTGATCCACAAACATCCTTTTATTTAATCCTCTCAACAACCCCTGAGGTGGGTGCCATTAACATTCCCATTTCGCAGATGAGAAAGCTGAAGCACAAGTAGCATTAGTAATTTGTCCAAGATCACTATGAAGGAGCACAAGTTCATTCCAGGCAGTCTGGCTCCCAACCCTTTCCTCCTAACCATCAGTACCATCTGTCACAGTTCAAAATAACCAGTTTAAACAAAATTCAACAGTTTTCTTTCCCATGGTGCTTCTCAAGGCTTTTCACCCATTCTTTCTTCCTCCTTCCCACATTGGCTGTGACCCAAAGCAGGTGGAGGGAGCCTGGGGGAAACTGAGGATGTGAGGAACCCCACAGGCACCAACAAGAGCAGCAAGAGATGTTGCCTTTATACCCTTCCCCCTTCCCAGGACAGGCCACTTCATGGTGAACACTGGGCGTTAAGGAGGGAGAAGACAGATCACCGGAGTAGAGAGGGCTACCGTGGCCATTCGAGGACCACAGGAAGAGGGGAGAAGTGGGGGCAGCTGCAGTTATTTCACTAGGTAACCTCCTCTCCTGGGACCAGGGTAAGACACTGCTCCTTTGGTTGCTGGGTTATGGGGCGGTCCCAGGAATTGGAGGCCCAAGGGCTCTAAGTAGAAACCAGAGTGGTGTAAGGTGGGCAGGGGCAGACGCTATTTACCATCCAGTACAGGAATACACCACTCTTGTAATAACCAGCCCTGTTTACACGTATTCAGCTCTGGACCATTTCCAAAGCCCATTCATTTCTCCTTGATCTCACTTGATTGACGGGACAATTCTGGGATCTCAGCAGACAGACTTCATCATTCTCATTTTGCAGATAAGGAGTCTGGGACTCAACTAGTGAGTGAAAGAGCTGGTCCTAGAAATGACATCTGAATCCAATGCTCACAGTATTGTCATAATACTGAGGTTCCTTCTGACTCCAAGGTTTGTCCTCAACTGGGACATGACAGCCTTATAGGAAGCAGTGCTTCCAAGGGATGTGCAGTTCTGTCCCAGCTTTGCCACTTTCTAGCTATGTGACCTAAGCAAATCCTTTCATTTCTCTCAACACCATGCCCTCCTCTATAAGATATGTACACTGGTATCCGACTCACAAGGAGGTTGTGAAGATTAAAGAGATAATTTTAGAACAGCCCCTGGCCCAGGGGCTTACATACCCAGAATGTAATCATGCACAGCTTCATTCCCTCTCAGAGTCAAGGCCAAATTCACCCACATGGAAGCCCTCAGTCGACAGGAGGAGTCGGGTGCTTTGTCTGCTCAGCGTCCCAAACGTCCTCAGGAGCTGGTCCACTCTCAGAGGTGGAGAATGCATGTGACCTGGACAGCCAGTTTTCAAACCCAAAGCCATAGTGATTGGTTCAGAAGTGGACACGTGACCCAGACCCAGCCAATGAGATTTATTTTAAGTTTTGTGTTGAAACTATAGGTAAAAAGTTCTTCTTCTGGGCCTAAAGCTGGGAGAATATAAACCTGGCCATCTCTCCTAGGAACCACCACATGAACAGAGCTTCCATGTGATCCAACAGCAAGGATGGCAGAGCTGGGAGGCCAAAAAGGCAGCATTCCAACAGCACTGAGTTAAGTGTGTGCTACAATGTCTGTTTTTACTTAACTCAGTTAAATAAATCTCATAATCCTACACAGATAAGACTAAAAGGAATATAAGGTTAACACTGAGGAGTGTGTCAGGGAGAAGGACAGTAGATAGTGCCTACCCACAGGTAAGAAAAGACAATATTATATAACTAGCAATTTTCTGAGGTGCCTAGTAACCTACCTGAACATATACACACATCACAAACTCTCAACACACAAACACCACACATACCCATGTCCCAAATACACCCACATACACAGACACCATATACATGCACAGCTCTGGCCTTGGAGGCCATGTTAATCAGGATGAGGCCTTTCCAGCTCTGTCCTGCTGCCTGTTTCATCCATAGGCCACCACTGCAGGAAGGCCACATGGTATGCCATCCCCCTCCAGGCCTGCAATTCTCCCACTAGAATTCTCTCCCTCTCGCTCCCTGCCTGCCATGCCTCCCCCTCTCTCAGCCCCACAGAACAGCTCTCCTACCTCATAAAGCTGTCCCTGACTCATCCCACCTCATCCCTGCCAAGTTCCCGTCACCACTTGGCTATTTTGCACTTCCACAGAAGGAATAATTTGCACTTGCACCCTCTATGATTTATATGTATTTTAACATTATTTTTGAGGCAGCATGTTGAGGGGGATTAGGATGCTGGAGGCAGACCAAGCTGGGTTCAAATCCAACTGTACCTTCACGTGCTGTGGAATTTTTAGGCAAATCACACCTATGCTTTGTCCCGTGGGTCCCTTATCTGTGGACACAAGAATGTGACCACTACCCACTCTCTATCCTGTGAGCTTCTCACCAAGAAAGAGAAAGATATGAAAGCTCTTATTGAACACAAAAAAGCTATACATACCAACCATCAAAATCAGCATGTATTTAGCAGTATCCCAGTATTGTAACCTCCTCAGGGCTCTGTACGCCTTCACCCTGCCCCTCTCTAGACAGTTTCCTCTACTTGGTATACTTAAGAGCCCTTTGGGAAGCTGCCTGAAGGTCCAGGGAGTTACTCTCGGCCACTTACAGGTGTTGGAAGGCTGAGCTTTCCTCTCAAAATCTGTTTGGATTGGTCCCTTGGAGAATGGAAAACACACAGGTGCTGGAAAGAGACCCTTTCACCCTCTGCCCTTCACCTTGCCAGCTCTCCGTGAAGAACGTAGGAATTGCCAACATGAAGAGAGTACATGTTCCATGCAACTTTTGTCTGGAGAGAAGTGGTCCATTGCTGGCCAACAAAATAAAGATACCAATAACCTACTGTGGGTATTGTTTAAGTGACCAGATGGGATCTCCCATAAGACAGGGACCAGAGGGGAATCTGTGGTCTCCCTTCTGGGGAGGAGCAGACCACCTACAGAAAGGGTGCAGCTGATGCTGTGGACTGGAGGAAAGGAGCCCTGGTTCTCAAATGTGTCTACGTTCATATCCACTCACTCACTGGTTCCTGTATTTTTTTTCTCATTCAACAAACAAGTATGAGATGCCTGCTCTGTGCCAGGCATTGTGCTAGGAGCTCAAGGTGCAAAAATCAAGTAAGACCCAGTTCTCCATCCAAAAGCTCAGGTGTACTGCGGGAGGCAGATAATTAAATCAACAACTGTGAAGTGAAATGATGAGTATTATGACAGAAAGTAAGAACATGGGAGGGAAGCCTACCCTAGCCTCAGGGATTCAAGGCGGGGGGGGGGGGCGGGGGGGGGGGGCAGGGGGGAGCGGTGAGCAATGTTTGAACTGAGCCAGAAGAAAACGCCTACCAAGAAGGGCTCCTGGTGGCTAATTGGGCTCAAATTTTAAAACAGTCTAGCAGGTGGCAAAGGGTAGAGTAGAAAGAGATAAAAATAAATAAAAAGAGATGCCTTCCCTGAGGGAATTCTAATCTAATTTTGCTGAGTAGGAGTTGTGAGATGAGGTAGAGGAGGAGGGCTCAAGTCACATTGCAGAGGCAGGAAAATACAAAAGAGCCAAATTAATTGAGAATCAGCAAGTAGGTTGTGATGCCTGCACCAAAGGGTCCCGTGGGAGAGAAGAGGGAAGGAGGCCAGAGCCCCAATGCCCAGGGCCTTGTTTGCTAAGCTAAGAAGTTTGGGCTTTATCCTGAATGCAGGGTAGGGTGAACAAGACATGATCACATGTAATATTTGCAAGTAGTGGTTGATAATCAGGAATGCTGTTAGTCGTCACCAAACAGGGAGTCAGCAACAGGATTTGGTGAAGAAAAATAATAAACAGAAACCTCATTTAAAATGGAGTCCAGGCGCTGGAAGAGAAAACTTTCACACATCATTCAACACATACTACTGACCCCAACAGAAATAGACTTACCTGGAATCTCCGGCAGAAGTGGTACTACTTTACTGCCTCAGCGGGAGGAAGAAAAGTCTTCTTATCCAAGTAACAGCTCAGCCACTGGGAGAGGGTCATAACTCAGCCAATGGAAATCACTACACTTCAAACTTTTAGTTTCCTCCAATTGACTCTTCATGTACAACAGCCCCTGCCAAGTCCATGGAACAGCATTCCTCTATCTTTTTCCGGACTTGTGTGCGGTTCGCCATTAGGCATTTCCCTAATTGCAGTTCTTTGTTGTTCCCAATTAAACCCATTTTACTGAAGAAATAGCTGGCTGCCTACTTGCTTAAGGTCAACGAGGTAAATCCTCAAGGCCTTAATAGTGCCAAGCAATGGTCAGCCTGACACTCGTGGATAAGGAAGGAGTGGGGGTACCTCAGGCGAAGAGGCTCCACTCCAGCTTCCCTCTGCTCTGGTGAGGCTCCAGACTGGGAGATACAGTCTTTGGTTGATAAGGGCACCTGTGCTCCTCTAAGGGAGAGAAGTCCCGCCCCTGCAACCTGATTGGTCCATTCTCATGCAAATGAGGACACCTAATCCTCACCGTTTGATTGGTCCAAAAAGCACTGTCCTGATTGGTTGGAATGGAGAGGCAATAAGTGGTCACAGGAGATGCTAATGAAGAGCCATTGGAGATGCTAATGAGGATATAGCTATGAAGTTCTGATTGGATGGGGAACCTCTCAGTCCCATTGGTTGAAATAGGACTCCAGGAATTCCTCTGTAAGGGCTGACTCAGCTGGCAGGACAAGAGTGCAGGCAGACTATTCAGTAAGGAAGGAAGGCAGTTCACTGGAGGCAGCAGGTAGTTTAGGGCAGGCTTCTTTCTTCCTGATACACAGCTTGCACGAGAGGGCCCTGTTTAGCAACAGCTGCCAGACTGTTTTTAAATTTGAGGCCAATTAGCCACCAGGAGCCCTTCTTGGTAGGTGTTTTCTTTCTAGGGTTCACAGTAGTCTGGTGGAAAAGACACCAGGGAGAACCCACTTTCTGGTTTGCCTCCCACATCTGAAGCCTCTCCTCTTTCCTTTCTTCTTCTACTGACCTATAAACGTTGGTGTTCCTTGGGATTCTAGCCTGGGCCTTCTTCTGGCCTTTCCTCCCAAAGTGTGGGCCTGGGACCAGAATCATCAGCATCAGCTGGGAACTTGTTAGAAATGCAAAACCTTGGGTTCTACCCAGGCCTACTGAGTCAGAAACTCTGGGGATGGGACCCAGCAATCTGTGTTTTAACAAGCCCTCCAAGAGAATCTAATGCACCATGAGTTCGAGAACAACGGATTTATACCAACCATGGCTGCACATTAGACTCACCTCTGAAGCTATTAAAAAAAAAAAAAAAAAGCGCTGGCCAGGTAGCTCAGTTATTAGAGCATCATCCGGATATGCCAAAGTTACGGGTTCAATTTCTGGTCAGGGCACATATAAGAAGCAACCAATGAATGCATAAATAAGTGGAACAACAAATTGATATCTATCTATCTATCTATCCTCCCTCTCTAAGATCAAATAAGTTTTAAAAATAATTTTAAAAAAATTTTAAAGCCTGGGGCACACCACAACTCAATCAGAGCCCAGGGACTCCCGATTCTAATGAGCATGCAGAGTTGAGAGAGAACCACTAGCCTACAGCAGTGCTTCTTGGTCTTTAATGTGCAAATGAAACCCCTGGAGGCCTTGTTAAAATGCAGACTGATTCAGCAGGCCTGGGGTGGGGCCCAAGATTCAGCTTTTCTAACAAGGAGATGCCAGTGCTGAGGTATGCAGACCACACTTGGAGGTCTAAGAGATCTACCTTCCCAGTCTCCTTGGACTGTCAGCTTCAACTGACAACCAATATGTTAGTAACTCAACCCATTTAGTCCCCTTCAATCTTGAGCTCCTAACCGGTAAGCAAGGTTTCTACATTAAATATTTACCCAAGCTTCAAACTCAACACTTCCCAAAGTTCTACCTATCCTCTATGTTCACTATCTCATTGAGTCAATCTGGTCACCCAAAGCAGGAAAGATGGTGTCCTGAAGACAAAGTAGGACAAAATTTTAAGAAGACATTACCCAAAAAGGCTAACCCAAATCCCCAGGTACTTGCCCGTTCTTTTACCTAAGAAGGCCAGCTCCCTGCAAAGAACCCCCTCTCTTGTATTTGCGGGTTTCCAAGAGAGACCTGAGTATGCTTCTTGGGGGCTCTGTTATTACTCAGTATGATTACCAAAAAAAAAAAAAAAAAAAGTATTTGCATGGGAGAGTGGAAGGATCCCAGGATACTTTAAGGCAGCAGTTCTCAACCTGTGGGTCGTGACCCCTTTGGGGGCCGAACGACCCTTTCACAGGGGTCGCCTAAGACCATCGGAAAACACATATATAATTACATATTGTTTCTGTGATTAATCACTATGCTTTCATTATGTTCAATTTGTAACAATGAAAATACATCCTGCATATCAGAAATTTACATTACGATTCATAACAGTAGCAAAATTATAGTTATGCAGTAGCAACGAAAATAATTTTATGGTTGGGGGTCACCACAACATGAGGAACTGTATTAAAGGGTCGCGGCATTAGGAAGGTTGAGAACCACTGCTTTAAGGGAAGGAAACAATGAGAATTTTCCTGGACTTAATCACACTTCCTGGTGCAGTCCAGCCAATGCTGAGCTCAGACCCCAGGCTCTGTAGGATTTCTGAGGGTGGCCTGCAGGTGGCCCCACCAGTTCAGCCCCTGGCAACTCTGAGAGAGCAGCAAGGAGTTCAGTGGCCATCTGGCCCTAGCTCCACCCAGAGCGTCCAGTCCTTCATGCACCACAGTTTCAGGTCCCATCCTCAGGGTACCCTTTTTTAGAGGTTCTTGACTTGGCCTCTTTATGGTTTCCTAGGGCTGCTGTAAGAAATTACCACAAATCAAGTAGCTTAAAGCAATAAAATTTATTCTCTCAAAGCCGGAAGTCCAAAATCCCTCCAAAGGCTCCAGGAGAGAATCCTTCCTTACTTCTTCCAGCTTCTGGTGGTTCCTGGTATTATTCCTTGGATGTGGCAGCACAACTCCAATTTCTGCCTCTGTGTTTACATGGCCTTCTCCCCTTGTCTCCCCATCTCTCAAATCTCCCATTCTTTCTAAGTTCATTGGACACCAGTCATTGGATTCAGTGGTCACCCTGCAACCAGGATGATTTTATCCCAAGATTCTTAATTTACTTATTCTGCAAAGACCCTATTTCCAAATAAGGTCACATTCATAACTACTGGAGGTTAGGACTTGGACATATATTTATTTAGATATATATTTCAGAGAGGAAAGGGGAGAGAGAAAGAGAGAGAGAGAGAGAGAGAGAGAGAGAGAGACATCAATGATGAGAATCATTGATTGGCTGCCTCCTACATGCCCCCTACTGGGGATCAAGCCCAAAACCTGGAAGCAAACCAGGGACCCTTCAGTCCATAGGCCAACACTCTATCCACTGAGCCAAACCAGCCAGGGCCATATCTTGTATTGGAAGGATACAATTCAATCCATGACAGTGTCCATGGTGACCAGTAGATGCCAGAGGCTAATTCCAGCAGGTCATAAATGCAAGAAGTTAATCAAAAGGTTGGTGGACCTTGAGCCTTCAGCAAGGGCTGAAAGAATACATATTATTGCCTACTGGAATGGCCAAAAAGCATTTCCCCAAACCTGAATTTACATAAATGATTGCTTGTTGCCAGACAGCTGAGGGCATTTTAATCTATATGTTATTGCCTCCTGCTGGCCAAACACCTGAACAGCCAAAGGCAGTTCCCCAATCTGACAATGCCTACTGTGTGCTAGGCCTTGCCTTTGATATGTATATCTGCTTTGCCTTAGGACAATTTGTGTTAATAAAGAGTGAGGGGTCCAGAGATTCAGAAAACTTGGTTATTGAAGCTAAGCTCTCCTCTGGCTCCCCCATGGATTACAAATTTATAATATATTTCTAGTCTCTTTATTAATTTACACTGCAACGCCTTCTCCAGATTCCTGAACCCTTGAAGATGCTGGATAACACCCCAGCATTAAGTAGAAAGTTCAGTACTCTACCTCCTAGATTAAGGGGTAACAGGAAAGACCCTTGGTTCTTCCTGAGGAGGAGGAGGAGGGACTGACGGAGGAGGGGGAGGATGTGGAGAAAAAGGAACCCCAGTACACTGCTGGTGGGAATGCAGACTGGTGCAGCCACTATGGAAAATAGTATGAATTTACTCAAAAAAATTAAAAACGGAACTACTGTTTGACCCAGTAATCCCACTTATAGGAATATATCCTAAGAAGTCCAAAACACCAATCAGAAAAAAATATATGCATCCCTATGTTCATGGCAGCGTTATTTACAACAGCTAAGTTCTGGACATAGCCCAAGTGCTCATCAGTAGATGAGTGGATTAAAAAGCTTGGTACAGTCACACAATTGAAAACTATGCAGCTGTAAAAAAAAAAAAAAAAAGAAGAAGAAGAAGAGGAAGAAGAAGGATTTCTTGCCCTTTGTGACAACATGAATGGACCTGTAGAGTGTTATGCTGAATGAAATGCCAGTCAGAGAAAACCAAAAACACATGATCTCACTTATAAGTGCAATCTAATGAACATAATAAACTGATGAATAGAACAGGTCCAGAGACATGGAGGCATGAAACAGACTGACATGTCTCAGAGGGAGGGTGGGGAGTGGGGGGAGATGGGAAGAGAGTAACCAAAGAACTCATATACATATACGTATATTCATAACCAATGGACACAGACAATAGTGTGGTGAAGGCCTAGGGTGGGTCAGGGGCTGGGAGGAGGGGGAAAAGGGTGGGGAGAATTTGGGGGACATCCGTAATACTGTCAACACTAAAATAAAATAAAAAATGTTTGAAGTAAACCCATGTAGATGATAAATTATATGTATGCCCTTAACTTTGCCTCCACTCCACTTCAACCAGCATGCCTCCCCCAAAGATACAATAACATGCAATGCACATTTTATCATCTTAATCACAGATACAACATGAGACTGCTAAGTCTCTGACTTGCTATGTGTTGTCATTTTTCCTGCTCTGTTTACCTGGAAGATTACTAGCCCTCATCAAAATATGAGGTAATTTGACAAAACTCAGGGAATCCACGGTAAGTCAAATGATCACATCTTTCCAAATTTTTATAAACCAGGTGTGTAATACTCCAATGTAGGAATTTTTCTCGTTTTTGAATCTGTGGCCTCCATTTACGTCCCCCAGTTCTCTCATCAGGATGTGTGTAGCTTGTTTTCCTGGAGGCTCTAACTGCCTCCTTACCCCTCTCAGTCCTCAGTGCCATTGCCATGCCTTCATCTTCATGGTCCTGCACTTCTAGCCTGCAGGGAGAATGGCATAGTTCTAAGTTTCTGGATGCCACAGTCCATCTCCACAGCCCTTCCTCGGGTACTTCCTCTTGATGACTCTTTTCTCTGCCTCCTTTTCCCTGAGTCCCTATGTCCCCCTCCTCCATCCTGTCCTCACAGTATGTCCTTCCCCTTCTATGCTCCCCTGCCCCTCTGATCATTCAAGTTACTCTCAGAGCAGGTCAAGCCCCACCTCTCCTCTTGAGGCCTTCCCTGCCCCCACGACAGCCATGGTTGTTGAATACAATAGATCTAATCCAGCAAACTTCACCACACCTTTCCCTGTAGGCTACCCATCCCCTGGGTAGTTTCTCTGCCACTCCTGGCTGTGTTCCCAGGACTCCCAGTAGGCACCTGTGTGTCTGAAGCCCTGCCTGCCAAGACCAGGCAGCCCATGGGTCCAGCTGGCCAGTGGAAGGATGGCCCAGAGATAGAAGGGGCTTTCCTGCCCCCTAAACTCCCTATAAGCTCCTTTTCTTGAGTGAAGGTAGTTCTACTGATAGTTCCTCTAAGACTCAGGTCTTCCCTTGTTCACACCTTAGAACTGACCAGTATTGTCCTCCAGTCCCACCATACTTAGAGCCCAGAGGTGTGGCCTGGCTCCTGGCTGCCTACATGCCCAAAGGCACTAGGCCATTAGCCAGTTCTCTGAGGCTGGAGCACAGGAGGGAGAGAGTGGGTTGGGAAGTTGATGCTCCACTTCCTGCTGTGGTGGCATTCACTCATAAACATGGGGGTGGTGTTCAAGCACTCCTGCTTCCTCTTTGGCAGGAACTGGCAGTTTTCTCTCCCATAGACCTCCTTACTTTGCCATTCACAGAGACATTCTTTCTAAGCTGCCTAACCTTTTCTCATGAATTCACTTATTGTGTAATGTGTTCAGTGCCTGCTGTATACCAGGCATGGAAGTGGGCCTCAGGCTCCACGATCCAGAATCTGACTATTCTGTTGGCCCCTGAAAGCCTCTCGGTGCCCTTCCTCCTTCCTTTCAATATTAAATCACTTGCTATAAGCACATCATGAGATGCCCTATCAGTAGAGCCTGAGAGAATCATTCTTGAGGAGTGACCATCTATAATAATAAAAGCGTAATATGCTAATTAGACCGGACATCCTTCTGGACAAAGCCGGGGCTGCGAGGGAAGCCCGGGTCCCAGGTGCCAGAGGGAAGCCAGTGCTGGCAGCCAGGGGAAGGCAGGCCTCCTCTTGCACAAATTTCATGCATCGGGCCTCTAGTAGCTCAATAATAACATTCAACAAATACTTATCGGGTCCTCATTATGTGCCAGGCACTGTGCTGACACCTGGCATACTGCTGAACAAAACAAGCATCACCCCTGCAAAGTGCAGTGTCTGAGACAGACACCAAACAGACAGACCCATGAATAAGGTTATCACAAATGGAGAAAAGTGCTTGGGGGGAAAGAACAGGTTTAAAGGAGAGGGAATATATAGGACTGTCTGGTCAGGAAGGTCTTTTGGAGCTAAGACCTGAGGGATGAATGAGCAGAGCTGACTGGGATAGAATGGGGTGGCCTCTCACCCCCTACCTGCTCTCTTCCCCAGTCTCTAGCCAGGACCCTTCTTCCACTACACTCAGGACCCAGAGCAGAGAGCCTCCTCCTCCCTTCCAAGTTCTCATCTCCACCCAGGGGAAAGAATTACCCCCAAACTGGGTTTGTGGCATTACTTGTCTTTGAAAGAGCCAGTTGCTCACATCCACAGAAGTGCACTCTAGGGCCCCGGAGAAAGGGCTAGACAGCAGTGGCCTGCTCCCAGCAGCCAGGGCTGGCCGCACCATTGCAGGAGCTGAGCTTCCAGACGGCGGCTTTGGGATGGCCACATTAAGAATAATTGTGGCAATAACATTCTATCAGCCATCTGGAGCGATGGCTTGCTCTCCAGGGCCAGTCACTTGGTCGCTGATGGCTGCCAACAGATGTAGGCAGAGAGAGGCTCTGAGGGACAGGAGCGGGTGACTGTCTGGGATGGAGGTCAATTAGAGGGGGACCCCGGCAGTGGCCAGCCTGAGTGGCAGGGCACCAGAACACCCTGGCTAAAACACCTGGATGAATGCTGTTTCCATTTTATATATGATCCACAAGGAACATTACAGGTATTATCATTTAGAAAATGGCTGGCCTTTCCTTGGGCAAATGTAAAAGACACATATGACACATCAGGGATAATTAACAGGAAAGTGCCCTCCTCCTCCTCCCCAGGCTGTTCTCTGACTCTCCCACCCAGGGCTACATCTAGGAGTCATTCAAACCTGGGTTCAGACTCCAGCACGGCCATTAACTGGTTGTGTGACCTTGGGACTTACATAAAACTCTAAGCCTCGCCTGTAAAATCACTACAGTAATCCCTCTCCTCACTGGCTTCTGTATGGAAGAGATGGAGTACTTAGCTCCACCCCTACTCCATCAAGGCTCCTTTACTAGGTGGTATTAGTCCACCTTATGTGTACCCCTTTCATGGCTAGGGTCTTGGCCAGAAGTGGATGGGATGTAGTTGAGGCTGATAGTGAGGGAGAAGCACCGAGATCCCTGTCATCCTTGTCCCATTTCAGGTACCTCCATCCTATAGCTATGGGACCAGTTACTATTCGGTCATGTGCTTCCATCCCCCACCTCTTGAGAGTGAAGTAACAGGAACACAAACACAGATGTCACTATGATTTATGAAGTAATTAATATACAATTAAGGTGTCTTGGAGCACAATTACACATTTTATTTCAGCCACCTCGCATGGTGAAGGCTTGGCTTGCCCACAGTCAGTATCAAAGACAGCACTTGGCTGGGGGGTAAGGGGTGGAGAGATCCGGAAGACTGTGAGAGTTCTGTGTAAAATCAGGGTGTGTGGTGGACACTGTTGAGAGGCCTAAGGTCAAATGTGCTGCCTTCAAAGGCAGCCCACCATAAACCTGCCTCTCCCATGTCAGGTCTCTGTGTGGGTCCTGCTCCATCCAGGAGGCAGAGAAGCCTCTGGAAGATCTGCTCACCAGCTCCTAGAGCTGCCCAGGAGACCCCAAGGCACACAGCCATGTGGTCACTGCCTGTCACTGCTATACATTGCTCTCAAAGCTCACTTGGAGCCCTATTTCTAACCTGGTCACCTGTCTGTATGGGAAGGGGAAGAGGAAGAGGCACCATGAGTCCCATCCTCTCCTGAGGGCAACAGCTTCCCCAACACTGAAGCCAACAAGGCTCCCTTCTGTCCATCTGCCTGGATTCCTGCTGGGCATGTTCCCATCATCCTGTCCCCACGTCTATTTGCATTACAAGTCCTGTTTAGTTATATCCTACATATTGCTCGAACTCACCCACTTCAACCCCACTACCACCACTCCTCATCTTAAAACCTTTTAATGGCTTCCCATTGACCTTACACCAGCCTATAAGTTCATCCATTCCCTCACCCATGATATGGCCCCGCCCTCCTCTTCAATCTTATGGTGAGCCTCTCTCCTGGTCACGCTGTGTGCCATACTGGACATAAATAGTCACCTATGCTAGACCAACTCAACTCTGCCTGTCTCCTTTGATTTGTTGGGGCACCCCCTCACAACCTGTCCCACTCCTACCCTTACTACCCTCCCCGCCCAGCTCCCTTCTTCCACTAGCCCAGATTGATATTCTCACCACTTACTCCTTTCACCATCCCAAATCCAAACCCATCAGTGAGAACCCGGGTTCTGAGTTTCTTTTTCTAAGAAGCTTTCCCTAGTTAATCTGGCCCATACTGACCACTCCCACCCTGACCACCTCCTAGGCCTCAGTTCTCACATACAGTGTCAGGACTATGCTTTTTTTGTTTTGCTTTGCTTTGTTGTTGTTGTTGTTGTTGTTTGCTTGCTGTACTTGATTGTGAGGCATAATGGCATAGAGGACAAGAGCACAGCGCCCAGGTTCAGAAAAACCTGGGATCAGGTCCTGGCTCCTCTACTTGCTGGTTATATGACCTTAAGCAAGTCACTTGAACTCTCTATCTTTTTCTGCATCTAAGAAATGGGGATAATTGCTTTGAATAATAAGTAAGATTAAGTGCTTAGCATAGTGCCTGGTGTGATAAACGCTCAGTGAAAATGAGCTTTTATTACCTTGCACCTGCGCGCGCGCGCACACACACACACACACACACACACACACACACACTCATTATAATGAAATTTTTAAATGCCACAAAGGCAAGGACCCATTCAAATATGTTTCAAACCTAGAGAGAGAAAGAAGCTATTATTCAGAAACTACACTTCTGGCTCCCACATTGGCACTAACCCTATCTTTTACTTCTAGGTTTCCTTTTTTCCCTCCCACAGAAACTCCAGTCTTAAGCATTCCTCTATAGCTGATATTCCAAACTCCCTGAAAGACAAAGCTCTGTATGGCTCCAGGTTGGGCGTGGAGGTGGAAATAGAGGTGCCAGGTAAAATATAAGGTGCTTGTGCAATATTTGGGATATACTTATACTAAAAAATATCACTGTGTACATGAAATTCAAATTTAACAGGGCATCCTGTGTTTTTATTTGCCAAGTTTGGCAACTGTAGGTGGGAACTTCTCAGAGACCTGCGGCCATAGAGTACTGTCTCATTTCTCCCATGGGGAAGTTCCACTGCAACCAAATTGGTCTCCCTGGGCCCTTCCGTGCAGACCTGGGATTGTGTTTATAATAACCAACTCAATTCTCCAGTAAATACTTCTAAATGCAAATAAACATTAAAACCCACATAATGGTTTTAAAAGCCTCCCTGATATTCTCTCCACTTTCAGCCCTTATGAGTCCCTGCCTTTATCACACACATATATACAAAGGAAAAATAAAGTGATTGATGAGGGAGGGGTGGTTACAATAATTTTTAAGGTCCCTTCCAATTGTACACCTTGCCTATAGAATGTGGGTGGTGCCTTGTGTTTCCAAAACTACCCTGACTGATAATAGATTATAATTCTTTCCTTTTAATGTTGGTAAATATTATTTCCATGGGCTTCTGGCTTCTGGTATTGCAAATGAGTCTAAAGATCTTTCCTTTGGAAATGACCCACTTTTTCCATCAACAGCCTGTAAAATGTTCTCTTTTTCTTTGGAGCTCAAAGATGCCACCTGACAAGGTCTAGGGTATGTGTATTTGCACCTATCCTGGGACCCCGCGGAGCCTTCCATACTCAAGACCCTGTCTTTCTTCAGTCAGGAAATGTTTTTTCTGTTATTTCTTGAATTATTACTTCTCCATCTACCCTTCTAGAACCCCTGGTTGGTTGGGTTTTTCTTCATGTTATGTTTCTGGATTATATGTCTTAGCTTTGGGGCTATGCTCTCCACATCTGTGTATTGTTATTCTGTTTGTGAGCTACTTCTCCGCTATGATCATCCAGAACACTAATTTGGTTCCCAGAAGTGACCAGCCTCTTTTACAGTTTGCCTATCAATTTTTTAAATTCAGAAATTGCTTTTGGCTGTTTTAGAAAAATCAACATTTTCACTAGTTTTCCTTGAAAGTTCTTCCTTCTATTCTCCTACAGCTCTCTTCTGCCTCATCATTTTGTTCTACCTCAGTAAAAGCCACCTGTTCTAGTTGTTTCCTAAATTCCCGTAAGTGGCTGATGAGTTTTCTTTTTCTACTGGATCTGAGATCCAGGGTTTGATTATATGTTCCCTGGGCACTCAGACAGTTCAGACTGTTGAGGGTCTCTCAAACCAGAAGGTATCAAAAATATGGGGCATTATTGCCTCCTAGTGGGCTGGCGGTGAGCTATCCAATGATTACCAGCCCCATTTCTGCAGTGGGTGAAGGAAGCAGCTCTGTCCCAAATGTCCCCTCTTACAGGACAGAATGGCAGTCCTCTCCTACCCTACATGGTTCCAGAGATCACATGTATCTGGCAACCAGTGCAGCAGCTCTCTGATTGTCCATCTGGCCCTCTTAGCAGCTGGGCCTCTCAGGAGGCTATGGAATCCCCTGGCTTCACCCCGGTCACTCTGCTCTCACCTGAACCAAACTCTCAGCATCACACCTGCTTTGGGCTCACCAGCAGACCCACTCACCATTCCTTTAGTACAAGGAGGGAATCTCTTATGGAAAGGGCCTGGAGGCACTGGGCTAGAGGCTGTCCTTAGGAAACCAGCTTTCTCCAATACCCACTGTAAATACTACTGTTCTAAGACTTCCTCATTACTGTCCTGGAAAAAAAACACAAAGTATAATTCCTCTGGGACAGTTGAGTTAATGGTTTATTTTGAGGTAGTGTGGGAGAACAGGAAATGATTTGAGTTTGGAATCAGAAGACCTGGGTTTGAGATCCAGCTCTAAGCATTTTGTAAATGTTAAAGTGCTTATGTCACCATGAGTTATCTCTGTAATCATATTACTAAACAAGACTGATTCCAGGCCTGGGTCCTGAGCAAGGCCCTCCAAGTGCTCTCCCGGGCAGCAGATATTTTTCCACAAAACACTGCACTCAAGCTCTTTAGGGAAAGGGAACATGATAAATCAAAGACTAAATAACAATAGCAGAGGCTACACCGTATTTTCATAGCATGTTTA
This sequence comes from Myotis daubentonii, assembly GCF_963259705.1. Taxonomy (NCBI): domain Eukaryota; kingdom Metazoa; phylum Chordata; class Mammalia; order Chiroptera; family Vespertilionidae; genus Myotis; species Myotis daubentonii. Next base: position 31,343,636 of record NC_081853.1, on the reverse strand, counting down.
TGAGGACATCATATGGAACAGAGCTAAAGGGCTTACTGAAGTCAGTATATTTTACATCTATTGCTTTTGCCTTATCTTTCAAACCTGTCATTCTGACATTGGAGGAAATTAAATTGGTCTGATGTGGTTGGTTTCCTGCACAGTCACGTGGGTTTTCCAGTACCCTCTGGTTTTCCAGTATTTGTAAATTAATTATTGAATGATTTGTTGCAATATCTCTCGCCGGATAATAATGCCTGTCACAGCACACGACATGTATAATATGTTTTTTAGTTGGTTCACAATGTGTGCTCAGGAAATGTAAATTATTATTATTATTGGCTTCTTTTAAAACTGTCAGATGATTAGGCATGAGAATGAGTGGACAGGTTGGGCTCTTTCTCTCTGAGCAGGATGTCCCACTCATTGAGAACTCTCTCTGAGAAAGAGAGCTATAAAAATAATTCTTATCCCCATCTAATTTGTAAAATATAGCCACCTTTTCCTTCTTTCTTTTTCTTGCTCGCTCCTTTGGTTCACCAGGTAATGCGCATGTCCAGGAAACAGTCATTCAGAGTGAAGACACACCTTTGAGCACACCTGACCATTTGACCCAAGCGAAGTATGAGGAGTCACTATCTTGTCCCAAAATCTATCATTTCAGGGATGCTAGAAGCCACAGCCAGGGCCCCAGGGCCCAATCGCTAACTACAGATAGCAGTTTGTGGCAACTTTTCGGAGTCTGTTTTGAAAAAAAAGAGATAGAAGTCAAGGCCATGAGGTCTCGATGCCTCCTTGGCTGGCTGGGACAAGTCGCAAAGTCTCTCAGGATCTCACGTGTCCAGTGAAAGGACTTGACTAGATGTCCTCAGAGGGTGCTTCCCGAGGGTAGCTCAGCTTAATATCAGGTTCTTAGGACGCAGGCATGGCAGCTGCACTCAGACTAAAGGAGAACCAGATTCTCTGGCCACTGACCTGAACGCCTTTATGGGTGGCTATAATGCCTGGTGGGAAGCCCTGTGGATTTAGCCAAGAATGGCAGCAGGGATAAATCCCAGTGAAATTTTGAAGTAGGCCGTGGAGGTCTTCGGTGCTGCTACACACTGCCATCCCATTCTTTGGCGGTTCTCTCTCCCTCCTTTGCCTCACTTTAAGCTTTTAGCGCCTTTATATTATCCCTGGTGACCCATGAAACTCCCCAATAAGTATGTCTTCTCCTGGCAATGTTCACTGCTCACATCTTTCACAATCCCCCTCCAGCCATCAAACTTACCTGTCCTCTATTCTATCAGAAGATCTGCTTGGTCCTTCAAACTCATCAGAAAAACAAAATTGCAAATATGTATCGCCACTAATAGCTTATTGCTTTATATTCTAACTGAGAACATCTGGACCTTGCAAACAGACGTCCTTTTAGCAATGTGGCAGGAAAAGTGATTCAGGTGCCCCTGCAAGCACTCAAAGCTCACTAGGCCAAAATTGCTTAGAAGATATCTTAGTTTAACTTACAGCTCATCCTTCCACCAATGGAAAAGGGATGGGGTGGCATTAAAAAATGTCCAAAACTAAAAACTTGCCACAGTAGTAGTGAGAAAATACCTGACTCTGCTTTGAGTTCTGGGTCCCATGTACTGGAGATGACATGATTGGGTTCAGAATAACCATCTCTTGCAGATCCAGGCATTTGGAGCTCCAGGGAACTGCAGGTGGCATGATGCACAAGCCCAGCAGGGCAGGAGGAGCCCTGGGTCTCATTCTGTTGTTGCTGCCTATTCTCTGGGTGACTAGACGAGGCTTTTCTCTCAGAGCCGGGCTTTTATACTGTAAATCATGGGAGCTGACCAGCGTGCCTCTGAGGTCTCTTAACTCTTACATGATATAGTTCTCACCTTCACTTGTCTCCTCTCAGGTGAAGAGATTACAGTGTTGCTATAATCAAAGGGTTGCAGGATTGGGGGATACTTATTTAGCATCCACTATTCCTGCTGGCTAAGGATGAAGTCTTTTACCCAAGATAGCCTCTTGTACTTTCTATCAAAAGGATGCATCCTGGTCTAAGAGTTGGCCACTGCCCAGATTCACTTCCAAGCAGCAAGCCAGCCTCTCTCCCCTAGCAGCACTTTGAAATGTAAAATAAAGGGGTTTTTTGTTGTGTTTCTGGTGTGGTGTTTTGTTTTTTTTTATCACCAATGTACATCTGGAGGAGCTGAGCCTAGCTGTTGCTTATGGATATGTGCTGTGCATCCTTAATGGCCTCAGCATTCCCACCAGAGGAGGTGTCACCTTCACAACCCAAATTCAGCCAAAACTTGCAAGCTAATCAGATAGGACAACATCCCTGTGTACAGAGCAGGTTGCTCAGTCCAATCTTCAGAGCTTCCCTGTCCCAGACCCTATGACCCATAAACCAACATCTGTCAGTTCCAGTCCCAGACCCTATGACCCGTAAACCAAACATCTGCCAGTCACCCCACCAATAGCCCCAGGCATGCCACAGCAAAGGGAGTGAACATGAGGTCTTCACAGAAAATAACTTGCTGAATGATTTCTAGAGGAGTCAGAAATTTCTGGTTTGAATGTAGCTCTGAGATTTACAAGCTAGTCACTTAACTTCTCTGTGCTTCAGATTTCTTTTCTATGAAGCAGGGGCACTAAAACCTAACTTGCCTTTTGTAAGAATCAACTCAGGTGACAGATACAAAATAAAGCATCTCCTAAACCAGGGCTCCTTATGAAGGTGACATTGTATTTTTCAGAGAACTATTTGAAAATAGACACTCCAAACTTCATTCTCTACCCTCTAGAAATCTAATATCCCAGGTCCAGGGTAGCGCCTGGCCATGTGTATTCTGAAAAGGTTCCCAGAAGATTCTGATCCACACTGCCTTATCGTGTGCTATGCAGATATGAGAGGTGATTGATAGGGTGGAAGCTCCATTCCTAATCTCTAAGGGAAATATTCAGGAAAGTATGAACTTAGACTCAAAGAATCACAAAAAGTCATCCATCTTGGGGAAAGAACCTAGCTCCATGATCCCTGAGAGGAAACTGAACCACCTGTCCAGTTGGGAACAAAGCTAGATCAGGACACATTAAAACAACAGAGTCCAGGGTGATGCTTACTGTGACATGACAGCATGGATGCCCAAGCTAGACTGTTACCAATGATCACATGTAACTACCAGGAACCTCTGAGATTTCTCCTTTTCTTACTATTTGTCCAAGTTTGGTCAAATCATGCCTTGACATTCAGGCTCCTAAAATAAATCTTTCCTCTAAAATGCAGTGGTCAGAACAGGAAGTCAAATACATCACCTTTCATTCTTCTGGTCCTTCCCATTTTTAGTCCTCAGGATGGGACTCCACCATGCAGACCTTTGGTTGCAATGGATTAAGCACTTCACAGATGTCAGGCTTACTGCTGGGCTCCCCCAGTTACTCCCCAGGGGAGGCTTCAAAAATGGAATCTTCCTACCTGACTGGGCCCTCTAAACCCCTTTCCTGATGTCAGAGATTAGTGGGAGTCAGCCACCGCCAATCACAGCTCGATAATGGAGTTCAATCTCAGACACTGGACTCTTGACTATGGTTCACATTAACTAATAAATCCCCAACCTACTCATGTTTGCCCATATATACATATACACTAACCCACCGGGTATATACATGATATATAGCCTGGTCTTTAGACAACTTCTCAGACACAGGTCCCGTGAAACTTGATGGTGAACATGTCACTAATACCACACAGGTCATGCTTACATGTAATATATCTTCTATGGCAGTTTTCAAGAATGGCCTCAAATCTTGTACATTTCTCCCACTAAGAGGTTGAGTCTATATCCCCTCCACTTGAATCTGCACAAATAGATGACTGCTTCAACCAGTAGAGTATGGTAGACATGATGCTGTATGACTTCCAAGCTAGGTAAGAAAAGGCCATGCTGCTTCCACTGGGATCTCCTGGAAGACTCAGTCTAGGGCAGTGGTCGGCAAACTGCGGCTCAGGAGCCACATGTGGCTCTTTGGCCCCTTGAGTGTGGCTCTTCCACAAAATACCAACTTCTGCACATGGGCCACGAAGTTTCAATCACACTGTACATGCGCACCCACATGTGGTATTTTGTGGAAGAGCCACACTCAAGGGGCCACAGAGCCCCATGTGGCTCACGAGCCGCAGTTTGCCGACCACTGGTCTAGGGGAAGCCAGGTTTCATGTAAGGCAACGGTTCTCAACCTGTGGGTTGTGACCCCTTTGGTGGTCGAACCCTTTCACAGGGGTCGCCTAAGACCATCCTGCATATCAGATATTTACATTACGATTCATAACAGTAGCAACATGACAGTTATGAAGTAGCAACGAAAATAATTTTATGGTTGGGTCACAACATGAGGAACTGTATTTAAAGGGCCAGAAGGTTGAGAATCACTGATGTAAGGAATCAAACTAACCTGAGGTCACCAGGAGAGATCCCATGTGGGCACTCCTGCTGACAGCCCCACTGAGCAACTAGGCAACAGTGAGCACCAAATGCAACCATGTGCCTGAGCCATCTTGGACATCCAGCCTTATTAAGCCTCAGATGATTCCATCCTCAGCCACTTCTGAAGTAACCACATCAAGACCCCATAAAAGGACTGCACAGCCAAACCCTTCCTGAATTCCTGTCCCATAAAATTGTGAATGAAACTGTGTTTAAGTTATAAATTCTTCGGGTAAGTTGTCACATGGCAATTTAAATACAATGGTGAATATGAGGGTTGGGCATGTGCTCAGATCACTTGTTCTTACCACAGCCAGGCTCTCTCAAACTCAGGATGGAAATAAAAGTAAGTCTTTCTGGAAGCAATTTTGGAAACACCCAGCTAGATCTTTTAAACACTATGTCCTTTGACCTCTCAAGTGCATGCTAGAAGTCTGCTCTAGTGAACTGATTGCAGATATGTACAAAGAATTATCTGAATCAGCTGTCAGGATGCTCATTAGTGTTATCTATGATAGCAAAACATTGGGAATAACTTGTCCCACTGAGACATTGGTTAAATAAGCCATAATATATTCACACAAGAAATACTTTACACCTGTTTAAAACCATGTTTCAGAAGTATATGTGATGACAAAATATTTATGATGTATTGGTAAATAAAAATTGAGATTACAAATGGTATTCTCCTTGTATTAAAAACACATGTATCTGAAGAGATTAACGAAAGAACTTATATGCATATATGCATAGCCCATGGACACAGACTGTAGTGTGTGAAGGCCTGACAGAGCAGGAGTGAAGTGGAGGGGTCAGTGGGGGCGGAAAAGGGACATCTGTAATATTTTCAACAATAAAGATAAACTTTCAAAAAGTAAATAAACTTACAAAAAAATATATGTATCTGGAAGGGAAAATCTCAAATTATAAGTGATAATGTCTAAATACTAGTATGGCTCTCAGTTTTTATGAATTTTTTCTATATTTTTTTTAAAAAAATTGTTAATCCTCACCTAAAGGTATTTTCGCCATTGATTTTTAGAGAGAATGGATGGGAGGGGGAGAGACAGAGAGAGAGAGAAACATGAGTGAGAGAGTCATATTGATTGATTGCCTCCCACCAAGGATTGAGCCTGCAACTGAGTTAGGTGCCCCTGAACAGAATCAAACGCACGACCCTTTGGTCTATGGGCCAGCACTCTATCCACTGAGCCAAACCAGCTATGGCAATTTTTTCTATATTTTTTACAGTTTCTGTAATCAACATGCAGTTTTATAATCAGAAGGGGGGAAAAGATACTTTAAAGGAAAAAAAATTGGATGCCCAAACGGCCAAGAATGTGAAAAGTGCCTGTGTACCCAAGCACCAGCTACTCCAGATGGCTACTGGATCACAGCTACAGGACTAAGGCCCAGTGCCTCACTGTTCAGGGCAGTGTCTAAACATCCTGGCTGATGAGAAAGTGAGGTCTGTGGAGGAGGAAGGAGAGCAGATAGACTGGGAACTAGACACCTTAGATTCAATATCAGAAACCAAAAGTTAAAGGGGAGCTGGAAAAAGAAACTATACAAGGAAGAGCCACCCAATCTTTTGTCCAACTAAAGCGCCCAGAGCCCTATCACTATGAGCAGAAGGTAGCATCTACATACAGTTTGCTATAGAACTATGAAAGTTCATAGTTCATTAAGTGTGGATCCATGTGTGGAGTGGGGGGGGAAAGAGCTTGAGGGAGGGCCATTGATTACCAGCTCCTGGGGTCTCCTTGAGGACTTGCATCAGCAAAATGCAGGCTCTAGCACTGCACTGTCCAATATGGTAACCACTACCCACATGGGCAATTTAGGTTTGGGTAAATTAAATGTAAATAAAATTTAGAACTCAGTTTTGTCACACTAGCCATATTTCAAGTGGCTAATGATGATCGTCTTGGACAGAGCAGAGTAGGACTGTTCCATCATCGTGGAAAACTTTCTCATGAGCAGCACTGCTCTTGGGAATTGTGCAATTTGGATAGTTAGATTTCCGCAGGGACAGTGATGCATGATGGAAAGACAGAATTGGAAGTCAACAGACCAGTTGGAACCTAACTCTCACACTTACCAAATGGGAAACCTTGGATCATTATTAACCTCCCTGAGTCTCAGTTTCTTTATCCATCAAGTGGAAATCATAATATCTACCTCAAAGAGTCACAATAAAGATTAAATGATGTGAGGAGCTCAAACCGCGAGATCAGAGCTTGCACTCAGTAAGTACTCAAAAAGCAGCAGCTATTATACTAACGCAGATCTGTGGGGTTCCTCCACCAGCATCTCGGATTATCCAAACCAACCAGACCTAGTCAGAAACCAGGAACCTTCGCACCCAGAATCAGTTTAAAAATAAGAGGCTCTGACTTTTTCCAAGGTTTAGTTAAGGTCACTTGCTCTCACACTAATGTAAGCCCAGGCTGATGATCAGCAGGTCAGAAGGTGGCCAGGAGCTCTGTGGACTGTCATTCCTCCCCACGGCAGAACCTCTTTTCCCCATTCTGCAGTTGGGGAGACTGGGGTTCAGTAAAGGTATCACTTGTGCATCTGGGACTCAAACTCAGGTCTCAGGTGCCTCACACATGCCTGTCACCTGCTAACATGTCTTACAGTGACAGTGACATTCAGGAGGCTTTCAAAATCACAGTATAAGCCCCTCCTTGGGCAGGACAAGCCTGTCAGGGGAGACGAGAGGAGACTAGACTCTGGGGATTGAGTAGCAGGACACCTGCTCTTCCCATGGAAGGATGAAGAACTCCCTCCAAGCTGTCAGGGGTTAGGCAGAGGACACTAAAAGCACTCCCAGACATTACTTAGTGGGAAAAGAAAAGCAAAACAGAACACACAGCTTGTGGAAATGGAAATGGAGTCAGGTGTCCACTCCAATGGGGATTGAGTACCAACCTCAGGAAGGAGGACGGAGGAAGAATTGGCCTTCCCGGGGCAGGCCACAAGTATAAACACAAGTAACACCCTTGCCATTCAGCTCCTACATAAAACACAGTTACAGAGTAAGAGAGCCAATTTCAGCATGACAGGAGTAGGCATAAAAAGGATATGTGGAACTGTATGCCTCTTCCCCAGCACGGCACAGCCGCGTTTTAACTAGACAACGTGCTCAAATGGGCGCCCTGGCTAATTAACAGTGGCCCCCTTTAAAAAAGAGAGTTCTGCTTATTTTTACAGACACGCTGAACATAACTAGCAGGATTTAAAACCAGGCTCTCCTCACTCATTTATTTTTCTCTATAACTTGAACCGTGTTTTCCCCGGGTTCCAAACTAATGAAATGCTTATTTAGAAGCTGTGGCCATCTGTGGCTGGTGCTGCTGTGTTCGTTTCTGCTCCCTGCCCGCGGGTTGATGAGGTTCTGGGGCACAGGGAATTTCCCAGGATGCCCCGGCTTGGGAAGCCCAGTTGTGTGGGAAGAGATTCACTGGGAAGAAAGGGCAGGCACCAGGGCTCTTTTGCTCCAAAGGGGCTGGCTCCTGGCTACTTTGGCAGGAAATCCTGACAGCTGGCGCGCTGGCGACCTCGCCTGCCACTGCGGCATGTTAAACTACACAGGAAACTGGGAGCCTCGCTCGGGCCCTGCTCCCTCTGCCCAGCCACAGGCATGGACTCCATACTGGTGACCCAAGAGGTACTACTCCCAGCTGCCTCCCTCCCACCTCGCTTTTTCTTCCCTGCAGGAGAGAGTGCAGACCTGTGATGCTCCATCCTTGCTGCTTTCTTTTTGCTCAAGGATGGTCTCCCTCCATTTACCCATGTGATTTTTGAAAAATCAGATACATTACATTTCCCTCAATTAATAAAGTTGGGACCAGGACCCACCAGGCACTGCTGCTCCTTGCACACTTCCCTGATGATTATTCCCCGCCCCCAGCATCCCAAGACCTGTGCCTGTCCACAGCAATGGCAGGCATAAACAACTGGCAGAACACGTGTAGCTACACCCTTGGATGAGCCCCGAGGATGGCAGGCTTCTCATTAACGCTGTCCTTGCAACAGTCTAACCCACGGGACCCCCTGCCTCAGCCCGCCTCAGCCCGCCTCAGCCTAACTCAGCCCGCCTCAGCCTAACTCAGCCCGCCTCAGCCTACCTCAGCCCACCTCAGCCTAACTCAGCCCGCCTCAGCCCGCCTCAGCCTGCCTCAGCCTAACTCAGCCTGCCTCAGCCCGCCTCAGCCTGCCTCAGCCCACAAGATTTTCTTATTTCTGCTCACTTTTCTCCCTTCCCAGTTCCAGACTCTATGAATGAGGACAATAAACATCAACTCTCTAAACATGCCTCCATGTCCTGTTTTTGGTCCCCTTCCCTGCCCCAGCCTTTCTGAATACCACACCCTCAATTCCATTCAATGAACATTACCCATGAGCCTACTCTGTGCCTGGCATCATCTAGGCCATTCATCCTCCCATTTGGCTCCATGAGGACCAGAGTCCTGCCTGTGCTGGGCTCATGTATCCTTACACCTGGCAACGATGCCTGACAAGTATCTGTGGGACAGATGAATGCCTATATAGGAGGAGACAGCCATGCAAACAACCAATAAAGCACAATGTGATCAGTGCGATAAAAAACTTGAGTACAAAGTCCTTTGGGAACTCAGAAAGGAGAGCAATTAATTCTGCCTGGATAGGATGCATTCCAGGCATAGGGCACCAAGCATGCAAAGGCATGACAGTGCATAAGTGCAGGGATGCTGGTTAAGTGGCCAGCTCTGCTGCCTGTGTTTTTGCTCAACAGCAAAGCTCTGAGGCTACAGAAGGGCTGCCAAATGTCTCTATGTGGTGTCAGTGCAGACCTTTCCTGATGAGTACAGATGCCAGTCCCCGAGCTCTTCTGTGCAGTCTCCTGGGTTAGGCTCTGGGGACACAAGGACGAAGTAGCCCTCAAGAAACTCAGTGCCAAGTAATGGAGAAAGACTAAATGGGCAATTATAGGACTCATTATAGTATAGTATAGTAAAGCCTGATGGTTCTGCCAACTCTGGGCACCAAAACCACACTGGCTCCAGCTGCTATGAGCTATGAGATGGTGGAAATGACCAGAAATAGGAGATAAGACAAGTTTAGGGAGTTGATGTCTTGAGGGAACACACTCAAGATACTAATTTGTTGTTAGAAAGGTCGAGAAGGCCAGAGAAGAAATGGAGGACATGGCAAAGAGGAGCCCTGGTCCTACTGCCACCAGGGAATGGCCTCTGATGTTCTGGGGGGTCGGGTCCCCTCACTGCAAGACAAAATCTGCCACAAGGGCTGACCTCATCTTTAGCAGGCACTCTGCCAGGCAGCAGGTGACATCATTAACTCCCCTTCCCTTCCACCCACAATAGTTCTCTATTCTGTCTTCCCAATCTTCTCCCTCTTGAAAAAAAAAATGCAAAAACGAATAGAAAGCAAGTCTGGAGAAAAGATAAAGAGGAGCAAAGAAATGAGAGGAAGGAGTGGTGGTAACATGGTAAAGGCCCCTTGGCACTAAATCGGTGACACAACTTGGCTTTCCCAAGGGGACAGTTCGAGTCTAAAGACCTCTGCTCCAGGGCCAGGCTGGGAGAGGGCCTTCCCAAGAGCCTACTGCAAGGTGGGGAGAGCGATGGTCTCCAGCCCTACAGGCCTCCCTCTCAATGCAAGTGGAACTCTGCACCGAGTGCCATCCAGCTAGGAGGGGGACTTGACTAACAGAGGCTGCTTTGCATTTCTCCCTACATCAGGTGCCCAGATACTAGTGAGGTTCTTGGTCTCACCTGACTCGGAGGCAGGGCATGGGAGGACTCAGAGACCCAACAGTTTACTGGCTCGTCTTCTGCTTCTGACAGTTCTGCTCTTCAAATTGCTTTGGTTCAAACTCCTTGTGATTTTTCTGGGCTGCTGGGAGGAGAGTATATTGATTCTGTGTTTTGATAAGGTCAGCAGTGATCAGCTCTGACAGTCAAGCGGATGGCCTGCCCCCTTCCCCCTCCACTGAATGTGGTTCCACATACAGAAAAGGATGGAGAGAAACAAAGACGGGTGGAGGAGGAGGCATCCTTTGTCTCAGTGCTTCTGAAAACCTCTTTAAGCCCCATCAGGGGAAGCAGGCTCCTCTCGGGTTGCAGTCTGGGAGAGGCGGCGAGGGCACACTTGATCTTTTCTGTGTGCAGTCGTTTTCCTTTCCCTCTGTGCCTTCCTGCCCTGCAGCCTTCTCTCCTAGATGGTGGCTCACTTTCCTCCAAAGAACCAATTAAGTTTCGAGCAACATCGGCAGACACCCAGTGACCCTGATTAATGTTAAGAACCTGTAGGATTGTTCAGACCGAGATGACTGAGGGCATAGAGAGGGCCCCTCTGAGGTTTCACCGAGTTGATTTGAGCTTGATGAGAAAAGTGCTTGGATCGGTCTCACTTTGCTGAGGCCACGGGAGGCAAGGCTGTCTGGAGCTCCCTCTCCAGAAAGAGTCCACAGCTCCCAATTCAACCCTGCCAGGCAAGGGCTCACTTCCCTTAGAGGCCTCCCAAATAGTACACAAAACACTGTGTCTATGGGTGTCTGGATATTTTTCTAAGAGAGAAGATCCAGAACTTTTATCAAATTCTCCGAAAGACCCATGGTCTGAGAAAGGTTAAACATTATCTCTCATGATAAAAGCATAATATGCTAATTAGACAGGGTGTCCTTCCAGATGAAGCCCCTTCCGAATGAAGCTTGGGCTGCAGCCGTGGGATCGAGGAAGCCTCAGCAGCTGTGAGGGAGGGATCCAGCAGCTGCTGCAGCTGCGAAAGCCTGCTCTTGCATGAATTTTGTGCATCGGGCCTCTAGTTATGCTATAGCATTAATGATCCTTTAGAACGTGCCAGGCTCCTAAAACCATCTCCCAGCTGGCAGTGCCGTGGGAGGTGCCCTGAGATATCGAGGCCTATGACAAAGAGCAATACCTTAAGTGGAGTTGGGTGAGTTATTACAATGCTACCACCATGATGGTCTGAGGGTCCAGCGGAGAACAAGTTCCATGACCAGTGACCTGACAGGCCTGATAATCCATGGAAAGGAGCATGAATGTGGTGCCCACGTCATAAGAAGCAATGGCCCCCTGCCCTGATGTCAGTTGGATACCAGATGCTGAACTATGTTCAGACCCAGGTGCCATAGGATTTGAACCGACCTCAAATACATTCAGAGCTACTAATCAGGATGGAGAAAGGTCTGCAATCACAACATCAAACACAACAGAAATCACAGCTTCTACTGAGAGGGAGTCGACTCTGCCAGCCACCATGTTGCTTGGCAGAGCCGACTATTGGGTGCTTCAGGCACAAGATATCATTCAATACTGACAACAATACTATGAGGTGCCTGCCTTGCCATTCTACCGAGGGGGAGGTTGGAATTCAGAGACAGAGTGTGCTCACCATCACAGACAGTATGTACAGGTGGTTGGATTAGAGCCGATGTCTGTGTAACTCTAATGCCCATGTTTTAGGAACCATGTCGTAAAAGGAACAACATCAAAACAGGAGAGTAGCTTGGAAAAGAGAACTGCTGGAAACATGACAACAGAGGATGGAGTAAAATATCACTGCTAAGAGAAGATTGGGAATTCCAGTTGGGAATAAGAGGGACATTACTAGGAGGTATATTTTGGTTCTAACAGAAGAGCAAAGTTCTGTTGTCATTTGTTTTTTTTTTCATTTAGCAGCATTAGACAGTAAGTCAAGGTAAGACAGTAACATGACAGTAAGTCAAGTCATGCTCATAGTCCTCTTGCAAGAAAAAATGTCCACTAAAGCCCCTGCTGAGGGAAGCCTCAGGCCATTTCTTGAACAGAGATAACCATGGTTTGCTCTGTGTGACCCTTTTACCACAACTGCTTAAATCAGAAGCAGACTCCTGATTCAGAACCAGTGGACCCGACTGGGAAAAAATCAGTGCTAACGAAGTTTTAGTTACGGTATTTCATGCTGCTGTAACAAACAAACCCAAACATGTATGATGGTTCAGACCTGATATAGACTTATTTCTTACTTCTATAAAGTTCTAAATGGATGTTCCTAATTGGCAAGCAGGTCTCCTTTGAGGGGTGATTTAGGGACCCAGGCTGTTTCCATCTGTGTTTCCTCTACCTTCAACACATGGGTTCTAAGGTCACCATGCTTGCTTATATCAAGCCAGCAGAAAGGGAAAGAGCATGCAGACTATACTTGGGATGCTTATGCCAGGCCTGGAAATGGTACACATCAGATCAGCTCACCGTTCATTTGCAGGAAATCAGTCATCACGTGGTTATACCTAGCTGCAAGGGAGGCTGGGAAGTATAGACCAGGTGTATGCCCAGGAAGAAGAGGAAATGGTTTGGCCAGACCTTTGTCAGCCTCTGCTACAAGCAGAGGTAAACGTTGCAACATTATTTCTGGTACTCTCACATTTTTGTAATTCTCTCCCTCAGGCCCTCAATAAAGAAACAAGCATTGCTTTTCTGAAACAATCCTACATATCAAACAGAAAGTCTATATGACCCAGGGCCTCACTAAATAGTGAATCATAAATATGGTCATTTTATAAGTTTGTCTCCAAGGCTGTAGACCAATAGCCCCACCAACAAAATGGTAGCACCTCAAACCTCTATTTTGATGCTTTTCTAAAAGCCTCTCAAAGGATTGGTCTTATCTCCATGAGTTCTTGCTCATTCTCCCTGTTGGCTTCTGTTCACCTTGACTCTGCTTGCCACTTGAACATCTGGCAATGTCCTTCTTCCATCTCAACAGCACACCACTCATCCCACCTGCACCAACTCACTCAGCACTTCCATACCCATTGGAGACCTCTTCTCCTCCCACCTGCCTCGTAGAGTTTAGTGCCTACTTGGCTCCACATACCACCCTTCAAAGATGCCTGCACCCGGGCTGTCTGGTTGCACAGCTCCAGAAGCACCATCCACAATGTTATCTATGTAGGTGATGCCCCCCGGAGTTGTGCCACAGGCAGCCCCGAGTCGGATACCAGGAGAGGTGTCTCTCTGACCCCACAGGCCAACAGCTCCAAACCTTAGTTCTTCCTATGGTAGGACCTCTGACACATAGAATAATCTATTTTTCCTGACTGAAGTTTAATATGGAGTAACTAAGGCACTCAGAAGTTAAAGGGCAACCTTAGCAGCACAGATTGGAATAGATTAGATTGCATTTCAATCGACCTGTCTGTTCTCACCTGGCAAAGTGAAACACTGACCTTACTTTCTGTATCAACCCAATTGGTGAGTGTGTGTGTGTGTGTGTGTGTGTGTGTGTGTGTGTGTGTCTGTCTTAACTTCCTTTGACATAGTAATCAAAGTATCTGATAAAAACAGAAAAGTTATAACTGTTATAATATAGTCATTTGCTGAAAGCACTAGTCTGTAGCTTTAAAAAAAGTATCTGTGACCTTATATTCATTCTGTCATCCTGGTCCATACTATTTCCAAGAAAGCTATATTATCATGTTCTAGCATAGTGCCTGACACATGACAGGCACTCGATGAATACCTATTGAATGAATGAATGAATGAATGAAGTCAAGCTTTTACACTGTATGCTCAAAACTGCCCTTGACGGAGGAAGAGGAAGTATTATCAGTGCTCTTTTTACCCAATGGAGGAAAACAAGACCAGAAAGAACCATGCAACCCTGAGGCAAGCTAGAGTTCAAGCAGACCCCACCAATGGCCTACTCTAAGCCATGGGCATGCTTAGTCTCCCCTGAGTTACCCTAGTGCCCCAACGCCTCCCAGAACTACCTGCACTCTCCCCATACTCTGCTTCTCCTACCCTGTGCCAGTCTGGGTAACTACAGTTGTATGGCTCCTTACTGCCCAAATTAGCTCCCAGGAGCGGGCATAGAACCCTCAAAAGTCTGGTCTGAGGGCAGGCAGCCTGTGAGCAGGGATGAGTACAGTTATCTTGGATCTTCCCCTGACCCCAATTGGCACACATATCCTCAATGGCCTTAGCCACCAGGAATCTGTCAGATTCTTATTTAGAAAATACGTCCTGAGCCCAAAAAGCAGGCAAAGAGCCAGAAATGGTCAATGGGCACAAGGGTCCACATTTCTGTTCTCCAGCTTCATCAATTTCAAATATCAGCTTCGTGATGTCACCTCATTTCTTTCCAGACAGAATGTGTTATCCACTCTACAAGATGTAGTAGATTAGGAAAGCCAGAAAGGATGGGCATGTCCATTCCAAATGGACTCTCTGGGGTAGCCAATCTACAGACTGAAAACATTTTTCTTTCATTTATTGCTCAACTTTTATTTAAAGGGAACGTCCCCAAATGGAATTGAGAGTGCTCAGGTTGTTTTAAGGGCATCTTTCCTTTCTGTGACACGGTGAGCCTGCTCTCCATTTTTCCAAGCTCCAGAGAGAAACTCCGCTTGCCAACACTTGAGTGATTTCACCTCTAGCGTTTCCATGGTGATGCACATCCCTGCACAGCCTGGAGAAAAGGTGCAGCTCCAAGTGATGATAAATATGAACGAAGCTCGGCAGCCTCCCTGGGCCTGCGGGGCTCTCCTGGAAGGGCTGGCTGCATAGAGCGTTGGGTCCACACGGCCTCTGCCTCAGCTGGAGATGGACTTCTCCTATCTAAGAGGATGTAGGTTTACTCCCGGAAACCTCAGCTGGCAGGGGCTCCAGGGACTGGGAAAGGGTGAAGCCTGTTGTCCAGGAAACATACACAGAGCATCTACAACAGAGTTGCAAGCTCCAAGCAGCATGCTGACTAGGACTGTACAGGGTCTATATGGCCCCTGGAGTCTATGGGGCCGCAGTCTAGCTCCTGGCCCAGCTGAGCCCAGGCCACCTACAGGCTGCCATTACATTGTCCAAGCTCAGCTAGGAAATAAAATTAGAACATAATAATTCCTCCAGAAGCTAACAATGACCTCTGCTACGTGGTGAGCTCTGCAGGCTAAGGAAGTGTTGGGGTGTGGACCCCCACTTGCCCTTCCTCAGACAATAACAGTAACAAAGATACCATTTGCAGAGCACTTGCTATGTGTTAGGCACTGCACTAGATGTGATTTATACATTCTCTCACTTGATCTTCACAATAAAAGCAACAATATGGGATAGGCAGTGTTATTATCTCCATTCCACAGAAGAAGACACTGGAGCTCAGAGAGGTTAATTGACTTTTCCAAGGTCACTAGGTAACTGGTCACTTCTGGCTCAAACGATAGAGCCAGGGGTGGAACTCAAGCAGTCTCAACTTGGAGTCCAATATCAGGCATGTCGCCAGGCCTCTGGGTATAGGACTAAGCTGACCCCAGCCCCAAAATAAACAATAACACACTAATTTTCAGACCTCACATTTGCTCACCCTTCCACTGTTTACAATAACAACTACAGCTTCCCTCCTTCAGCACCTTCTGTGTGCTAAACATTTTATAAACTTGGCTTAATCTGATCTGCACAGAATCTTATAAGATAGGCACCAGTAGTCCCACATTTCATTTGAGGAAACTGAGGCCCTGGGAGATTCAGTTTGCCCAAAGTTAGATGAGTGTCAGAGTCTGGATTTGAATCCAGTTCTGACTCCAAAGCCAGGGCTTCTGCATTATACTACACTTTTCACATTATTTCATTTAATCCATACCTGCCAGGTTTCAGGTTGGGCTCTCCAATTTCGGGGGAAATCCAGGAGACTAAGCAGGATGGGGAGGCTAAAGGCAAGGCCAGGTCACATTTAGCCAACTCCCTTAGGTATAATACATCTCCAGCTTAGCCTCATCATTCCTTCTCCTCTTTAACCAATGATAATTGAATGCCTACTGTGTGCAGGCTCTGTGTCAGGCACCAGGGACACAGAGAACAAAAGGCCCAGCCCCGAATTCCCTCTCAGTGCCAGTCCCTATGTATGGCTCTGACATGAAGGCTCTCATTGAATTCTCACAACAACCCTAAGGGGCAGACCTCATAATCATACTCATTTCATCAGAAAGGAAACTGAGGCTTGGCATGGCTCATCAATTAGTCCAGTAAAGGAGGAAGCCAGGACAGGAACCAGGGCAGCAACCAGGGCCAGCCTGACTCCAGAGAGCAAGGGCTATGTGCCATGTGAGCACCGAGAAGGGAACAATTCTGCCTGGCACTTCGGGAGCAAGGGCCATGGAAGCGCACACTTTGGTGCACAAAACACTGGGAGCAACTAATAGAGATTCCTTAGCAGCCGTCCATAGGCTCTTACACTTAATGGATAAACCTCTCAGATCCCACAAACCACCCGAAAAGAGACCAAAAGATACGCACCTATGGGGAGCTATTCCTTTTTCAGGGGAGAATAACCATCATTTTCTTGGATTCTCCAAAGGGTTTCTGATTCCCCCAGAATAGATAAAGGACCAGTTCCTTAAAGTGATGCATTTGGTCAAGGGGTGACCGATGTGAAAAAAACTGTCCCTTTGACAGGTGTAGGTGTAATGTCTCTGGTCTCACAGGGGATCAACGTTCACAAAGCTGCTCCATCCAGCTCAAACTTCCCCCATCTGTCTCCTGGACCTCCTCTTCCTAACGCATCTGAGACTGGAAGTGGTGGGAGCTGCCAAGATAGGAGGGGAGAAGCATCTCTCTTTTCAGACCAGGAAGTAACCATTCTTTGCTCTGTTTTTATCAGCATCTGCACCCTGGGAAGTTCTTTCTTTGGGCTCCAAGTTGCCCAAGGAGACCAGTGTTGCCCTCCGCCTCCCGCTGAGTTGTGATGCTTTTCAAGCTGCATGCCTAACCTTCCTTGCTTTCCCATCAGAACCACTGAGGGAGTGACTCATTCAGAAAGGCTCGCACCTGAAGCACTTGGCACAATGCATGACTAATCTGGATGATGCCCACTGCAAAGATGGACAAATTAAGGCCTTGCCGGATTGAGCATTCTGGGAAGGCAAGGCAGCAGCAACAACCCCCACTTGCAGAGCTGATTTCGAATCCCTCTCACTAATAATGGTCTGGCCAAGTTATGCCAAGTTCCCAGGAGTGCAGGGTCAGACTGCTTAGCCAGGAGAATCAAAGCATTTTCAGGATGATTCTGCTTGAACTGTGCTCTGCTCACTGGCTGTGCACACATTAACAAGACCAGTCAGACCCGATGCCATCATCCAATTAAGCACATGCCCATATCCAGCTCCCCAGGGCTAAACTGAAGCAAGCAGGATAAGATCAAACTCTAGTCTCACTACTTTTAGGGTAGATGTCCAGAGGCAGTTGAGGAGGCAGAATCACCTGCTGCAGGCAGCTGACAATGTCACTGTAGGCCAGAACCCCAGCAAAGGCAGAGCCTGATACTCCCCCATCAGGACATCTATTACTGCGCCCCTTCTCTGGGCTCAGCATGGCAGAGAGCCAGGCCCCAGGGAGTCAGAGATGAAAGACAATCTCTCTTCTGAACAAGCTCACAGTCTAGGGGGAGTTGCAGCCTGGTAAAAAGGCAATTATAGCACAGCGAGATAAGGGCAGGGATAGAGCGAAGCATGGGGGACTGTGAGAACACACAGGAGGGGCGCCTAACTCAGCCAGAGACTGGTCAGGGAAGGCTTCCTGAAGGAGATGATGCATGCACTGGTGGTTGTTGTTTAAATAATTCTTTATTGTTAAATGCACTGGTTCTTGAAGAGGAAATAGGAGTTAGAGGGAGTCCTTATTGAGCAGACAAATGAGGGAACTAGAAGTGCAGGCAACTTCCTAAACCAGTGATACTCACACGGTATCGTTTAGCATGTATCGCCTGGAGAGCTTGTTAAACAGACCACGAGGCCCCATCCTCAGAGCTTCTGAGCCAGTGGATCTGGGCTGGGGTCTGAGAAGTTGCATTTCTATTAAGTTCCCAGGTGGTGCTGATGCTGGTGTTCCAGGAACTGCTCTTTGAGGCACTCCCCCCCCCAAGCCATTTTGAGATGTTTAAATTTATCTGGAGGGGTGAAGGGAAAGCTATTAAAAGGGGTGATCAGGAGAAGGATACCAGATGTGTACTTTATGATTACTGTGACAACGGGTTCAAGGATGAATTTAATGTGATGGGGTCAGGGACAGAAAGACTAATCAGGAGGCAATTGCAGTGATTCAGGTCAGGACAAAGGCAGCTCCAGCAAGAACAGTCAGTGGTCACAGAAGTAGTCCTGGGGGTCTGGAGATTTGCTCTACATGGCAACCGAGGAATCAAGAACAGAACTAAGGTTTCTGGCACAGAGATTTAATCCGCAGTAAGGAACCACTTCCTAGACAAAAAAAATATGAGAGGACCATCTTGGGGGCCCAGGGATAAGGGTTTGGGCTTGATGAGTTCTTTTTGCCCGTGTTAAGTTTGAAGTGCCTGCAAGAGATCCAAATGGACATATCTGCAAAGCTGAGATACACAGACTTAAAGGCTGGGGAGAGAAATGATCTGAGAGAGAGATTTAGGGTTTTTCTCTAGCGTGAGGGGAGAGTGAAAGACATGGAGGAGAATAAAACAATGACCGAACAAGGGGTAAACTGAGAAAAGAGAAGAGAAGAGAAGAGAAGAGAAGAGAAGAGAAGAGAAGAGAAGAGAAGAGAAGAGAAGAGAAGAGAAGAGAAGAGAAGAAGAAGGGAGCCTAAGATCAGTGCTTTTGAAATACTGTCATTAAAGAGGCAGAAAGTAGCAGCAACAAAGGAGCACAGGAACGTGCCCTTTGGTTCCTCCAGGAAACAAACACCAAGAGAGAGTTGGGAGAGCAGAAGGTTCTTGGGAGCAACAACTGTGAAAGGAAGAGAAGAGGCGGGATTGGTCAAACGGAGGCAGACCTAAGTGCCACCAGCAGGGAGCTCCAGAGCAAAGATTCCTGCTAGGCAGTCCCACATTGGAGGGAAATGGCTGGGCCCTTCTAACACCCGTTTCTCAGTCATTGGCCAGGGCCACCCAAGAAGAGTGAGGCCTTGGCCCAAAGATGTGGGGAATCCTGAGGGAGGCCCAGTTAGGCAGCAAGGCTTGCCCAGAGGGGATCTGATCATTGTGTCTTCATGACTGCCACACGGACTATGCAGAAAAACACTGTTAAGGTTGTCACAAGAGCCAAAAGAAGAGGGAGTTGTGGACAATTTCCAAAGCCCGGCAGGAAGATATGGCATATGACTGCTGATTAAATTAACCCCCACAGAAGTGAGATGAGCTGTGTCACCAAGGAGAAGCTACAGAAAGCCTAGATTGGAGGTGCCCAGGAAATGAGAGGGGAGGTAGAGATAGGCAGGGGTAGAGGTAGTGGGTGCAGATAATTCCTTCAAGGAGCTCTACTGACAAGAGGAGAGAAAGATGGTAGTACCTGAAGGAACACATGGGAGTGAGGGGAACTGGGTCAGGACAAGAGCGGGGGGAAATGTGGGACACTGAAACGGCTGCTGATCCCTCCCTCCCACCTGGATCCACCTGGAGACCTTGGGGGAGAAGGGCCGTTGGCTGGTGAATGGGGGACAGAAGCCAGGGACGACACAGGACCCTGGGAGAGAAGCAGCAAAAATCCCACCCAGCAGCGTGGCTCAGACCACTTTCCCTGCCATTGATCCAAGCTCAGCCCTTCTGCTCATGCCCCCACCTTCACTCCCTGGAGGTCTCACTGAGCAGCACCATCATAAGTCATTGTCCTAATAGCTTTATTAAAAGAAAAGAAAAGGCATTAAAACCCAGCTTAATGAAGCCAGGACTCAGAAAGCAGCAGGCAGCACACTCGTCATCTCACTTCCTCTGGCCTCTTGGGAGTCCACCAGGAAATGCTTCAGTCTTCAAGATGGGGGCGATTAACCTCTGACAGAAGTAACTGGAGCCATAAACACGCTGTGAGCTTGTTTCCTTCCTAAAGGCTTTATAATAGGACCAGGCATCTCACAGTAACGTGTCATCCTGGGGCAAATAAAGTCTGTTTAGAGTGACTGCCTGAAGCCCTCCTCCTCTCCAATCTCTGCCTTGATCAATAAAAGATCACAATGAGGCAGCTTAGAGCTTAATTATTTACTATTTCTGTGCTTTCCTATAAAAGAAATTTTCTAAAGAAATCAGACTGCCTGCTCAGAGCCATATACAGTCGATATCCTGGGCTCCACGAGGTGTTAATGAATTAATCAACTAATGGCAGCGAAGGTCTTTGGAGACCATGGATGCTCAGCTCCCAAAGGAAACACTTTTCATTCATACTGGTGATAATTCTAGATCATTCCTTATTTCCTAAAAATCCTGGGTAATTTCTTACCCAAGAACTCATTAGATTGTGCATATCTCCAATGTCAGTTATGTTGATAATGTCTTTCAATTTTGTTTCTCGTGTCATTTCCACTTTATAAAGCCAATTCCCAACTATCTGTGAAAACAGGAGAATGAGAGTCCAAGGAGGATGGAAACACCTCCTCTCAGCCAGTCAGCAGCAACAGCTTCGCCTTGGTCCAGCATTGTGCTGTGTCTCTCCCCTGAGCAGAAGTACAGAAACGCAGTGAAATTATAGGGAAGAATTCGGGAAACGAAAGGAAAAGGAGCAGAGAGCCAGGTCCAAAATATTCCACAATCTACATTATGAGTCCTCAGCACAATATTAATAATAACCACAGGCAAGAAGGGTAAGGTCTTCCTGACAGGAAAGGATAATGAGGAGATAGTTACAAAGTAGCAGGAGAAATTAGGATTTGCTTTTAAGGAAAAGGGGTGCAGTGGAACTTGTTATCAAGAGAAACTACAAAACTTGATTGAAAGATTTTTTTAAAAAATAAGAAATAAATAAGGTTAGAGTACAGATGCAGGCAAACTGGAGGCATAGAGAGAGCTTGGCTGATTTTTAAAAATCCCCAACTTTCAGAAATACTAGGGAGAGAAGAGGTTAACCTGGTGGGAGGAGGGATGGCAGGTCTAGAAACAAGAGATGAGGCATAAAGATGGTTATGGTGGTCCCCACCAGGTGAGGTACCAATTGTGGGGTAGAGTGTTGAGAGGGAGGTGAAATCTCACATTTTATTGAATGCTTGCACAGGAAGTTCTGGCCCAAGCTGGGATTTGGATAATCACCAAACCCTTTTATCAAACCTGTGTCAATGGTTGGGCTGTAAACAGGTGCTAAAAGAAGCAGAAATGCCCTGGCCAGTGTGCTCAGTGGTTAGAGCATCAGCCCATGCACCAAACGGTCGAGGGTTCAATTCCGAGTCAAGGGGACGTACCTGGGTTGCAGGTTTGATCCACAGCCCTGGTCGGGGTGCATGTGGGAGACAGGCAACCAATCAATGTGTCTCTCTCACATCGATGTCTCTCCCTTCCTCCCTCCCTTCCACTTTATCTAAAAGCAGTGGAAAAAACATGCTCTGGTTAGGATTAAGAAAAAAAGAACCAGAACAACTTGAAGAGTGTGTGCATCATTTCCAGCTCAGCTACCTGATGAGGGTGGGGGAGCCAGTGGAGGATGGGCAAGGCCAGAGGTGAGACAGGCTATTGGACAGATGACAGTATGAGGCCTTCATGCAGGCCAACCGATCACACTAATTCTGATTCTCTCTCTCTCTCTCTCTCTCTCTCTCTCTCTCTCTCTCAGAGAAAAACAGGAAAATTGGAAGGGTAAATGGAGCTTTAGCTGCCAGAGCTGAGATGTGCTCTTGGCATTGCAATTAGAATTGGGAATGCATTTTCCCATAGAAATGTTGATGCAGATGGTGATTAAGATCCATCAGGAGAGCAGGGGTGAGTGTGAAAACAACCAGCTCCAGGACCAGAGAGATCACAGGGTCCTGGTTTTACCATGTACATGCTGTGTGTCCCTGGGCAAGTTACTTAAGCTATCTGAGCTTTGGTTCCCTTTGACTTGGGGTTGTGAGACTCAAATCCTCAAATCCTTGAGATAATATGTATAAAGGTGGAGTAAAGAGTCAAGCACATAAGAGGCAGGGCAAGTGTTAAATTAACTGCATTAGTATGGTTAGTAAATGACAAGGCTGAGTTCAAGCAACTCACTTTAAAAAAGAGTTATACTCCCAAATTAATTTACAAATTGGGCACTGTCTGTTCTTGTTTTTTAGCATCCTGTGCAGATCTAAAATCACTTGATACATTTAAGAACATAAAATGTATTATGTATTACTTGGTTGCTCATAAAATTATCATGTTGGATATATTTAGAGATGTGAGGACTAGAGAAGAAAAGAATTTTAGAAATATGTGTGTGGGGGGGTATTTTTCAGCTTTTTTTTTTTTCAGTTTAGGGAAGAAAAAGCAAAAAACTCTAGGAAATGAAAATTCTTGATGTCTTCCCATCCTTACAGTACACACTCCCCTCTCCCAGGCCAGCAGAGTCCTGCAGCATGAGACACTGGGCCCCCAGTCAGAAGACAGGCCACCGTGTGGTGCTCTGCTCCTAGCCATTCTTCTGAAGTTTCATGAATGTCTTGCTCTACTCTAAAGGAAGGGTGAACCTGACATTTATCAGCTTGCCATTTTATATATTTTTATTGATTTCAGAGAGGAAGTGAGAAGGGGAGATAGAAACATCAATGATGAGAGAGAATCATTGATTGGCTGCCTCCTTCACACCCCCTAGTGGAGACTGAGCCCAAAATCCAGGCATGTGCCCTGACCAGGAATCAAACTGTGACCTCCTGGTTCATAGGTCAACATTCAACCACTGAGCCACACCAGCCGGGCTCAGGTTCTATGTTAAAGATGCCTTTCTGAGCCATCAAGGAGGTTTCAAAGAAGGTTTGGAGAACCCCTATCCCATATATGTCTTGGGGTTGTGGGAGGGTGGGGGATTAGGTGCTGTGGGCTCTATGTGGATGCCTGAGCTTGCAAGTGTCACCTATTTGTTAAGAAATAAAACTTCATAAAAGAGGGTAAAGTGAGGAAATGAGAAGGCAGGCAAACATGGTGACTGTACGCCAGTTTGGAATCCTTTCCGTTGAATGCAAGAGAACACAACTCAAAAAGGATTTTGACCCCTGGCCAGTATGGCTCAGTTGGTTGGAGTGTCATTCCACCCACTGAGGGGTTGTGCATCTGATTCCCAGTTGGGGTACATGCTCGGGTTGTGGGTTCAATCCCTGGCTGGGCATGTGTGGAAGCAATTTATATATGTTTCTCCCTCTCTTTCTCTCTCTCTCTTCAAAATCAATAAAAATATATCCTCAGGTAAGGATATTTTTTAAAAAGCTTTTAAATAAATAAGATCAAACCAACTCCAGGACCAAATAAAGTTTGGAGCTAGGGCATATTTAGCGTAATTCATTGGCTCAGTTATGTCATTGGGATCGGTCCTCAACATGTTGCTGTTTGTCTTCAGGCTTGAACTCTCATGGTGGCAAGGTGGCTGCAGCAGCTCCAAGCATCATGTCCTCATTCAACAATGTCCAAAGGCCTAGAGCGAAGATCCTTTTCTATGTCTCTTTTTAAGAGTAAAAAAAAAATATTCCCAGAAGCACCCCCTACACACACACACACACACACACACACACACACACACACACACACACACTTCACATCTAACTCATTGGCCAGAATTCCATCGCATGTTTATTCCTAAAACAATCACTGATAAAAAGAATGTAATTAACATGGTTGATGAGCACTAATAGAGATTTACCTCTCGGGGCCCAGGACAGATCCAACAACTGACAGCTGGCACCTGAACAAAGTCAGTTTAGTTAACAGGTAAGGGACACATGGGGCGCCCCTCCCCAACAATCCAAGAATGTCAAGAAAGCCAGGGAAAGACTCCTCAGTGGACCATGACTCCTTCTGAATAGTCACTATGGAGGAACAGCGCTTTCTGAAATATTTATCCAGGGCAAGAGACAAGGGTGGGAACTGAATCCTCACAAGCCTATCCCTAGGATGTAGTCCCAGGTACTGTGTGATCTGAGGGTCTCAGTGAGCTAGAAAGAGCCAATCTCTGGGTTGTTTCAGGATCCACCACTTTAAACCCAAAGATCAGGGAGTATGGGGAGCGATGGACAATATTTTTCTCCCTAATCAAAAATAAAAACTCAGTCGTTTCAGAGGCATTTCTTACTCAGGTATGAACTCATTCTTCCCCATGCCTTTCAGAGCCATGAAGGCCTTTGAGATGAGGCACTGCATGATGACTTCTTTCCCTGGATGGTTTCTGATGTCACTGGTAGGAGCAGCCCTGGACTTCCAGGCACTCTGTTCATTACTCTGATGAGCATCGTGTTTTAAGACTAAATTCATTAGGATGATATTTCATATTGCATTAGGGAATGTACCATATCATCCAAATGCGAAGGCAATAAAGATTTCTCCTCCTCTCTCTTACCTGCTGCTGCCAAATGAAAGGGTGCCATCAACCTGTATAAGGCTACGACTTCATTCACTTTAATAACCTCTGCCCTTTTGCCCATTCTAAACCAAGGGAGAATCATTTATGGGGACATTTGGGTTCTAGTCCACTATCACCTTTAGCAATCTTAATTCATCTCTGAGATAATCATTCCCATTTCTTAAAAATGAGCTGAGTTAATGGGCATGAAGATCTCTTTTTAAAAAATCTATCTTCCTTCAGATGTTCTACAAGTTTCTGGGGGGAAAAAACCTTAGTATGAAAATTAAGATCTGAGGTTTTCCAGCTGATAGAGACTTGCAAAGAACTAAAATAAACCTAGATTTATTTTCTTTACAGTTTTAGGTTAATGTAACTTTATTTTAGGAGACTAAAGATTGTGTATAGCAGGGAAGTGCACCGAGGAGCCAGCCATCAGCACCGCTATCTGTCTGATAGATGGAGTAGAGTTGCTGCTGATGTGGTACAATGCCAAGGGCACCAGAAAATCCATCCTAATGGCTCTGTACATGTCTTCCATGTGGAAGAGTCATTTCTTCTGGAAATGCATCTAGCGTTCAAAAGATGTTTTCTAAGATATATAACACTTTGACAATGGAAATCAACACGAGGTTGTAATTGACTGTTAATGGGTTCTTCCATGCAAACTGGTTTTCATTATGGAAAGGGGCACAAAGGAGGAAAGGAGACAAAAGCAGGAGTTGGAGGAAGATGACAAGTTTTCCTAAATCCCCTCCTGGAAACCTGCTTGTCCCTAACAAGACTGAAGATAGGTCAAACAAAACTACTCTATTGAGTAAAGCTGGAAGAAGTGAGGGCTGAATCCTGTTTCATATTATGTGAAAATCTTTCTGTAACATACCTAGGGACAGAATCATCTATCATAGCACCTACTGTCATGGCCATGCCCCTGTGCTCTTCTGTCCTCCTCCACTGCTGTTGACCTGCTAGTCCAGGCCTTTTCTGAGCTATCGCATGCCCTTTGCCCTCTTCACGCTCTCTGGGCTGTGGATAGAAAATTGGTTTCATCTCAGATGCCAACTCTGCTTGTTAGTGGATCCTTGGAATGTGGCAAGAACTGAACAGTGTCTGAGATTTGTATCTGTCTTGCAAGTTAATAAGTTAAGCTGCCATCGTTTTATGAAAGATAATAGAAAACATGAGAGCCCTGGGTCAGAGATGAAGGGTCATTTGTTATTCACAGCAATAGTAGAGCCAAAATATCAGCATTTTTGCACCAGTTCCCCAAGCCTCAATTTCCACAGGGTGTCTTGAAGAGAGCCAGGTGATCACTGCAGATACAATAAGTTGCATTACAGAAGAGGAGCCCTGAGCTTAGGGAACCCAAACCTTTTTTAATGGATTTATGCATGCCTTCTCTTGGCTCTAGAAAGAGAGAGACACTATCTTCTCTATCTTCCAAGATGTAGGCAAACTTGTCCTGTGCTTGGAAGGAGACACTTTATCTACCAAGGCTGGTCACTATACAAGAATTCTTAAAAACTAAGTGCAGTGAGCACTTATCACTCATGAGACATGTACAACTGCAAGAGGGAGGATTGTCTCAGAACAATATCCATCCCCCATTTACACATCTTGTCGTCTCCTCTGGAAAATCTTCACCACTCTTTTGGCCACTTCAATTAGTCAGACATAATAAAGGTGAGACCGAGTTCATTCCACTTGTCTCCAACAGCACCTAATAAAGGCCAGTATCACAGGACTCCAAGTAACAGACCAAGACAGCTAAATAAATCCCATAAACCAGGGCCCACCTTAGAAAACTAGGTGATTTTCTCCTTAAGTTTTTGTGTCAACCTTTCAACTCAGCCCAAGATATTGATTCAGGCAAAGCAGGGTGGTGATTGCACAGACTTCACCTTGGCCGACAAGGAGGAAGACTAAGGCAATTCTACCGACTGTAACAACCCTGGCCAACAAGTTGAAGCTAATCTGAATGCCACTCGGGGCGAAGGTGGTGTCACTAATCGCGTTAGCTAACATCAGAGGTAGGTTTTATACCACCTTTTCTATTGGATGACTCCCATCATAGGGATAACTTCACGGTGTCTATTAAGTAACCACTCAGTTGTCTTCTAGGAAGCTCCCCTGCTCTACTGTGAAGAAATCACCATAGTTGTCTGACGACTACATTATTTACTGGTGATATTTCCTTAAACATTTGAAAGTGTCTATGGCAGGGGTGGATAAACTTTTTGACTCAGGGCCACAATGGGTTCTTAAACTGGACCGGAGGGCTGGAACAAAAGCATGGATGGAGTGTTTGTGTGAACTAATATAAATTCAAAGTAAACATCATTACATAAAATTTTTTTTTTTTTTTTTAGTTTTATTCATTTCAAACGGGCCGGATCCGGCCTGTGGGCTGTAGTTTGCCCACGGCTGGTCTATGGCCACTCCTAAGGTGAAAGTCTGGGTCCAATAAGGGCCTTCTTTTTTATAATGGGGGCAGAAGAAACAGCAGTTTTTCCTTGATTGTTCTCTTTGACAGAGAAGTTCAACATTGTGAATCTGCCAACATAGTCCCAAGAATCTTTATTTTGTGAGAAGATCCCTGAATTTTTCAAGGTTCATCAACCACTCCTGGTGGCAGAGATATGATAACATTGCAGTCAGGGCCTTTGAGTCGGAGACTTCTAATTTGCCAAATGTATTAGCCTACTAGGGCTGTTATAACAAAACACCCTTGACTGGGTGGCTTAAACAACAGAACTTTGTTTCTCACAGTTCTAGAGGTTAGAAGAACAAGGTGTTGGCAGGTTTCTCCTGAGGCCTTTCTTCTTGACTTTTAGATAGTTGCCTTTTTTACTGTGTCCTCTTGTGGCCTTTTTCTGTGCACTCTGACTACTGGAGTCTCTTCCTCTTTTTATGAGGACACCCTGACAGCAGTAGTGTTGTGGGATTAGGGCCCCACCCTTATGCCTCATTTAACTGTAATTACCTCTTAAATACAATATCCAAATACAATCACACTGAGAGTTAGAGCTTCAACATATGAATTTTGAGTGAACACAATTCAATCCATAACACCAACCAATGGGACATCATCCACATAGTGAAAGCTGTGGATGTGAAAGAGTAGACCTATATTCACTAAATTCTGGTAGCAAAGGGCACAGCAGTTTGGGTATACCTGGGGGAATACTACTAACATATGATGGAGACTTTGCCATGTTAATATGAGTTGAACTTAAAGCTCAGATGTCAATGGTATGAAAAAGAAAATGTTGACAATGTCTAAGACAATATACCAAGTGTCATCAGTCTGTGTAATAGATACTGTAGCTGAATCTGGGTGCCTTTTCCTCCCACAAGCACTCTTATTCAGCAGAGTCATAAAAATCTGAGTCCTTCCCCTTCCTAAAATTTTCCAGCATGGTCAGAGGGTGTGTGTATCACTTTTGATCTCTCTTGAAGATAGAGAGATCTTGGCCCCACCTTTAATCATCTTTCTCCTTCAAGTAGCTGAGGTCAGGGTATACAGTGAGAGGGGATTAGGGACTGTGGTGGAATGAAATTATGTCATGTCATTAAACAAGATTTCTCATTTACTTTTGATTTTGAGCATCATAGCAGCAGCTCATGGCTCAGTGAACTTTCAGTGTTTCCTGCTCACCTAACACTCTGTGTCAGGCAGCAAGGTCCTCACGGTTGATGCCATTTATCTCAGTATTAGGAACCCCTTCATTCAGCAGCTTCTTTTCCACATTGCCTTTTGGCCAGAGCTACAAGGCTTGCCCCCTCTTACAGACTCGGGCTTGGCTTGCACAATATCAACCTTCTTTGAGGATGCCACCATCATCTGAGCATGTGCTATACTAGGGGTCAGCAAATTGCTGTGGATCAAATCCAGCCTGCTGCCTCCTTTTGCAAATAAGTTTTTATTGGGCCCTAGCCAGTTTGGCTCAGTGGATAGAGCATCAGCCTGCGGACCAAAGGGTCCCAGGTTCGATTCTGGTCAAGGGCGCATATCTTAGTTGCAGACTCCTCCCTGGCCTGGGCCTTGGTTGGGGCTCGTGCAGGAGGCAACCAATTGATGTGTTTCTCTCACACTGGTGTTTCTCTCTATCTTTCCCTCTCTCTCCCACTTCCCCTAAAAATCAATGGGAAAATATCCTCAGATGAGGATTACCCCAAAAAAAGTTTTTATTGGGACAAAGTCATGTCATTCATTTACATACTGCCTGTGGTTGTTTTGTGCTACAGTGGCCAAGGTGAGTAGTTGTAGCAGAAACAGTACAGCCCACAAAGGCTAAAAAATGTACTTCTTGGCCCTTTACAGAAAAGGTTTTTTGATCTCTGTGCTACACCATTACCAAGATAACATCCCTTAAGACCTACCCAGTTTTAACAAAAGGAAGATTGTTCCAGGGTTCTGGGGCTGGAAAAATTTTGATTTCTCTGTTTCAGTTTCTCATTCTCAAGTAGGTCATCTTCATTAGCATTGTAAACCCAATTCAGGGCAGTAAGAGCCCAAATACTAGTCAATGTCTCAACTGTGCTTTCCCACCGCAGATTGTCTTTCTCAGGAAAATGTCCTCTCCCTAAGAAGGCCAAAGCTCCCTTAGAGCAGCCAGAACCCACTGTAAAAAAAAATTTTTTTTTAAATCGGAGACCTTTCACTCTTATCTCCAGGAGATCTAAGTTGGACATAATAAACTGCAGAGGAGGTTAAGCCATATATCTCAGCTATTGCCATTCTCTCTAATACATACCACCCCTTATCACCCAAGTGACCAGCCAAAGTTTTAATGATTTCTGCCCATAGCAATCACACATTTCCCTCCTTTCTTGCTCAGTGTTTGTGTGCATCTCTGTAACTGTTGTCTGGAAGGAATGGAATCTCCTTACCACTCGGAATGAATCTTAATACTGGCTGTTACAATGGAGTGGATTTGGGATTGACCACTGGATTGGTGACAAAGTTCTGGGCAAGAATAAGCAATAATCAGGCACCATTCAGGCTGCTATCTTTTAATTTATTTCCTGGTACTTAGTCTATAACCACTTCCCCAATTTCTCCTCAACAATGAGGACTATTTATTGTCCCAGTGACCACACAATTTAGTAAATATGTTTGCTAGCAATTTTACGGACTTTCCTCAAATCCATTCTTAAGCCCATAAGGCTCTCATATGGCCTCTTCCAGAAAGTCATGTGTGGGGGTTTTTTCAGCATCCCATCCTCATGAACAAAACTGTTAAGAAATGAGAGGGTCTGATATTTTACCCTACTTATCAGCTAACAAGCTAGCCTGACACCTATTCATAGAGACTGGAAGGAGACCCAAGACTCCTGGATCAGAGATGAAAGATAATTTATTCCTCACATCAATAGCAAGCCAGAATAACAACATTTTGCACCAGTTCCCTGAACCCCAATTCCCACCAGGTGGTTTGAAGAGAGCCAGAGGACACCAGGACATGCAATTACAGCTTAACGAATCTGAGTCTTTCATCCTTACTAACTTACTTTCCCTTTGCTCATGAGGAAGACACTATCTCTATCTTCCAAGGTTATAAGCAAACTTGTCCTTTGCTTGGAATGAGACGCTATATCTTCCAAGGCTGTTTGCGATACAAACAACCTTGAAAAGATGGTTCAGAACAATAGGCTCAGAAGATGTGCAGAAACATGACAAACCCATAGAGAGTTGTCTCCCAACAGTGTACAGATTGAGAAGAATTTACTGTGCCCAGGCTCAATGAGATGATCAATTAGTGATTTCTGCCACTAACATTTACAGAATTTATGCCACAGATTTTATATCACATGATTAGTTACCAAAAAAAAAAGATCTAAAACATCAGAGTTGATTGGCAAACATAAAAAAATAGATACAAAAAATAGATTTCCAATATACCAGTAAGAGATAGTTAACTAGTTTGTAAATGCTATAATGAAAAAAGATGACATTCAAAATAACATTGAAAAATATAAAATATCCAGAGGCAAGGTTAACAACAAATATGCAGGACTAAATAAAAAGGATCATAAGTTTTCATGAAATGACATAAAAATTAGAATTGAATCGGCTGAGAAATATCCTATGTTCCTGGGTAGGAGAATTCACTACAGTAAAGATATCAATTCTCACCAAAATCATTTATACAATTAATGTCATTCTAGTCCCAATCATTTGGGTGTTCGTGTTTGCAGAGGGGAGGGGTGATTATCCAGGGTAACACTTGCTTGTACTGATTGAGCCCTAGATTTATGGGTTGTTCTGTTCATCATTAGTTGGCCATCCTATCTGGTTTGCCAAATTTGCAAAGAAATTTCTTGATCTGCAACTCTCTGTGACGTGGGGAGGGCATTAGTACAATAGATTCCCTCGAGTTCTGCTTCCTCCCTCACTAAGCACAGGCTCTATAGCTGCAGTCCCTGAATCCTTAGCTAAAAAGCCAAAGCGCAAAGCCCTCGTTTTTCAGGTTTGCTCTATTGGACTTTCCCACTGTACCGAAAGTCCTGCAATTGAATCTCCGGAACAGACCATATGTATAATGAATAAGGGAGCAATAGAAATGGAATTAATTATGGTTCCAGCACCAACGAATCTCTGGTAGAAGTTCAATGAGAACTTTTCGTGCCCTGTATTTTTATCTTGTAGCACCAACTAAAATGCACCAGTGAAACTGTTCTCATGCCCAGAGCATGCCCTTCCTTCGCAATTCCAGAGTTCTGCTGACCTAAAAATGATCGGGAAAAAGTTTGAATCTCCTGCTCTCCTACCCATGGATGTTGTCTATTCTCCAGATTCCCCTAATGCTAACACAACAGCTATCCCCACAATGAATTCCATACCCACCTGTATCTCCTTTGCCTAACACCTGAGACAAGAAAGAAAAGCCATGGGAAGGGGGGTCACATCACAGGAAATTAAATCTTTCCCCACCCTCTGCACTCACCATAAAGCAGGGGAGAACATCCCCATCTATTATAATGGTCAGGAAAGCATGTTTCTGCTCCCTGGTTTCCATGACATTTCCTCAAATCACATAAAAGTGCAAACTCATCACGTTGTAAGAAGCTCCAAACAACAAAAAGAATTCCACATGATCTGCTTCCAACTCTGATCACATTCATGCAGGGCAGCTACATAATTTATGGGGTCCCGTGCAAAATGAAAACATAGGTCCTCAAGACAGCAAGAGCAGAACATTCAACCAAGTGTGAAGCCCTTCCGAGTGCAGGGCCCTGTGCAACCACACAAGTTGCATATCCATGGGGCCAGTCCTGCGTTTACATTTCAGCATTGCCCAGCGTTTGCTGATTCAAGTTGACTCCTGTTTTCTGCAGGTTTTATAAGGTTAAGCCCCAGCTTGTGTCAGCAACAAGGTTGTAAAAAAAAAAAAAAGAGGAAGACTAACTCTCTCAATTGCTATAATGTGAGTTCAGACCTGGGGTGGGTGATGCTGGGTGGAGGGCAAGAATCTGTGTCCAATCCAATTATTGTTGAAGCAGCAGGTAAGCAATAGCGAGTGCTTGCAGTTACAGCCCTGTTGACCCTGTTCCAGATGTGTGACTTCAGGAACTTGTCACACTGCCATAGAAGTAGGACTTAAAAAGAACAATCAGACCATCCCACGGGGGTTTCACTGGATGACCATGGGGCAGGAGGGCTATCGAGGGGATTCCAGCTTTAGTGATGAATGTCCCAGATGGACAGCTAACAGATCCCACAGAGCCTACAAAAACATTTATTGGCTTATAATATTTTTAAACTGTAAAATTTCACCTTAAAATCTGGATCTCTCTTTAATAAATAATCAGAAGAGCTAGAATCCCTGTGTTCGATTCTAGTTGGTCACTGCATGGCACCAACCTGCTAGAATTGAGGAGCCACTGCCCTTAGGCTTGGCATATACTCCCCAGGTCCCCGCAGTCCTCAGCCTTCCCTATTATGCTACACCACCCTGAATAACTTATGCATTTTACCTGCTTGACCCTGATCTTGACTATCTGACCCTTGGTTCTTCATGGATCCTTCTAACTCTGAGAAGCCACTGACGGTCCAGTCTCTATCATGGACCAACACTGAATTGAGTACAACTATAATATAATTTACACTAATTTCTACAGTCAACTATCAGATTTTCTGAATGCAACATGAACATGAGTATAGAGTCCTATGTAAGATGGTGATGATGATGATAGTGGTTGCCGCTGTAAGCACTTACCAGGCATAGTATACCGGTAAGGCTGTACTGTATATTATCTCATTTAATCCTGATGAATGTGTGGAGCCCTGATACAGATACCATCTGATTTAGGTGTCACCTACTTTTCACCAACTTCAGCCAACAGGTGAGACACTCCTTCCTGTCACTATATTGGGGCTCACCAAACCCTACTAAGCCAACAGGATACTGTGTAATATACCACCTTAGCAACTAGGTCATCTAGTTTCTTTCCCTTGCCCACCTATCTGGGTTGTCAGGTAACATCCAGCCAGAGTTCTGGGTCCACTCACTTTGTGACCTTTTTGTGATGGAATCTCTGAGTGCTATATCCACTGATTAGGGGTCTGTTCCCCCAATCCAGCCTCTCTCAGGGAATCGCCCACAATGGGGAATGGGCAAAGCCTACGTGAGTGGACCATGGGAAGGATCTCTGCAAAGAGCACACAGGAGCCAAATCTGACTGGTATTCTCACCAACCAACTTTCCAGACTCCAGACCAAGGAGAATGTTTTCTTCTCCTCCCCCTATGCTGTTCTCCTTCCCGTCTGCCCCAGGTCCTGACTAGTTGATGCCCAAAGGAAATACTTACAGCTTGCCCCCTGCGATACTGCTCTTCCCCTTCAGGCTACCCATGTGAGGTCCTTCCTTCAAAGCCTCAGGACACCCTAGGCCCAAGGGGCCTCGTAGGCACCTAATCTGATAGTAAGAAATTTTATTCCATGTCTACTTGGGGGTACAAACCTGAGTAAGTTTCAGATCCTCACACTGAGCCTGTGTTTAGAAATGTTTCTGCAAGATTATTGCTCAAACACATACCCATGTTCTTTGAAGCATCTGTTCTTTGAAATTTTAGGACTAGATGAACATGCTGGGTTCCTGGACAAAACAAGATTATGGTGCCCACAAGCTACCAAGGCCACATCATGGAAAGACTCTGTCTTCTTCAGGTGAGGGCCTCCCAAGTGTGGCTGCACCAAAAGTGGGGGTGCAAAGCCAAAAATCTGAGCAGGCTCAGGATCTTTATCAGTTCCAGCAGAGGTGATCAGACGACAAGAAACTGCGCTGTGAGAGCTGAACTCACCAGAGTGATTGATAGAGCAATATCCCACGTTACCTCCCAGCAGGAGGGTCCTCCCTGAGAGAACCCATGCTGGTCATCAGCACTCAGGAGGCCAATGGCAAGTTCTCTGCTAGGTGAGCAAAGAACATGAGCCAGGGCAGCTGATGTTCTTTCAGAGAATTACTTTTCAGCTCTGGTTGCTTGATGAATTGCCTTTCTCCACTGAAAGGAATTTTAGTCTGAAGAACCAGTGCAGGTCATCTGAAGTCAGATCACGCTCTCTTCGGGCAGCATTAGAGGAAGTCTTTCATCTTTCAAATTCTTAGTCTCCTGTGTTCCTTTCTCAATATTCCTTATCGGTTACCTTATCTTTCAAAGGCCACTGCCATTATGTGATCTCATGTTACAATTTCCTAGATTACCACTTGTTCTACATTAGCTACATTTGTGACGGCTGCTTCCCAGAACATGAGCAAGGAAAGCCATCTCCCAGTCACAATGACTTATGACTCACTGCTCCAAGCCATCGTGTTTTCACTGTTGTAGCTTCAATATCCCAGAATGGCATTTCTTAGCTTATTCTCCAGAGGAGAGAGCTAGAAGGTAATTGAAAGAGATCGGGAACCAGAATTGGAAGACCTGATAAGATAGTCTCCTTGGAAAAGGTTCTGTATTCACAGTTATAAAATGGAGATAGAAATGTCTTGTATGCTTCTCTTATTATCAAATGAAAAAGCTCTTTGTAAAACAAAGGTGCTAATTAAGTGTTGGGATTATGACTTGTCTGGGGAGGCTCAATGGATTCCAACTCAAGCACACAGACTCTGGGACCCTTGCCTGCACCTCTATCTTTTGCTGCTTCTCTTAGCCAGCAGCAATGCATGCCCTCCACCCACACCCCACACTCTACTCTGGCAACCAAAGGAACCAGAGATAAGTAAGGATAGGGGAAGGAGATGGGAGCATACAAATGAGAGTAGCAAGCCTAGGACTAGCAAGTTCTTCAGTAGTGATCTGTTTGGAGAAGTGGGTCTCAGCCAGCACCCTAAGACACAAACAGAAAGTAATAGAAAACCATTCAATATTGCCATCTCTCAAATCTGGGTCCCCATTACCTATTAGCTGTGAAACCTTGGAAATTCAATAAACTTCTCTCAGCCTCATAATAAAGTAGAAATACCTACAGGCTCTCCTGAGAATTGGACACGTTGAGATATGTAAAGCCCGTAGGACAAAACCTGACCCACAGAAGTGCAAGGCACAGCCATTTAAAATAGAACCCCATCTTTTTGTCTATTTTCCAGGGTGTAAGATAGATAAAAGAACTAGAAAAGAGAAGTGATCTGGATGGGATTTTGACTGCTTCAAGTTTCCTGAGGCCCTATGTGGTGGCTAAAGTGGGGTAGCAGGGAAAGGTGGGGGGAGTAATCTATAGCAGGAGGCTGAAAAACATGCATAATTTAAACTTCTTTTTAAAAGTGTTCATTTGAAACATCAGAATACAATAAATTCTTCATAAGTGGGGCTCACTTATTCCAAATCAGAGCTATCTGATCACGGCCGAGTTAAAATTCCCTCAAGTGCTATCTAGAAAGAGAGACTTCCTCAGCAATTTAATCATGAAAACAAGATGCAGGGTCAGGGAGGGTTTGTCTATAACCTACTTAGGAAAAACTGTTCTGAAGAACTTTAGTACTGTAATCACTTTAATTGTTTGCATGACAATTAATTGGTACTGCTAATTATAAATGAGTTATCTGTTCATTACAGCAAGCTTAGACAAATGTCAACTTAAAAGCACTTAGCAGTTAACGTGGACTGCGGTGTTATTTGCAAATAGAAACTGCATTCCTTCAAAAATGTCTATATTACAAGCACAACATTTATTTACAATTTCTTTTTTCACAAATTCTGATTCATTCCAGAATGAATGATGTAGCAGGTAGGCTGATGTAACAAGATTTTAGTCAATGAAACTTGAACTACAAGTGGTAAGAATGGCAACTCTTCCAATGAGAAGAGTTAGAGACATTTCAGTAGGTGAAGGCAATAGCAAAACCATGGGGGAGATGTTTTGAGCTGTGCATGTAGTCTGAGGGTAAAAGTTTAAAGAATGAAGAGAGAGAGAGAGAATAAAAAAATACTAGAGAAGATTAAAGAAGCCAAGTAGTGATGGTCCTAGCAGTGGGCTCTGAGGTCCCTGTTGTGATTAGCCTTTGAAAGGAGCAGCTTTGTTCTGATTCTGTATTGCTATATAACAAGTACCCCAGAATTGAGTGGCATAATACAATCTTCTTGTTCTGCTCTCATTTGATATTATAGAGGAAAAATAGAGGAAGAGCTCAACTGGGCTGTTTCCCTTTGATCCACAGATTTTCAGCTGACGCAACTGGGACAGAATGATCCACTTACAAGATAGTTTCTTCACTCACACGTGTAGCACCTCTATGCTCCTTGGCCTCTCTCTCTCTCCATAGCATAGAGGTTCTCTCCATATGGATTGAACTTCTCGAAGCATAGTGACTTCAGGATAGGTGGACTTCTTGTGCGGAGGCTCAGGGCTCCAAGGGACCAAGGCAGAAACTGCCAGACTTCTTAAACTCTATACCAAGAATTGGCATGATGTCTCTTGTGCCCACACTCTATTGGGCAAGGCTGACACAAACCAGGCCAGATTCAAGGGGAAGAAAATGAACCTTATCTCTTGATGAGAAAAGTATCAAAGGATTTGCAGCCATGTTTAATCCACCACAAATCCACCATGAGACTGGATGAAGTGATATGGTATGTAAAGTAGAGAAGGAAAACAATAAAAGAGTTCTCACCTGGTAGCCTTTTTATTTTCTTTAAAATAACAATTCAAAACTACTTCTTTACTTAAAAAATAAAGTTAGAGCCCTGGCCAGTATGGCTCAGTTGGTTAGAGCATCATCCCATGCACCAAAGGGTCAAAGTTCAATTCCCAGTCAGGGCACATGCCCAGGTTGTGGGATGGATCCCCACCAGGGCACATACAGGAGGCAACCAATAATGTTTCTCTCTCACATCTATGTCTCTCTCCCCCTCTCCCTTCCTTTGTCTCTAAAATCAATAAAAAACATATCCTCCGATGAGGATTTTAAAAATTATTTAAAATAAATAAAAATTTTAAAAGTAAAGTTAGAGTAGCGTAAGTGGTGACATTCTAAGTACTTACAATCAGTGATGTAAACTAAATCTTTCGAAGGAAGTTCTATGTATTCTCCATGTTATAGGTTTGCTTTGAATATGACCTCAATGCACACAATCCCCTTTTATGTGAACCAAAGTTAATCTCTATGTCCTTCTCTGGTGTAACTTCCTCCCCGTGCTTCCGAAATGTAGAAACCCACATTCAGTCCTCTGCTCTTCCTTCTGGTCTCTCTATCCTCTTCTTAGATAGATGGTCTAATTCTTTTCCACTTAGATCAGTCATTGCTTTCCTGGGATCCAATTCAGCTGCCAAACATTACCACCTAAATGCTATCTCCCAATGTGTGAAGCCAGTTTATCACAAATTCTGTTCAACCCTTTGACTTCCAATCTTCTTGCCCTAATTTTCCTTGTCACCCTGACTAAAACCTTGGCATGTTGTGCTGAAGGTGGAGTTGTCCTCCCTCTACCCTCTCCAACTACATACCCTTAGCAAATTAGTCACCAGGTCACATCCGTTCTTAATTTGTAGCATCTGTCTCACCCACTTCTCTTTTCACTGCCCTGCCTTATTGAATCCTTATACTGCATGCCTGATACATGTTATTAAATCTACTAGTGGCCCGGTGCACCGATTTGTGCACATCGAAAGGAAATTAATTAGAATTCCTAGGGCGGCACTGCAGCTCGAAGGGTGTCTGCGGAGTGAGGGGAGGCGAGGGGCAGAAAAAGAAAAAGAAAGAAAACTCACACTCGGGTCTTCCGGCTCGAAGACTGGCTCTGGTGCAGGGACTAACGCAGGCAGTCCTGGGTAGTGGCCAGCAGGGCGGGCACACCCTGGAGCCAACCTTCACAGTCCCTCCCCAGCCACGGCTCAAAGCGCATATGCAGAGTAAGTGAGGGTCCCTACAGCAGGTGGGGTCCCTCGGCCTGGCCTGCAGGGATCGGGCCAAAACTGGCTCTCGGACATCCCCTGAGTGGTCCTAGATTGCGAGAGGGCAGTTCTCCGGTGACACACCCCGGAATTGGGCTCCCTCCTCTCTGGTTTCAGGGTGTGTCACCCAAGAACCACCGCTGCCAAGTGACCACAGCTCGGCAGCTCCTGTGTTGAGCATCTACCCGCTGGTGGTCAGTGCACATCATAGCTACCATTCAAAGCATCTGCCCCCTGGTGGTCATTGCATGTCATAGCTACCAGTCGGACGGTCAGACGGTCAGACGATCGCTTAGCCTTTTATATATATAGATTATAGACCTCCCTACATTCTATACCCCCTTTTCACACTCCTACCAAACTAATGCCTCTTCCAGTTTAGCAATTACATGTTGTATTCCTACTCTTTTTGTATTACCCTTAAATTTTTAACATGGTTACTTAACAAAGTTAATCAATATATCTATCCTCCTTCTGAATAATAAAAGGACTTTAAATGCCTTGAATTTCCAATCACCTTCTTGTCCTCTTACATGTTATTTCTGTCCAGTGATCTAGTTCTAAGATGCTTTTATATTCTCTTAGTCAATATTATTATTTTTTATTGACAATAAATATTTAGATTTATGCATATATTTAACAATTATTTGTTCATCATTACTTCTTGCATTTAATTTTATTCTTGCATTTAATTTTTATACCGTGGTTCCCAAACTTGACATCACACTAGTATCACCAGGGATTTTTTTTTAACCCCAATTCCCAATCTGTATCTCACAACAATGAAATATAAATATCTGGAAGTAAACACAGGCATCAATATTTTGGTTTCTCCTGGTGATTCCAATGAGCAGCCAGATTTAAGTGCCTCTGTTTTAGAAAGTCCTTCAGCAAAGTTCTTTTAGCAGTAATTCTTCTCTTTTTTGCCTGAAAACGTTTATAAAGATATTTACTTTCATCACAGAAGTATGATGAAGCTAAATATAAAATTTTATATTGACTTGTTTTTTTTAGCAAGTAGGAGATGTTATTCCAGTGTCTTCTGGTTTCTGTAGTCCCTGTAGTGAAGTCTGATGTCATTCTAATTTTGTTCCTTAGTATGCAATCTTCATTTGCTTTATAGTGGTTATGTTCTCTTTGTCATTTGGATTTCCAAGTTTCATTAATATGTATCTGAATAGGAAATTAATTTTACTAAAAAATAAAAGTGTTTAGAATTTACTTTATCTCCTGACTCTGAACATTTATGTCTTAAAACATTTTGGAAAATTCACAAGGCATTATTGCTTCCAATATTACCTTTCCTTGCTTTTTTTCTATTATGTCTTCAAAAATCCAATTTTATGTATGTCTTATTCTATTCTCCGTGTCTCTTAATATTCTCCTTCTTTTTATCTCTCTTCAAAAATCTTCCAATTTTCTTATTTGTTTCACTCCTGCCTACTTATCCTGTTTTTTTATTTTTTATTATTTTGTTCTAACCTCCGGAAGTTCTATTCTATTCTTTACAAAACTGGCTGATAATTAAATAGACTCTATTTCTTTATCATATTTTTTATTCCTTCTTTTGTGTTTTTAATCAATTTAACAACTTTATTTAGAGGACATATCCAATAATTCTGTAGCTTTAGGGACTTCTTTTTTCCCTTGTGGTGAGCTGTCCACGTGTAGTGGATTGGTTCTTTGTGAATGTTGTAATTTTGAATTATGATCTTGAGTTTATCAGGATTTTAGCTGCAGGAATTTTGTGCAATCTGAATTTAAGGAATGTCCTTTCCTTAGTGGTATCCCATAGGTTTAATTAGTCTGTTACTAATTTCCTATTAACTTCTTTTCTTGGATTTCTTTGCTGGATCATGCAAGTAAGGATAATAAGATGGTCTTGTGAGTTCTCATGAGACACATTTCCCCCCCTAGGCAAAACCAGCCAAGTGTCTTTATAGGGTTTATAGGGTTTGTTTTTCACCCGTAGGCAAATATTTTCAGCCACCATTTCACTAAAAGTGCAGACCTTTCAGGGATTTAAATGGGGAAGATGGGGGTTAGGGTCTCAGTTCAAACACCCTGCTGCAAGAATACTCAAGACCTTAATTCTTTGCAGTCTTTAAATTGAAGCTACCTGCTTACTAAGACTGGCAACACATCCTAGGACAGCTGAAGTGAGTACCTACTTTGCTACTCTAATTTTCACCTTCCTTTTCATGTTATGGTCTCTGAGTCTTTCTTTTCCTAACCTCCTGAGAATTCTGCTATTCACTTAAAAGAATGTTCATTCTATTTTATTAAATATTTTAATTTTTTTGTTGTCAGAAAAGACTTTTAGGGTAATTCAGGTTGTTAATAAAGTTCACTGAGTTGCCATAAATGGAAGAATGGATTGTAATTTGCACTGTTGCTCATATCATTGGACAAGCAACATTATTTATTAATTTATATGAGTCAAACAAATGAGCAGGGACTTTTTTTTTAATTTACAAAGAATTTTCTTTTTCAAAGAACCTACCAAAAAAGAAAAAAAAATTTATTTTGGCTGGACACTAAAAAATTCTTTTCAAACTATATTAAATACTGCCCTGGATTTGTTTGAAGGGGAAATTGTGAGGTTTCCTCCTGCCCCTCACTCTTAAAGAATCATATAAGGCATCTAATGGGTCAATATGGTCACTCTCAGAGTTAAAGCAACCTACAAAATGGTCTTTGGGCACTATTCTATTCTAGTAATAAAGCTCGTAAAACCAGAGTGGGTATTTTGTCTATTTTGTTAATAACTCACGATTAATAGCTCTGAGCAAATTTAACTTTATATTCCGGATGGTGAAATATAAACCTGGGTAGACTTCATTTGCCTTCCATTTCATAATTTATTTAGTGAAACATCAGAGGTGTGGATGAAATTTAACAAGGGGAAAATAGTGATATTGGTAAAAAAAAAAAAAAAAAAGACGTGTTTACAATAAAAATCTGAGGATTTCAGTTATTCAAATTATTTCTAATACAAATCAGCTTGGCTCATTGGAAGAAAAATGTTTCTAGTTACTCAGTGGTTTTTTTGTTTGGTTGGTTGGTTTGGTTTGGTTTGTTTTTTGTGTGTTTTTTAAATTATTGATAGTGCCCACATTCCCCTTTCATCCTCCTATATTTTGCTATGGCCATTTCCTCCCTTTCTGTACTACCATATCCTCAACTCCAAATTCTATAGGGTTTCCTCCCTTTCTTCCTTCTGATATGTAAGAAAAGCCAGCCCAAGCAGTGATCTAACAGCAAAGATAAATTGGTACAGAGGCTGCAGAGTTTTTACCCTACAGAACCCACACAGAAGTATGGCACAGTTAATTACCTATTGCTGACTCCATCCTCCAACCAAACCCTCAGTTCTGTAGGAGAGGGAGCCAAGTTCTTACAACTCTTGCAGGTTCCCATGACTGGCTCAGGGCTGGCTCCAATCTTTAAATCATTATCTTTGATGATAATGATTGTCTTGGTTATAACCATCATTATTATCAAACTCCTGACATCTATTGAACACATGCTTTTCAGATTCAGTTTTGAGTCCACAAAATAATCCTGAGAATTATTATTATTATTATTATCATTATCATTATTATCCTTTTTATACAAGAGAAAGCAGAGTTTCAGAGAGAATAAGTAATTTGATCAAGGTCACTCAGAGTATAAATAATTGTCTATATAACATCTTTGTAAAATATTCTGGGCAGAAAAATATTATAAAGCATTCCCATGAGGTAGACAAATTGGAAAAATGTGCCCTTCCCCTGGGGTGGGCACAGACCCATAGACACTCAGCTTGGTCCGGGGGCACTGGCAGGATTTCAGCCTCCACTTCTCCCCTCGGTGGGGAGCCTTTGTGCAGTGTACAACCTGCGCAAGAATATGTTCACGCCCACAAGTCTCTGATTCCAAGGCTCATGGTATGGTCTTTCCAACCACTGTGATTTGATGCTCATTCATGATTCAGTGTTTGTCCCCACAATGGTTAGAATTTTGCTTGTTTCCTATCAGTCATTTCTAAACAATCTGAATTTTTCTTTGTGAATAGTGTGAATTGCCTGAGGTTTGGATTATGATGCTCCATTCCACTCATCCATCAATGTTCACCACTAAAGACTCAGTGCTCTCTTTCCTTGACCATTGTTCTGGTGACTGAGAATGGGTGAGAAAACTATGGATGGTAGGACACCAGCCTTCACCACCATAATGGTAAATTTTCACACCCTTATTACAACTAAGCAAACCACGCCTCCTGCCTCTCTAGCACAAACATTGGCAACATGGCTGCACAGCTCCAGCCCTAAACAAGCACTTGCTAACGGAAACCCTGACAAATCACAAGGCACAGGCAGCAATAGCAGACACCAGGGTAATAATTTATTTTTAATGCCATGCTGTCTTTAACAGTGCAATTTCCTCCAGGGTGTTTGCTTTGAGATTGCAAGATAATTACATCTCAGAAATCAGGCTAATTACAGCTAACAGCCTGAAAACCAAAGGAACCCTTCCCTCTACCCCTCCCCCGCCCCCAACTTTCTTTTCCACTAGAATACCACACAAAATCAAGTTAAGGCGTGCAGCATCGTTTAGGAAACCAATTTGGCTACAGCTTAGAGATTCATTCTCCCTTCCTTGCAGAACATGGATAACTTTCACTGATGTGTGTCACAGGTACCCGAGTAACAGCCTCGGTGATTAGAATAAGTAATGGCGCTATAGAAAGGAAACAATGACAGCAATTTCCCAATAGAGAAGAAAGTCTAACTGCTTCTGGTGGAAAACCAAGGTCTGAATGTGTATCCGTGCTGCAAAAATGAGATTACCTGTGGCCTCTAGATATTCCTTAGGGTCTTTTGGAATGAATAATCAACCAATCTGGGGCATTTGTAAAATTAAGGAACTGGAAGGATGTGAGAATCATCTAGACAATTTTTATTCTTTCTAAACATTAAAAAATGCAAAGCAATGTGTACTGGTCATTAAAGTCTTCAAGGATGATGATTCTCTGACCTGGTCATTCACTCAGAAAACATTTTTAATCCTCTCAAAGCACCATGCACTAGAGTGGAAATGCAAGGGGATTTCCTGTTCTATAATCCTTACATCAGAAAGTTCTCCCAATCCTAAACTTATCTTGATGCAACTTCAGACTTTTTCTTCTACTGTGTTTTCAGCTGAGATGAAGACTCTCCCAAATAGATCGAGCTGCTCCTACCTTCCCCCCTGCATGATATAACTTCCACTCCGAGTCCTTCCCAACTTTTTAATCATTTGCATATTATTTCCTGGTTTGTCTCCAGCTTCTAATAGCTTATAAAATGTGGATGCCAAACACCACAAATAGCTCTGGCTCAGTTTGGCATCTCATCAAAGCTATGGCCTAGATTTTCTTTTCTCCATTTGTGGGAAAAAGGAGACTGGTTTGGAGAAGGGAAGAGAAAATCCAATATTCTGAATTTCCACATGAAACTCATTCCCGGTTCTGTAGTCCCTCCAGAACTTACCTACCAGACACCATAGTCTTGAGCATAACTTCTCCTTCAGGCTTCTGCAGAATACCAGTGATGTTCCTCTCCATCCACATCTTATTCAGAAAAGCAGGAGCATATTGGCCCTTTTTACCAGCATCCTTGCTAGAGGCTCATAGTGACTATTAATGTAAAAATGTGCATGCAAATGGCATTTCTCATAGTAACAACTCCCTAGCAACACTTCCTGATTTTATTCATCCTTTTAACAAATCCTATTGAGTACTCATCATGGGGGAAGGGACTCCACCATCTTTGTTCCTGTTCCACTGCTCCTCTTATTAGCTCTCCCCTTAAAGAGGAGGAATTACTAAGCTTGATTGATCAAGACATTCAAGGGCCACTTTTTACTAGTGGGCAGGGTTGCTTTGCTCCAGAAGTCAGCACTTGGGTGTAGTGTTTACCTTTCTGCCTCAGACCAGGTAGGTCTTGGTGCTTGAGGTGGGTCAGCCACCCTTCTCAGTCTTCCTCTTTTACCCCCAGGGCTGATTTGGAAATGTTCCCTTTTGGGACAAGCCACTCTGTCTTTGGCATGCCTGAGCATTATAATC
Organism: Myotis daubentonii; assembly: GCF_963259705.1. Taxonomy (NCBI): domain Eukaryota; kingdom Metazoa; phylum Chordata; class Mammalia; order Chiroptera; family Vespertilionidae; genus Myotis; species Myotis daubentonii. The sequence continues at coordinate 31,299,411 of NC_081853.1, read as the reverse complement.
CTAAGATTCAAGTTAAGGGGTGCTGGGTAGGTGAGAGGCCTCACTTTTTCCTCAAACGTAAGCCACGTCTCCCCAGTGTTATGAGAGTCCTAACCTTAGAGTTACTGGGTGTTTGCCCGAGTAATACTTTTCATCAGTTTCCCCAGGAACACCTTGGAAAATAGGGAAGATTAGCAGTGTGAGACTTGAGTATCCACGCTATGAAATCGTCACATTAGCCAAAATCTCACCTCTAAATCTCTGAAATTTACATGGTGCTGGGCACCAAGGAGGCAGATGTGTGCAGTACAACCCTCTCCTCCACAAGCTTACAATCTAATGGAGCAGTTTCTACCTTGGAAGTGGGGTTTCCATTGTTATTAGCTGAAAGAGCTTTTATCCTTTATAAGAGAATACTTGATATGAAATCTAAGTAAGGTTTAAAAGGGATTTGGTTGTGGAAATTTGGGAATTTGCACAGTGAGGTCAGAGCACCTGTGTTGTGAACTTAGGACTCTCTTTTGTTTTAGCTCTGCCTCAGTAACTAACTAGTAAAAGGAAAAAAATTAATGGGCAACTAACGGATATAATTCTATGACAAGGACAAAATGTCCAGGCATAGTTTTGGAGAAATGGGAACTACCAGCCGGTGATTGACTGGCTGTTTTTAATGGAAGGAAAAAGCTCAGAACCAAGATGTATATAACTATGATAAGGTCCAGACCCAGTAGGGTGTCGGACAGCCACCATACACAAAGCCTGGTTCCCACCTCCCAACACACTTTAGCCTCCAAATGAGAGAGGTAGAGGCAAAAGTGTGTGAATGAGCTTATTTTAGTTTATTATGGCCTAAGGAGAAAAGTTTCTACGGAAAGGAACCTGTGGGGATAAATGACATGATGAATGGTTAAGTCTGTTTCCTTAAGAAGTGTTTTCATTCCTAGTCTCTCATTCTTTTGAACAAGTCTTTAGGGCAAGTAAAGGGCAAGTGTTATTTCATAACAAGAAAACTATTTCTGAATTGTTCTCATAAAGTTCAACAGTCAAGCACAGTTAGCCTGCACCTCCATGAGTTGAGAAAAATCCCATTATTAAGGTCTCTGCTGGTCACATGAAGTGGGCAGGACATAGTGAGTGGTTAAAACTAAGCGGTCCAACTGCAACATTACAAGATGCAGGGTGAAAAAGAGTCCAATAAAACCCTGGGAATAGAATCTAAGCTGGATTAAATTTTGGTTGATATTAATGGTGAGGAGGAAAATGATTTGTATAAAATTTAAAATTCTTTGAAAATTCTAATTCATATTAGAAATTTGGATTCTGTTCATTCTCTTAATGCTTTAGCCATTTCAAACCATTTAAAAAAGAAAGATTGCATTTTAAATGTCTCCTTTGGGAAAAACACACAGAGAGGAGAACCAAGATGGCGGCATAGGTTAACGCCGGAGTTTGCTGCTTTGAACAACTACCTCAAAAGTAAAACTAAAAGACGGAAGGGACATCACCCAGAACCACAGGAACGCTGGCTGAGTGGAAGTCCTACAACTAGGAGGAAAGAGAAACGCATACGGACACTCAGAGGAGGCGCAGTGCTGAAGTCAAATTCTGAGGTGCAGAGTGCGCGGAGCGGGCTGGAGGCGGAGGGCGAGGTTGTTGTTTTCAATCGGGAGGAAGTCGCAGACTCTGAGCTCCAGATCCGGGCGAGTCTTTAGGGACCCAGACTCAAACGGGAGAAGCTGGACTGTCTGGCTTGGGTCAGAGCGAGTGCAGCTTTCTCTCCGAGCTTTGCAGCGGGTGCTGGGACTCAGAGAGGCAGAGCCCCTGGGGAAAGGACTAAGAGCCGCCATAACTGCTCTCTCCGGCCCACCCTGTTGATCCTGTGTGACCCGCCCTGCCCAAGCCCTGCACAGAGGCATTTGCTGGATAGCCTCAGGCAAAGGCTAGATTAGCACCTCCCTAGAGGAAAGAAGTTCTCTCACTACTGACACAGCTGATTCTCATAGCCACTTGGCCTGGAGGTCAAACCCTCCCTGGGATTAGCTACAACAATCAAGGTTTAACTATAAGACTGCGAACAAAGACCACTAGGGGGTGCACCAAGGAAGCATAACAAAATGCGGAGACAAAGAAACAGGACAAAATTGTCAATGGAAGATATAGAGTTCAGAACCACACTTTTAAGGTCTCTCAAGAACTGTTTAGAAGCCGCCGATAAACTTTATGAGATCTACAAGAAAACTAATGAGACCCTCGATGTTATATTGGGGAACCAACTAGAAATTAAGCATACACGGACTGAAATAACGAATATTATACAGACTCCCGACAGCAGACCAGAGGAGCGCAAGAATCAAGTCAATGATTTGAAATGCGAGGAAGCAAAAAACACCCAACGGGAAAAGCAAAATGAAAAAAGAATCCAAAAATGCGAGGATTGTGTAAGGAGTCTCTGGGACAGCTTCAAGCGTACCAACATCAGAATTATAGGGGTGCCAGAAGATGATAGAGACCAAGATATTGAAAACCTATTTGAAGAAATAATGACAGAAAACTTCCCCTACCTGGTGAAAGAAATGGACTTACAGGTCCAAGAAACGCGGAGAACCCCAAACAAAAGGAATCCAAAGAGGACCACACCAAGACACATCATAATTAAAATGCCAAGAGCAAAAGACAAAGAGAGAATCTTAAAAGCAGCAAGAGAAAGAAACTCAGTTACCTACAAGGGAATACCCATACGACTGTCAGCTGATTTCTCAACAGAAACTTTGCAGGCCAGAAGGGAATGGCAGGAAATATTCAAAGTGATGAATACCAAGAACCTACAACCAAGATTACTTTATCCAGCAAAGCTATCATTCAGAATTGAAGGTCAGATAAAGAGCTTCACAGATAAGGAAAAGCTAAAGGAGTTCATCACCACCAAACCAGGATTATATGAAATGCTGAAAGGTATCCTTTAAGAAGAGGAAGAGGAAGAAAAAGGTAAAGATACAAATTATGAACAACAAATATGCATCTATCAACAAGTGAATCTAAGAATCAAGTGAATAAATAATCTGATGAACAGAATGAACTGGTGATTATAATAGAATCAGGGACATAGAAAGGGAATGGACTGACTATTCTTGGGGGGGAAAGTGGTGTGGGAGATTCGGGAAGAGACTGGACAAAAATCGTGCACCTATGGATGAGGACAGTGGGTGGGGAGTGAGGGCAGAGGGTGGGGCGGGAACTGGGAGGAGGGGAGTTATGGGGGGGGGAAAAAAAGGAACAAATGTAATAATCTGAACAATAAAGATTTAATTTAAAAAAAAACACAAAAAAATAAATAAATAAATAAATGTCTCCTTTGGATCATGTGACTTAGATCAAACAGCTCAACTGCAAATTGTCCAATAGCAGCTCACTTTAATTGCAGGGAAAAACACAAGAGGAAAGCATAAAAGGACTGCATGCCCAAAGCTATGAGAATGGCAAATGGTATAAATTTTAGGAATGACCCAGGGACATTTTTAGACAAAGCATATGCTAACCTAATAACTTCTTTTTCCAAAATTTCCTTGAGTTCACTTATAATCCCCTAAAGAAATGCCCCAGCAAGTCCATTCTCTTAGAAAATTCAGTAATGTGATGAAGGCCTGCCTGTATCAGGTTTCCCTCTGATCACTGTCACTGATGATTTTCTATTCATTCATTCATCAATTTATTCATTCAAGAAAATTATTTGTCTCTAATTGAACCTCAGATGCACAGAATTGGATCATCATAACCCCTGATTGATGATCCTCTCATCATTGGCCCATGTCTGAGCTACTGTTATTTAGTTATTTTTAATAACATATTAAGCATTCCCAAATGCATCATTCAAAAAATAAAACTAGAACCTTGATAAAAAATAAAACTAGATCTACACCTAACCATATGATTCCCTTTCCCCTCATTCCATCCTCCTGCTTTCTTTTCTCACCCAGGTTCATTCCCTTCCTTTTTTTTGTATTTCAATTTTATTGCATTTAATGTTATTATATATATATACATACACACATATTATATATACATATATGTACATACATATTACTGTTTTTAACTTTATGTTTTAAGGGAGTGTCATACTGTAACTAATATTTGGAAAACTACTCTTTTTAACATGATGTTATTTAGATTCATCCATATTGTTGCAAGTTACTGTGATTCATTTATTTTTGGATAATAGCAGGTAATAAATAATCTGTTGTGTGAACATGCTACCATTTATTCTCCCACTCTCATAATGTTGGGCATTTACATTGTTTCCAGGTTTTTGCTATTGTGATCATTCTTGTATATGAATCCTGTTGTACATGTATATGAGTTTCTCTTGGATATATACACACCTAGGAATTAAATTGCTGGCCATGAGAAATGTGAATATTCAACTTTAGAAGACAAGGCTAAACTCTAAACTGACTGCATGTTTAACTTTAGGAGATGATGTCAACTCTTTTCGAAAATTATTTTTACTCTTACTTGGCATTGTCAGACATTTTAATTTTAACCAATTAAATAGATGTAAAATGATATCTCATCATGGCTCTGATTTGCATTTTTTTGATCACTAATAATGTTGACATTATTTTACAAGTTTATTGGTCATATGATAATTTTTCTGTTTATATGTTTTTTTCCCATTTTTCTTTTAATATATTTATGTTGATTTCAGAGAGGAAGGGAGAGGGAGAGAGAGATAGACATATCAATGATGAGAGAAAATTATTGATTGGCTGCCTCCTGCACACCCACACTGGGGATTGAGCCTACAACCCGGGTATGTGCCCTGACCAGGAACTGAACCATGATCTCCTAGTTCACCGGTAGACACTCAATCACTGAGCCACGCTGACCGGGCTCCCCATTTTTCTATTGGAGTGTGTGTGTGTGTGTGTGTGTGTGTGCTTTACTTATTGATTTATAGCTCTTTACATATTTTCATGTTAATCCTTTGTTCTATATATTATGAATATTTTTCTGAAGTGTATAACTTGTGTTTCCACTTTAACATTTCTTTAAAGCTAATCCACTTGGAGTTGATATAGTGTAAGGCAAGAATCCAATTTTATCTTTTTCCATATGGATAATGGATAACTTTTTTTCCAGCCCAACCCTATTTATTGTCACCTCTGTCACATATAAAAGTTTCATATATAGTTCTCTAACCTGTTCCTCTGGTCTATTTGTCTGTCCCTGAACCAATCCACATTGTCCTTCTTCCCTGCCCCTCCTTTTCAGAAATATACTGACTATTCTTGGCCCTCTACCCCTTCATATGAATTTTGGAATCATTTTATCAAGTACTGTGAAAAACTATGGAATTTTGATAAGAAATATATTGAATGTACAGATAATTAAAATGTTATGATATTAAGCCTTACCCATAACACAATATCTTCCTCTCTTATTCAGATCTTCTTTAATATATCTTAATAAGGTTTTGATTTTCCCTGTAGAGGTCTTTTACAGCTTATCTTATATTCTATGATAATTTTGTAGATATTGTTTTCTCTTTAATTTTGTTTTATATTTTTACTGGTATAGAGAAAAGCAACTGATTTTATATTAATCTTATTCAGCCACCTTACTAAACTCTATTATTTCTAGTAAACTGTCTGTAGAATAATTTAGGTAAATTATCATCTGATCTGCAAATAAGACTGTTTTATTTCCTCTTTTTCAATCCCTGTACCTCTAACATTACCTTATTGAACTGTCTACAACCGTCAACATAGTGGTAAAAAGAAGCAGTAACAGAGAGCATTCTTTTCTTATATCTTTTCATTCTACACACTCATCCTGGGTGAGCTCCTCTAGTTAGGTGGCTTTAATCACTATCTAGATCTCCATCCTGGCTCGTATATCCAACTATGAATTCTGTACCTCTTGATCTTAATGTTCCACAAGCACCTCAAACTCAGTTTGTCCCAAACTCATCATCAACTCTCATCTCTCAACTGACGCCTACTCCTCCCTCATTTTTTAACTTTATCAATGACACCACCATCTTTATGTGGCCCAAATAAAATAAAATAAAAATGTGAAGTCATTTCTGACTCTGTCTCTCCTACCACACACTTTCTCAGCCATCAAGTCCTATTGATTCATTTTTGTTAACACTTTAACCCAAGCCTTTTTTCTACCCACTCTATAAAACTCCATCTCTCACCTGTTTTCCTGCCATTAGCTCCCACATCATTACCTGCATGCCTTCCACCAAACCCTCCTCCATGCCATGGCCAGGAAAATCTCTCTAAACTTAAATCTTCTCACACATGTTAAAATCCCTTAGGGGTTCCCCATGATTTATAGAAAAAAACCTAAACCCTTTACATGGGCAAGTGCCTAAAAGTTAGCCCTTTATTATCTGGCCTCCATGACACCTCAGCCTCATCTCCTGTTCTCCCTGCTCTAACACACTACTCTCTGGCCATCCCAGGTCCTTGCAGTTCCACAACCTCCTGGTTTTTCTTCTCTTCAAGTTTTTGTGATGTTTCCTCTGTCAGTACTGTGCTTTCCCATCCCCACGTTTTCCCATCTTTATCTGGGTAGCCCCCACTCATCCTTTTGTATTCAGCTTAGACCACACTTCCTCCAGGAAGTTTTTGCTGAGCTGTAATTGACCTGCCTGTTGAGGGAAGGGAAAAGTTTTATTTATCTTTCTATTCTCAGGGCCCACTGTAGTGCCTGACATAAGGTAAGGACTCAATGAATGCTTTGGAAATGTATAGTGAGTCAGTGCTGCTCCCACCATCCAAATCTCTGATCTCCATTTGTTAAAAATCCTATCTTTCAAAAGTCCTTTCAACGCTTTCCTAACCTCCACCTCCTCCATGACGTCCTGACCGCTTTGTTTATATCTTTCTTTGGCACGTGTCTCACAGGACTTGGGTCTTTGTCTGATCCTCTTCACCAGCTGCTTGAAGGCAGAGGTTGTGCCTCATTCATCTTGGTGTCCTGCCACCTGTAGCCCGGAGCCTAGCACACGACTGATGCCAAATAGATATCTAAAGTAATGAGACTGAATTCCCTCCTGGAGCCACAAACCAAGCAGAGAACGTGTTTTGGATTCTTCTGTGGGCCGCATTAGCATTCAAAGTAGAAAGACTTCTGCCAGCATCTCCACCTGCACAGCCTTCCGCCTCCACCTCCCCAAATGCTTCTTCAGTTTTAGAACAGAAGTCTCTGAAACAATGTTATGCATTTTACGTCATGTTATTCATTTCATGTAATGTTATTCATTTCACAGGCAATGCCTTTTTATCTTTCTGTTCTGTACTGCAAGGTGCACCTGCATGGCGTCTTGGCTTTGTTTAGAGCATTTTTTTAAGGAAGAAGCCTTGATGTGGCATTTATTCACGGTTTTCCTTCCTAGAAATATCATCCCTCTCCTCTGAAGCTGTTTGTGAGTGCCACACTCTGCCATTTAAATATTAATGTTATGGAAACAGAGGAGAAAAATTGGTCTCTCGTCTGATATGCGACATTGAGGGAAATTAAGATTAATAAATGGTGACAAGCTCTATAGAGGAAATAAAAGTTAAATTGCCTTGGACTATTTTCAGAAGTTGTTTGAGCAATGAGGATTATATTGAGTGCCCTATGACTGTGATCATTCTAAAAGCCTGATTCCGGACTACAGATCTCAAATGATGACTCCAACCTCAGCATCCCCCTCAGAGCACTTGCATTCTGCAAGTTCATACATAGGGGAGATCCTTTAAGGGGAAAACGGAGAAATGTCTGAAAAGGAGGCTTCTTTTTTAAATCAAATCTCAAGCCACTATTGTCCTGGGGAAAGACGAATTTTATGTCTACAAATTTAAGTAATAAACATGTCTCGCAGGTAAAAAAAATATCTAGATAATTAACTAAAATGTTTCCCTTCTTCACTGAGATAAATCACATCACAGACACATTGACACATGGAAGGGCCCCTCCAGCTTCTGGCCCCAGCTTAGCCTGCTAGGGCTATTGGTGAAATATAAGGCTAGAAAGATTCCCAAAGTGTGGTCCCTGGACTAGCAATGTCAGCATCATCTGGGAACTTGTTAGAGATGCAGATTTTCAGGCTCCAGCACAGACCTGCTGAATCAAAAACTCTGGGAGTGGGGCTCAATAGCCTCTGTTTAACAAGCCCTCCAGGAGATTTTGATGTATCTTCGCTGATTCTGAACTCTGGCTGCACATTAGTATCACCTGGAGAAGAAGCAGTCTTTAAAAATCTGATGCCAGGGTTCTGTTCTCCAGAGATTCTGATCTAATAGGTTTGGGGCAAAGCCAGTGCACTGGTATGTTTTAAAAGCTCCCCAGTGACTCTGAAGTGCTGTCCTGTTTGAGAATCTGATCTCAGGCTCTGATTTCTTACCGTGGTGATGGCAACAATCTCAGAAATGGTTTGCTGGCTTCCGGTCTCTCCCTTCAATCTATTCTCCACCCCTCCCTTTACATCCATCACCACCCCACCCCACCCCCAGGGATTTATCTCTAATCCAGTAGTTCTCCAACTTTACTATACATTAGAATCACCTGAAAGGATTGTTTAAAAACAGTTTGCCGGGCCCCAACTCCAGAGTTTCCGATTCACTAGGTCTGGGGCAGGGCCCAAGAATTTGCCTTTCTATTAAGTTCTTACTCAATGCTGAAACTGCTGGTTGGACTTCTAACTCATGCATTCTCCAGTCGCTCCGGCCTTGGTGAGAAGGGAAAAGTTATTACAGTAATGAACACATCTTGCAGGCCCTCCAGCCTCCTGCATATCCCCAGCTTGTTGCAGGGAGTGCCCTGCCCCTGACCAGAAGGCAGTGAAGGGGCTGCTGTGAGGATTACATGGATTAATACAGATAGCATGCATAAAAAGTGCCTAGCACATATTAAGTGCTCACAAGTATTTATAATTAGTTTCAAACTTATAGAGTTATAATTAGTTAAAAGTCGTGGGTAGTCACAATTACAGATACAAACAGAACTTTCTAAGTATTGTATAGCCCCTCCCTCTTTAAAGTTTAGACACTAATGCCTGGGGCGGGGGGTGGGGGCGGGGAGGTCCAGGCAGACAGATGAATCAAAAGAACATATACTTTACCATTCATACTCAGAATTATTTGTCCCCTACTTCCCCTCAAAAATGAAGGGGCTCTTTTTCAGCCTGGCCCCACCCCCTAGTCATGCCCCAGCATAGCAACATTTCTTGGAAGCAAATGAATACAACCCCTACCCAAGCTGAAGAACCTTTGCTACACTTCTAAAACCTAATACAATCACGCCACTCTGCTTAAAATTATTCCATGATTCCCTGCCACCTTAAGGCTAAAAGCCAAATTGTTTATCATTATTTAATGGGTCTTGGCCCCTTTCCAGCTTCTCATCCCATAATAAACCATTTAGACTTTTCCAAAAACAGCCTGTCCTAGGAAGTCACAGCACCTTTGCCCCAGGTGCTTCCTCTGCTTGGGTGCTCTTCCTCCTCCTTGCATATAAATTTGCTAATTTATATTTATTTGTCAGGTTCCCTCAAAGCCACCTCTGCCTTAAAACCTTCCTGACCCCCCCTCCTCCCCCCCTCTGGAGGAGCTGATCATCCTCTTCTCTGCCTCACTTTCATACCCTGTACAGCCCGCTGCTGTGCTGATGAGCCCTGGGCTGCCACTATTTATTCACAGCCTCTCTCCACCACTAGATGGTGAGGTAAACCAAGGTAGGAACCATGCCGGTCATCCTTGACCCCCACACCAAGCACAAACCCTAGCCCATATTAACAGCTTCATTGTTGAGTGAATGGATGAATCGATGAAGAATGGAGGAAGTAGCCAGTGAATCCTATGTCAATTAAAGTCAAATCCTAGAGAACCAGGGGAAACCAGGAGAGAAGAAATCAAAAGCAGGGTGCAGAAGAGGAAGATGTGATGGTCACCCCAGCAGATCTCCAAAATAACAGGTACATGGGACCTAGAGCAGGGACTGTCCAGGTTCCTGGATTAGGACAGTGGTTCCCAAACATTTTGGGCTTCATTATACTCTAAAAACGTATTGACAACCCCAAAGTCCTTTTATATATGTGGGTTACATCTTTCCATATTCACCATTAGAAATAAAAATGTGTTTCTTCTTTAATCTGTTTAAAAATAACAGTAGTAAACATGTTAACATGAATATTTTATTTTTAAAAAACTACATTTTCAAAGGAACTTTTATTGAAAAGACTGGCAATTATTTTCACTTTTGCAAACCTATTAATAATATCTGGCTTAATAGAAGATAGCCATATTTGAATGTTAGCTTCTGCGTTCAATCTGTTGTGATATCAGTCATCAAATAGCCTCTGGAAAACTCACCTATGCGCTCATGAGAGAATGAGAGTGAAAAGGGCAAACAAAGTTTCAGTGCTGTTATGAAATAGTTTTGAACTTGTGAACCTTTTGAAAGAGTCTCAGAGACCACCTCCCCCAGGGGATCTGAGACCACACTTGGAGAACTGCTGGATTAAGCTTTAGGTCATCTGTGGTTACAGAGACTGAAATAATAGTGACTTGAGTAAGATAAAAATGTATTTCTCTCTCACCTAACTTTCCAGATGGAAGCAGTCCCCATCAGTCACTCTTTCTGCCGGCCCTAGTACACCTGGTCCAAAATGGCTCCCCTAGTACCGCCTCTACATTCCAGCCCGCAGAAAGGCGGGGGGGGGGGGGGGCTGTTTCTTTAAGTGCATGTCCCAGAAATTGTATATATATCTTCCTCTCACATCCCATTGGCCTGACCTTGGACAAAAGCCTGTTTCTGAGCTGCAAAGGAGATTGGGAAATATCTCCAACCTAGAAGTAGAAGAAGGTGAAGACAGATGAGGGGATAATTCCCAGTCTCTGCCACATTGACCTTTCCCCCTAGGTTCTGCTGGATGCAATCCCAGAGAGGAGCTTGGACAAGCCAGGACTTACTTCACCACCAGAAAGGCAGAGGAACTGGAGCTGGTCCTGGCAAAGCACATGACTCATACAGCAAGATGTCTATGCCTGTGCATCTGCCTCACCAAAATAATGCCAACAGAACACAAGGAGGTCTCAGAGAAGTTAGGCCCTCAGATAGGCAGACAGGAGCTGGAGATAAGTCACAATGGAAACATACTAATTAAACGGAAAACTACAGGCATCGGCCACAAATGCGGCTCTGGTGAGGCTAAAGGTTAATATTAACACAACTCGCAAGGCTCTGCATGACCCCAACACCACCCCCTCCACTCTATCCCCAGCTGCATATCATGCCAGTCTCTCCTTCACCCTCCACATTTCAGTCATGTTCAACTCTCTTTTTTTGAAGAGTGTACTCTAGTCTTTGCATGTGCTGTTCCATCTCCTAAAATACTCTTTTCCCCACCACTGCCTGGCCCACACATGTTCATTTTCCATGGGTCCAATCTGACACTGGGTCCGCCAACCTAGGCTACATTTTCTCCTAAGCATGGATCACTGACAATATCCTACAAAATATTCTGCTGGGTCCTGGTGCTGCCCACTTAACAAGATTACTTGTGCTGAAGTTCTGGCATAAACCTGCCAGCTGTAACATATCTCGCCGGTCTGACCCAATGGTGACCCACAGTGCTCTGTGTATGGGCTGTTTTCTTTTATTTTCCATCCTCTGAAGATTGTCAGAATTCTGCCTGTCTAAGCAATAAATCCATCTTTTCAGGGATCAATTGCAGTGACTGGCCGCAAAGCCTGGAAATCCAATTAACTGCAAAATAAATAAAAAATGAAAAATACACTGAAGCCGTGGCATCAATCAGCTAGAAAGTGTTTTGCACATTAAAATAAACAAGGAGAAATTTCAACTTCATTTGTCTTTTTTCCGTTTTTTAAAACCCTGTTATTGATAAATTTAGCCTTGGTTCCAATTTTGTCTAAGCCACGATTTGCTCAAGTATAGATCTGTTGGGATGGCTATCTCTGTTCTAATTATACCCTGCAGGCGCTCTCCAGAGAGAAGCCAACTCAGCTAGGATTACCTTGGTGCCATATGTAAAATTTTAGGCACTCTCTCCTTCATCTTTTTACACCACATGTGTTCTTAAAGGGGCATAAATCTGCTCTAACGTTGCGTGGGAAATATGAGTTATTTTGGCTTTCTGGGACATTTTGAAAAGGACAGAGTCTTTATCAGTTGACTGAATGAAAAGCCTTATGCTACTGGGTATACTGGGCTAGAGCCATGACACCCAGAGCCCATGGGCATTGAACAACTTTCCTGGTGTGGGGAGCGGGTCGAGCGCTTAATGGCAGTGAACCTCACTCCCAGCTGCACCCTCAGACTTTCTGTTGATGCCCTGGAAAGAACCTCCCTGGAGCCCAAGATACCCAGAAATCAGAGGATGCCACCTGAGAGGGAACAGACCAGCAAAGCAAGGGGAAGTGGCTACCTGAGCTTCCATCTGGAGTTGGAACACGTATTCGTTTCCTATGGGTGTCACTGCGGAGGACAACCAAGGGTTGCGATCCCTAATCACAACCCATGGCTAGGGTCCAAAGTGGTTCCCAAAGCCCTTCCAGGTCCAATGTCTGTGATGCTATGTTTGATGAATTAAAGCACCTTTTTTATTTAAGGGGGATTTGTGAAAAGAATGTACTTGTTTTTGTGAACTATAAACTAGCTCTCCTATCCTTCCCTTTTTCTTTGATACCCTGCCTGTATCATCAGTGAATTTGCCATCCCTGGGTCATGATCATTACACAGACAACAAGTGCTGGTCAGTTGCTGTCACCATGGAAAACAAGAAAAGCAAAAGTCGACCGTTTCTCAACATTTTCATCAGAAAAGACATTACTAAAAAAAAAATAAAAAAAAGAGCACACTTTAACTGCATCCATTCTCCAAACACTCCTTGGATAAAACAAATGATATCAACAAATATGAGAAGAAACCTCTCCCAGGCTTCAAAATGTGCCCATGTGGACAGTTTTCAATTTAGATCACAAATTTTCTGTTATCCTTAGCTGCCTATTGATTTGGTTTTACTAAAAATATTGCTTTATTTTCTAAATTTATTTTCAAAATTCTATTTACCCAAAAACAAAACCGAAAGAAAACAAATATGATGATGGGAAGCCATAGCCATTGGAGACCTAGTCATTGCCACCTAAAGCTATTTCCATGGTCATAAACTAAAATTACTGCCACAGGAAACATAAAACACATATGGCCTAGGGTCTCTCCTTATGTCTAGCTAGAGACGTCGGACTTACGCATAGAAATTACTACCAGTAGAAACCCATCTCAATATAACAAAGAAATAAATTCACCTTCTTATTCTCAAGCCTATATAACTATATTATTTAATTTCAATCCTTTATTCTACAAATGTTTCCTGGACATTTAATCTATGCCAGGCTCTGTGCTTGGCACTAGAAAAACAGCAGAGAACACAGTAGCCAAACCTGCTTTCTTAAAGTTTATGGAGGGTGATGCATATGTGCAGGGGTCAAAGAAACGATGGGTTAATTTCACAGGAAGCAATCCATTCTTTAGCATAGTGTAATCAGATGTTGTTTTGTTAACCTATGGTTGCATTTTTCTGTTTTCCTCTAGTGCTGTTGGCCCAAGAAGGCAGCAGGAGCCTGAGGCTCTTATCTTTGCAATCCCTCTTTCTTCTCCAAGGCAGGTAGTTACAAGCACCAAATAAGTTGCTATTCTCACTGTGGGGTTTTTTGGTTTAAAACTGTTTATTGATCAATAAAAAAAGTAGAAAATCACAAAGTCATTGCCTGGGGAAACTGTACTAGTAATTTTACAGCAGGCTAGATAGTAAGGAAAGATTACAAATGTTAGTAGGCGGGAGACCCAGCTCCTGCTGAATACAAGTCAATTCTGACCAAAAATCCAACCACCATTACTGACCTTGAAGATCCTGCACAAGGTCAATGAAAAAGTGAATATGATCTTATTGGTCCTGTTCCCAGTCTGTTTACTAGCTCTAGAAAAAGTGGACAGACATCATATGTACTCCCATATGCTTAAAAGTAATAAACACTGCAAATAACAGACTTGAGGCCTCAAAGGAATGCAAAAGAGAATGTGCATAGGATTTAGAACATTTTAGAATAGATTTTAAAGTTGATTTTTAAAATAAGACTGTCACTGCCACTGTAACTATTTATATGACTAACTCTGATTCACCCAATAAGTCTTTGTAAGCACAGAGAATATATTGGCAGTATTCATTCATTCTTTCAGGCATCCTTTCTTCCATCTGCTCAACAAGGATTGCTGTGGGTGTGGAGCATCCAGAACTTCCAGAGGAGTACCACTGCCCTTGTTCTTATCTAACAATGACCTTAACCTTATCTTCTCCAAGGGGGAAAAAATGTCTATTCCAACCTACTTGCCTTACTTCTCCTTAAATGTCTACATGCTCATAACCCAGATCTCCCTAAGATAACTGTGGTCAAATTTTCCAATACTCTCTTCTGTCTGCTTCTATCTTCAACCAATGCTCTCTCTTCCACGGTTTCCATAGGTCACCATATTAACTCCATTATTCCACCTTAAACTGAGTGAAGCCCCAGACTTGATCTCCTCAGTCAGCCATTCTTACTCTTGCAGACAGACAATAGTGTATTTGCTTAAATATCATCAGGCAAAGGTGCCTTTTCAAATAGATAGCATGTTCTGGATCTAAACAGTCATCCAACCATAACTTTTGGTTATCAGGATCCCTGGAGGATGAAGAGGAGATAAGTGAAGGGCCACCTGTGTGAATTGTCTCCACAGGCAGGGGCCCCACCAACTCCCTGTCATTTTCATGTTCATGGCAAGGCTCTTAGTCTTTAGTCCCAAAATCCAAAAGATGGGTATGACCTCTCAGCTCGATTACATTCCATCAGGAACAGCTGCTGAAGAGGTATTGCAAAGTCATTATCATTATCCAACATCTCAGCTTAAAGTGATTTATTATTTCCTAGAAAAGATAAGCTCTTGATGGAATGGCACCCTGGACAAGTAAGCTTTGATAGGGAAGAAAGAAAGAAGAGAGGCTCACAGCACAGGGTCCTGTCTATGGCAGTCAAGTAAGATCATGCAACACCATGCAGAGGCCCAGCAGGCAGGTGGAGCTTAGAGCATTCCACTTCTAGTAACAGGCATTGAAGAGGCAGAAGCAGGGAATGAAGAGAGCCCTGTAACAAAGGCTAGTTCTCCACTTTTCACCTTGGATATATTATGGAAGGGTAGCAAGGCCACAGAATCACAAATACCTTCCACCCCTACTGTCCCATAATGGGAGATCTCACACCAAGGGGAGGAGTGAGCTGAGGGTTTTCTCTTTTGTCTTTAGGCATCATGGACCCTCATATCAGGAGCCAGTAGGTCAGCTTTGACTTCATATCCAGAATCCACAGGGGTGAGAAATTTAGCTTAAGCCTGAAGACTCAATCATGAGGGGTCTGTTCATGTGAAGAACTAAAGATCTTCTAGAGTAAGTCCTATCCTGAGAAAAGAGAGAAAGGAGGTACATAGGTTTGCTTCAAGAGTAACAGGCCCAAGTAGAAGTGATACATTCAATAATCCTAATTTCTAGGCCCAGGGACTTATATCAAGACCTAGAACAGCAGTGACAAGAGTCAGCATCCTATAAGTCAGAGCTGGAGAGAGTAGGTGGTAAAAGTATCAAATGCCCAGACGCCAGCCATTCCTGAGATGCTCCCAGGATCTCCCAGAGCCACTTGTAAGGACAGTGGCAGAGAATTAGAACGGAGAATGTTGACTTGTGGCTTTTTCTCACTAGTGGGGCTAAGAAACATGAGTGAGAGCTGCTGATGATACATTCTTCCAAAGGGCCCCAATTTTCAGCCCAGGGCATCTCTTCATACAGATGTTAGATACAGCCCTGGTTGGGACAATACAAAAATGGGTGTTAATAGATCCTCCTGGGAAGAAAGTTTATGACACGTGAGTTCTCATATACAGGCTCTCATGTCACATTCTCCACCCCACAGATGTAGCACACACATACAAAAATACACCCAAAAAATGACATCATTTCCATCTTGGTATCTTTAGCTATTGTTGATAAATTCTGGTCAAAGTACAAAAAGACAGAGAGGCCTAGTTAAGAAAAAGAAAAGACCCATATGACTGGCTTGATTTGATGTAGTTAACTAAGGAAAACACCAAACATCAATTTCATCAGACTCCTTTTCATGTTCCCTACAAGTCAGGAATACAGTTCTCCATTCTCCTCTGAAAGGTGACAAGGTCACCTTGTGCCTGCCACTTGCCTTCCTGACTCCCCCTGACTCCAACTGCAATAAGAGTAAATTAATTCCTGTGAATGACAGAGGGGTTTTAAGTACTGACAGCATTTTCTAAATGTGGAGGGGAGGGAAGGAGGCATTTTCTGAATCCAAAATATTATTACCTTAGGATCAACTCTTTTTAGAGCTAACATGGTCCTTTCTCTTTACAGGTCCTAGGAAACTGATGCTCAAAGTAAGAAAGTGGATTCTCTGAGGCCACGGAGCCAGCCAGTGGCCATCTCAGAATGAACAGCTGGCTCTTCTGAAGCATCTCTTATGGAATTCAGCCGGGGCACCCAGATTGATCTGGTAGATTTTTTTCCATAAAGTACAAACATAACAGCCAACATCACCCATTTGTTATGCCTGAAGAATACAGCTGTCCAGAAAAAAAGCCTCTTTTCAGAGCCTTCTCAACCTTGATTTTCCTAGGCCTCTGATACTAGAACTTTTTCAGGCAGGCCCACACTGTTTCTTTGGGCTTCTTTTTCCCCCAAAGGAATAACTGGTTCTTTCTTCTAATTTCTACTTAATGTTATGATAGTGAACTTTTTCCTTCCCTCATTGAAGTAATGTGGCCAAGCCTTAGTAACCAAGCCCTGGTCTTTAATCTGAATCTCCTCGGCAGCATCCCTGGTGCCTGTGACAGGAAGACATCTTCAGTGGAATTATGAATTATGATGTGTTTACCTGAAGTCTTGAGCACACCCTACAAATAAAATTGTAATATAATTGGTTTCAGTCCATCTAGGAACCTTTTAATTTTCCTCTGAAAGATGCTTAGGCAACAGCTTGCTATTAGGTTAAGCAGTGTCAGCATCTGTACTGTAAACACTAACAGGTTTGTTGTACTTTGCATACCATTGGCCTTCTGTTATTATTTTTTCTCTAAAGAGCTTTCTTTGGGGATACAGCTCCAGTCCAGTCCAATGGACAAAGTGGATATCATGCCAACTGGAATACCACTTTCTTCTCCTCACTCCCCTCAACATTGGATCCTGGATATTTTAGACATTGTCATAAAACTGTGGGGCACCTGGTGATAATTCAGGAGCCGATTACACAGCCAGCGGGCTCCACAGGCAGGCCTTCCTCTCTGGCATGTCATGCCTGGCCATTTCACTGCTCATTAGCTCCTTTTCCCAGAGAGTGAATAGAGAAAACCAAAAGAGGTGACATTTAAACCCATTTATTTGCTCCCTAGTAGCTGCTCTACATAAAAGTTCAGTGGGGGAGCAGGCTAAAATGATTAAATAATATAAAGTGTGAGGACTGTCTCTGCAGCGTATTTGTTTAAGCACTTCCCCCTGAAATGATCTTTAGCACAAAATGTACTGACCGAGGACTAGGCTAAGGGGGCTAGTAAGATGGTACTGGCCAGAGGAAAGATGATCATGGCAAGTAACTAAGGAAAGAAAATGGACATCAGACTTCCTCCTTAAAGAATCTTTATGTTACCTCATGCACCCTTGTAGAGTTATTCTTATTAAATTATAAAATAGACTATCTTATGGCTAGTAAAAAACAAAATTACTGCTTCTTTTTTATCTATTTTGCTTATAGACACTCCACTTCCGAGAAAGTCGTACTCACAGAAATAATAAATCTTAATAATACCAGGAGGGAAACTGACTTTTAATGGTAAAGAATTTACACAAGACACTAAGCAAACATTGCAGCAAGCTAATCTAAGCTGTTAAATAAACAGCTAATAGTGATCACGCAAGATAAACCCTTTAGAGAGAAAAAATAAAAGTTGGAGCTTTTCAAAGGAAATTATTTACCTGTGGATAGAGAAAAATGCATATGAAATTGAAAGAAACAGACAGACTATATCTTCCTCCAGATAAAAAGATTGCTGTATCACATTTTAATATTTGTTGATTTATTCTGAACATTATTTTACTACTTCATAAGAAAATTATTTTCCCTCTAAGCACATAATTTTTCCTATTATATCCAAGTGTATAAGACTGAAAGCTTTTACAGAAGGATTACAGCTCTAATCTTTGAAACACATGACAAAATATATAATTTACTGAAATTCTCTTTATTATCAAGTTTACAAGAATATATCTAGGGCATGCAATAAGGTCTCCCTACACATATGATAGAAGCTCTACTTCCTAAGTCATTTATCCAAAACTCGAAAACTACTCAGCCATAGAGCATAGAGAAAAGGAGAGACTGAACTGGAATAGAAAGCAGCTGGGTTCCAGCCTTGCCTTATCACCCACCAGCTGTGGGACCTTGGACCAGCCACTTCCCTCCCCAGGCCTCTGCAAGAAATGGTCTCAATGTATCCTCTAACTCTAAACTTTTGTGAGCCAAGAGATCAGGCCAGATCAGATGAAAGCCCAGGGGAGTGAGAGATGCAAATTCAAAGTTCAGTTGAGGATATAAATGATAGTTCATGACAGATCCGGAACTGCAAACTTCTAATTAACTGGAGATGATGAGAGTAGGAATGGGGAGGGCACTCTAATCCAGAGTCTGGAGCTCACTACTGCTGTTTTATGAATTTTTTATTTCACCTAGATATAGCCAGGCTCTAAAAACTATTCTGCAAGGGACTGGGTTGGGAGGATTTATAAGCCATAATGTCAATATATTTACCTACCAAGGGGGATAGATATTTATAGTGACTGAAATACTCCCCATAGCTATTTAGAGTGACTGTTTCTGTTATTAAGGTAACTAGAGCCCTGAACCAATCATCAAAAGATTACCCAGTGAGTACAAAATTAGTTAGAGTGGAGCTGGTGCTAGTAAGAGAAAAGGGAATAGCATATAAAGCTCCTACGGTCAGATTAAAGAAAGCATTCTTAACCAAGGGTCTCAGACCGAGGCCTGGGCCTCAAGGGCTCTGTGCCACTGCTGAATTAGCATGCAAAACTGCATAAGAATGTGGCCATGTGCATTTTTCTAAGTGTCCGTTAGACTCATCAGCTTCTCAAAGGGATCTGTGATTTCTACTAGTTTATGAACCACTAGGAAACACAGAATAAACTCAAGATAGGCAGGGAGGAGTCAGAGGCAGTTCTGTCGAGTCTGAAATCAGGAGCCCACGCTGAATGACAAGGTAAAAGGATTCTCCAAGAAAGGGTCAAGTAGAGGCCTAGTGGAGGCCTGATGGGATGACACAGTAGGACTCCAGGTCAGGTCCACAGGTCAGCTACAATGACTCAAGGGCCCCCAGTAGAGATTTCATTCATATGTGAAGCTGCAAAGACTGCCAGATCATCAGGACAGGGCTCCTGTAAATCCTGCTGAACAGTGCAGCCAGTTCTAGAGGATTACTCATAAACAGATGGGGAGCATCTGACTGGGTCCCCTTCACTAACTTTAGTCCAACTCGCACCAAGCCCCTCTTATTGAGCACTGCCCCTCTACTCCATGTCTTTCCTCATCCCCCAAGTCCATCCCTTCATTTTTCTATGGGCAAAGGGGACCTCATGGGAAGATAGGTTTGACCCCAGGAGGCAAGTGGGAACACAGGTATATTACTTCTCACAAGAGCTTTTATCAGAGTAAATGGTTAACACTTTAAACCAAGATGGCCATTCAAGTTTAAAGTTTAATTAGTTAATTAAATAAAATTAAAAATTAACTTCTTCGATCACACTAGCCACATTAAAAGGCTCAATAGTGGCTAGTGGCTACTGTATTGAACAACACAGCAATAGAAACTTTTCATCATCACAGAAAGTTCTTCTCTATATAATTCAGCACAAAACTTGGTGACACAAACAGTAATTACAACAGTGATTCAAAAAAAGGAAGAGCCCAAAGAGAGCAGAAATAGCTATAAGGGGCTTTAGAGAGGAAATGGGACTTTAGTTGAGCCTCAGGGAGTGGGATGAAATCAATGGGAACAGGCACTTCATTCAGAAGCCACAGTAAGGACAAAGGTGAGAATAAGGACAAGAAATTGGCACAGGCCTGCCTAGAGCTTGGTGTGTGCCCATGACAAACATTACTGCAGGAATCAAGAACGAATGAATGGTCAGAATCAAGATAAGTAGGCAGGCTGGAGGCAGATTGCACAGGAACTTTAATATCAGGCACAGTAATATAGGCATGACAATAATAGCTACTAACACTTATTTAATGCTGACCATGTTTCAAGCTTTGGACAAACACATTTATATAAATTACTAGAGGACTGATGCATGAAGATTTGTGCAAGAATAGGCCTTCCTTCCCCTGGCTGCCGGCAGTGCTTTCCCTCTGGCCGGAGCTGCCTTTCTGCCTTCATGAGCTGCCCATAGGCCCGGAGAGGCCGGATGCATGGTGACAACACAGGCATCCGGGCCACTACCATCTTTGTCATGTCAATTTGCATATTCCCTCCTTATTGGCTGTGGGCACTGCCATCTTTGTCACAAAGTGATGGTCAATTTGCATATTCTGTCTTTATTAGATAGGATTATTCGATAGGATTAAATTTACTCCTCACAACCCCAAGAGGTAAATAGTTTTAACTCTGTGATGAGAATGACAAAACTGACATTTGGAGAGATTCACTAATACCCAAGATCATCCAGTTTGGAAATGGTGGGCTGTGATTTAAACCCAACACTTTCCTTGCCAATGCTTTCACCTTACATGCTCATCCTCCATACTTTGCAGAGTATAACAACCATTTCCAAGGCATCTCTTCTGGAAATCTCTTTACCTTTTACTAACACTTTGGGGGAAATATCCTCTTAACAGGGCCCCAGTCCTTATCAGTTTAGAATGTGTGACATCAAGAAGCGCATAGCAGAAGGGATTTGGAAAATGGCAAGAAATTGGCCCTGCAATGTGAATAGGAGGCATCAAGAAAAAGATGGTGTGTTCAAGGCCTTACCAACTTTTCAACTGATGTTTATCTCCCTGACTTCAGAGCCCCATCAGCCTATTAGGTGTGCAGGGCAGGATCCTGGTTCCATGGGCTCCCAGGACCTTCATGGCCCCTTTCATTGTCTCTCATTCTTCCCATTCCTCCAAGGAACTTGCTTGCTACTTTCTTTTGTAGGTTTGGGTTTTGGAGTTCACGCATATAGACTATTCCCTCTTCTAGCCATGACTATAATTTGAGCAGGTTACTCCTAGAGCAGACCTGGCCTTGGACTGTTCAATTGGAACAAAAGGCTTCCCACCAGAAAAAGAAGTTAACATGTTTTTCTACACCTCTGTTTTTCTATAGAAATAGAATACTTTATTAAGTTAACAAAGCTTAACAATTTATCTCAAATTATTATAGACTAGAGGCTTGATGCCTGAAATTCATGCAAGGGTCTTGGTCCCCACTGCCACAGCGACCACCTCTGTCTCAGCCCCTGCCCACCGCCGCAGGGGCCACAGGCCTTTGCTGCCTCTGCCTCGGTCCCTGCCCACCACAGTTTTGTGTGGAAGGAAGGATGTCCGGTCTAATTAGCATATTACACTTTTATTATTATAGATAAAACTGATTGCAGCATTTAGAGCAAGATTTAAAGAAATACATTTACCATTGTTACTACCTTTAACAGTAATCATTCAGTGCTTAATATAATCTTGGCACTTTCTTAAATTTAAACTAGAATTTACCCTGTGTTTTTCCTTAGAATTTAAATCCTACTTGGAGTTGATACTTGGCTTCTTTTTTTCCTTCAGGGCATTAGAGATTTAGGTACCAACAAATATTCCATACGGTTTTTCTCCAGCTTTTCACAATTTTAGCTGCCGTCACACAGCTTATCAGTGAGAAGGTGCCCTCTGCAGTCTTAGCATTCTAATTAACATTCTGATCTTCTGCATGAGAGATTGACCTTCTACTCCACAGCATTTGCCAACAGACAAGAAGAAAAAGCGATTAGACTCAGGCCACATACTGTATGTGGTGTGGAACACACACACGCTGTAGCTTTTCTCCTTTACTAGTGAAAACGGGTGATTTGACACAAAGGGGGAGGCCTTCTTCAACCAGCCCCTCTGTCCATGAGAGTCAACTGTTTGCTTTCTTACTTGTTTGTTTGCTTAATAAGAGCTAAATACCTCCAAATCAACTCACATTCCTCCTTCTACCTACACAATATTTCAACAGAACATAATATTTTTAAACCAAGATTAAGGGAAGTTTTTCTATGATATCTTATTTTAGTAGGTTGTCAGCTATAAGGGTAAAACGTCCTATTTGGAGTTACAGAAGCAGAATTCAAATTTGTGCATCATGGGAATTAGTTCTTTCTGAGTTCTGTGAGGAAAAGTTACTCTTATAACAGAATCAAAATTGCAGGGAATGCCAAATGCTGACTGGCAAATGTGGGGAGTGCTAGAGTTGGAAAATCATCATTTTGCAACCATCAGGGCAAAGATTGGCTCAAGCAAGAATCATCCATGGTTGCTAAACATAGAGGAGAATATTGATGAGGAACAGAATATCTGCATGGTCTTAAGGGGTCTCCTTAAAGGTGGGTGAACAAAACTAGCATCACCAATGAAAGGCAGATGGATTTTGCATGCCTCCAGATTTGGTGCTACCTGAAGGCCTGGAATGCATAACCTGAGTCTAACCATCAGGAAACATCAGAGAAACCCAAAATTAAGAGCATTCTATTTTTTTGAAAAAAGGACTGAATTCTTCAAAAAAATGCCAATGTTCTCAAAAGACAAAGAAAAGCTATAGAAATGTCCCAGATTAAAGGAGACTAAAAAGACATAATGAGTAAATGCAATGCCTGAACCTAGACTGGAGCCATTACTGGAAAAGGAGGGGAAATGCTATGAAGGACATCATTGGATCAACAGAAAAAACTGAAATCCAGAAGTAGATTAAATCACAGTATTGTATCAATGTTAAATTTAATGAAATTGATAACTGTGGTTAAGAGGCTATCCTTATTTTTAGGAAATACATGCTGAGGTCTTGAGAGGTAAAAGGCCATGATATATGCAACCTTCATTCAAATTGTTCATGAAAAAATTACGTGTGAGCATGTATGTATTATAGAAAGTACACAAGTATGGGAAATGATAAAGCAATTCAGCAAAATGTTAACAATAGGTGAACACGTGGAAAGAGTATATGGGTATCTTATATTTTTATTCTTGCAGCTTTACTAGAAGTTTAAAATTATTTCCAAATAAAAAGTTTACATCAGCAGCGCGCTCACATGCGCACGCGCGCACATACACACACACACACACACACACACACACACACACACACACACACTTAATGTGCATGCACAAAAGCTTGTGAGGAATATTCCAGTAGGGTATGAGAACCCTCCCCCAGTTTTGGCCCCTATGTTCATGTATTCCAGCCCCTGTACTTCTCTAAGGGACTGCCAGCATCATATCTATTCTGGTGGCAGTTTGCAGTTTGCTCCTCCTACCCATCTTGGATTACATTTTAATAAGCATCTTTTTTTTGAGTCCTGCTGAAAAAAGTGGAGGGAAAATTAAATTTTTATAAAAAAAATTCTAGGGGAAAAAATAGTAAGAAAAACACAAACACAGGTGAGGTCACAGGCAGATTTCTCATTTTGAAATTACCAAACTCTTTAAAAAATTAGTTGACTAACACCATTTCCTGCACTTACCAAAATTCACCTCACCTCTTACTTATTTTGACTTGTTTAAAGTGAATATGCCTTTATTTATTTTTCTCAGTAAAGTTTGAGCCCAAATTCACTAATAAGCATGTGACCATTATGGCCAATGCCATCATCCCAGAATTCTCTCTGCCTCATTCAATGTCTCTTTCCATTAACAGTTGGTGTGCTTGCTATTGATCAGAAATATGGTGTAGCTCCTCACTCCCTGCCCTTAAGAGTTAAGTAGGTATCTTAATGTCTTACTGTAAGTTGGTGGGAGTTTTGCCCTAACTCATGAATTGTGTAAGAATAAACTACTGCCAAGTTTGATTGACTGTAGCTAGATTCTGATGAGGTAAATCTAAAGATTATTGAATACTATTTACAGTGCTTAATTTAAATCTTTATTCTTTTAGTTTAAAAAAAAAGCATGCTGTTGAACCAAGAAGTTTCTGTTTGTGGTCTATGGAGGGGCCTACAGTCCTCAGCTCATGGGCAGACATAGTTGATAGACAAGCTCAGGTCCCATTGACCCTCCCTGGATCAGGTGCCATCTCTGCCCACTGATTCAGAGATCTAGGCTCCTTCCAGTTTTTGGCTACACCATTCCCAGAGCCACATCATCCTCTGCAACTTCTGCATCTAGTCAGTGAAAAAGGTTTACAGAGATGGTCCACCTGCCTATTAAAGGCCACAATGTAGACGTGGTACACATCACTTCCGCTCACATTCCATTGGTGAAAACTGGTCACATGGCCCCAACTACTGCATGAGATTATGGGAAATATAGTCTCTGTCTGGGCAACTGCTTCTTATTACTAAGTTGAAGGGAAGACAAGATTTTGGTGGTCAGCCAGCAGATCTGGACAGAGATCTTAAACAAAAGGGAAGGTTTAGTTCACAAGAGAGCACTCTTGCAACTAATCCCTTAGTAGGGTACTATTCTCAGAATATATCCCCGTCGAGTGGTGCATGACTGTATTACAACTCAACAATAAAAAGACTAATAACCCAATTTAAAAATGGTCAAAGGATCAGAAGAGACATTTCTCCAAAAAAGATACACAAATGGCCACTACGCAAATGAAAAGATGTTCAATATCACTAGCCATCAGAGAAATAAAAATCTAAACAACATGAGATGCTACTTAAGGCCATTAGAATGGGAGGGGGTATTGGGGGGTAGAGGGAATGAGCAAAAAAGAGAGAAAGAACTCATCGATGAGGACAACAGGGTGGTGATTGTGGGGGTAAAAGAGGGTATATGGGGGATACATGGTGATGTAAGTAAAATATAAAGTAACTTTTAAAGGACAAGAATTGGTGAGGATGTGGAGAAATTGCTCTCTCACTGCTGATGGGAATATAAAATGTAAAATCTCAGCCACTTTGAAAAACAAGTTGGCAATTCCTCAAAATGCTGAATATAGAGTTATCATATAACCTAGAGAATTCCATTCTTAGGTATATACCCAAAAAGATGAAATCATGTATGCACACAAAACTTTGCACATGAATGTTCATAACAGTGTTATTCATAATACACAAACAGTGGAAACAACCCAAAAGTTCATCAACGACTGAACTGATCAATAAAATGTGCTATATTCACATACAATGAAATATTAGGCAACATAAAGGAATGAAGCACTTACTGGTACATGCTACAACATGGATCAACTTTTAAAACATTATACCAAGTAAAAACAAAAAAAGCCAGTCACACAAAAAAGAAAACACACACACACATTGCATGATTCCATTTACATGAGCTGTCCACAAGAGGCAAATCTACAGAGACAGAAAGTGACTAACGGTTGCCTAGGGAGTTGGGAGGAATGGAGTTCCTTTGAAGGCGATGAAAGTTATCCGACAGAGTTGCACAACTCTGTGAACATACGAAAAACATTGAACTATGCACTTTAAATGATGCATTGTATGATATAAGAACTATAAATGTTTTAAAGAGCTCTTTGTTAGGTAGGTTTCTGTTTCAGGAACAGAATTAAATCTATATCATACCTACATTGTTGATACTTTTCCCTAGACCACTGACAATGTTCTAGAGCTGTGGTTCTCAAAGCATGGTCCCTGAACCAGAGGTATCAGCCCCCCCCCCACCCCAGGAATTTGTTAGCAAATTCTTTGCCCCCACTCCAGATCCACTGAATCAGAAACTCTAGTGTGGAGCCCAGCAACATGTTTCAATAAGCCCCGTAGGTGATTCTGATGCACACTAAAGTGTTAGATCCACTTCTCTGCACAAGGAGGAACCTAAGATCTCTTTCCCTATGACAAGTTTGACTGTGAAAAATTCCTACCCTATCCCCACCAGGATATTGAATGGGACATTTTCTTTTTTTTAATTAAATGTATTGAGGTGACATTGGTTAATAAGCTCATATAGGTTTCAAGTAAACCTTTCTATGCCACATGATGTCTATATTGCATTCTGTGCCCACCACCCACAGTCAAATAATCTTTCATCTCCATGTATTTGGCCCCCTTTACCCTTTGCTACCCCCCCACACCCCTTTCCCTCTAGTAACCACCATACTGTTGTCTGTGTCTATGAGTTTCAGTTTTATATCCCACGGAAGAGTGGCATCATATGGTTCTTAGCTTTTCCAACTGACATTTCACTTAGCATACTATTCTCAAGATCCTTCCATGTTGTTTCAAATGGCAATATTTCATCTTTTCCTATGGCTGAGTAGTATTCCATAGCTTATATGTACCACATCTTTTTAAACAATACACAGGTCTACTCTGGTCTTTTTCTTTCTTCTTTCTCCACACATGTAGGTAAGCCATGGCCAGCTCTGTATATTGCTACCTACCCCACCTCTCTGACTTCCTTTCTCTATGCGGCCAGCTTGGTACAGGTAACATTCCAATATTTAGATTCAGGGGGAGCTAGGAGATCTTACTTCATTTTGAGACCTCAGGCACATGGACAACTCATCTCTAGCTAGATCATGCTTCAGTGTCATATTGGGTATTTGGTTCCCACTTTGTTATTGTTCTTTGCATATACAGCTCCCTTGAAACTCTGTGGGGAGAAAGGGTCTGTGTAAGGCCAGGACGGGGGCATGTGGGCCCCTGGTTGAATGGCCTCATAATAATATCCAATTTTCACTCTTTGTCTACTAGCATGACATTTACCCTATCTTCAGGGCAGGTTTACCCTGCTTACCAAAAACTTACCCCTCTTACATCAACCTACTTTATTTACCAACAACTCCATCTACATGATCAGCATGTTCAGGGAACAGCCAAGTATGTGCTCGTGGGGGTTTGCCAAGAAGCTCAAGGGCATGGGTGGTTAGTCCAAGAATCAGTGGCAGAGCCCTGTGGCTTTAAGCAACATAGTTCCAGGTGCTTCCCCTACAAGAAAGCAAAACCCTTGTCTAAGTGTAAATATAGGTCACCTGCCCTCATCTGGGGAATACCGGGGATGAACAGATGACTTTTATCTGCCATGCTAAATTTGCACTCATATGTGTATATGTAATATTTCCAGATACATGTGAAAAAATCTCTCACAGGCTCCCTTTCTGCAACAGAAAATAGAAATGGAGAAAAACTTAACAACTGCAAACCCAGAGCTAAGTTATCAGAAACCAAATTAAAGTGGTTCGGTATTTTTGTTGAAACATCTCTACCTCTGAAATCTAATTTCTTGCAACTTTCCATATAGGATCCTGTGTTGTATTATTTATAAGAAAATAATATTCTGCACTCCCTTGATAGCATTTCCTGGCTGCAGAAACCACTGTAGCCATGAAGTAACAGAATGATTTTGGTAATGTTTCCATAGCTACCTTGCTTCGAAGTGAGGTTTATTCTGTTTTAAAGTCTACCGACCTATTCACATCCTCATTTGAAGTATTTTCAATCTAATCCCTTTTCTGCCTATTATTGTCTAATGGTCTTGTGATTTCTGTATTTAAGGAGACCTTGGATGCATAAATATATGGTAAGAAGACCTTCCAGTTAGACATAACAATGTAATGATTTTTTTCCTTTTTTTCTATTCCTTTCTGATCTAATATGTATTCATTCTGATCTCCCCTTGCAACACAGGGAAACCTTACTGAGGTTTTTCAAAGTAAAGGCTGTTTAAGGTGCGCTGGTGCCCTCTTGTGGTCACTCTGGCCTTATGGTTTCTTCCCAGAAGCCTCTTCATATGCAATTGATTTTTTGCAAGAACTTAATGAGAAAGGATCCCTCAAAACGCCATTGCTAATTGTCATGCACGTCCTTGTGTCCATGTCTTTTGCCTCCTGCAGGCATGCGGGTCTGTGTAGAAGGACAGCGCCGCTCCTGGATGGCCTGGAAGCCCCTGCTCTTTCCCCCAACACAGAGGCCTCCTTACTAAGGGATGCTCTTCCAGGGTTCGGCCATGGAAAGTGACCTGGGACACACCTTGGAGAAAGATGGTACACTAACCAACTCTCAGAAAGGCCCTGTAATGAAGGCAACTCACAGAAAGAGGAGATGGGGCTTCACCTCAGAAGAACATAGTGCATCCTCAAAAAAGAGAGCAGGAACAGGTAATACTGAATACCTTCCTAAAAGCTAAAAATACAATTTTTTTAATTTTAAAAAAAAGCTAAAAACATATAGCTCCAGTGCTGAGTGGAAAATCAAGAAAAAAAACTACCAATAAAATTCTAATTTGTTCAATATGACAAATTTTATTCAATAAACATAAGAAGGAGTAAACGACATCTGGTCCCAGCATTGTCCAATAGAACTTTCTGAGATAATGGAAATGTTCTCTATCTGTGCTGTCCAATACAGGTACCACTAGCCACATGGGCTAATGAGCTCTTGAAATAGGGCTAGTGAAACTGAAAAACCGAATTTTAAATTTAATTTAATATTAATTAATTTAAACAGTCACATGTAATGAATGGCTGCTATATTGGCGAGCACAGTTCTAGGGGAACAGATAAGACTAGAGCACAGGCAACTACAATACTAGTATAAGTAGAGTTTATAGTATAGAAAAGTACAAATTAAGGTCCATGGTGGGAGGGGTAAGAAGAGATGATTGGAGAAGTTTTCTGAAAGGGGAGGCATTTGGAGATCCAAGATGGTGGAGGACTAGGTAGATGTTATACTCACCTCCTCCCAGGACCAAACTGCAATGACAACTAAAATATAGAACAACTAACTTGAATAACCAACTGAAGACTAGCTGCATAGAAGTCTTATAACCAAGGATTGACAGAAGAAGCAACATGGAGACTGATAAGAAGAGCTTCTCCCACAGGCAGAGGCTGAGATTCAACCTGAAGAGCATAGCATCTCAACCCCACACTAGGCTCCCAAGCCCAGAGCCAGGAAGAGGCATCCACTTAACATCTGGCTGTGAAAATCAGTGGGGACTGTCTGCCAGGAAGAAAAAGAGTCTGCTAAAGAAATAGGCACCCTCCTAAAGGGCCAATACACAAAATCTCCTTTGCAGCCACTCACCCAGCCGAGGGAGGGCAAAGCAGATTGTAGTGTGAGGAAAGACTGGGGTTTGCAGCTATCAGGAGAGAGCTGAGGGAACAGCCTCCAGACCCCCTGTGCTAAGTCCCTCTCTGGCACCATAGAAGCCATCTTTCTTGAATGGAGCACTCCCATCCATAGCCATCAGCCTGGGGGAATGCAATAGCCCCACTGTCTAGACTCCCCACCATCCTGCAGAGCTCACACCCTGACAAAGAGTCAGCTGACTGAGTCAGGGGTGTAGAGGACTAGGCAGACTCAGGGTGTGCCAGTGACTGAGTGCTGTTGCTCTGGGGTGGGGGCCATTCCCCCACTTTCTCATGAACCTAACTGGTGCCTCCCCCCACAAGAGATCCACTAACCCCACCTTCCAGGCTTCAGGTAGCCCCACCCTCTCCACTCCTGGTGGCCCCTCTGTATGGAGATCAGGGTAGAATCTGTGACAGACTGGGGGGCCACTCTTCCACCTTCCCCCAAACCTGACCAGCACCTCCTCCTCACAATAGATCCACCAGCCCAATCCTCCCAACTCCCAGTGGCCCCACCCTGTTGCGCTTAGGCTCCTGACAGAATCTTGGATAGATTGAGTTGTGTGGCTCCAGAATGGTCGCCATTTTTCCCTCATACATCAGATTGGTGCAGAACCCTCCCTTCACATGGCCAAATTTTGGTCTGCTGGCCTCATCCTGGTGACCCCCTGAGACCTTGCCCCACCACAAAGATCTATGGGCACCTGGTGAGAGACAGCTAGACTTGGTATACCCTGGGACTTGGTATACCCAGCAACAGCAATGAGTTTGAACCTGTATCAATCTGGTAAACACCTCTCACCTCTACCTGGTGATTCACTGACTACAGACCTCATGCAACTCAAATACTGCTATAGGCTCTTTCAATGACTGAATCTAACAGGCAGCCATAGGTGGAGGCAGGCAAAGGCAGGTCCCAGTGTGTCTTGGGACTTTTGCAGACCTTCTCCTGGGCCTGTACTGGAAAAAACAAGCCTTAGCGCGCAGCTTGGTACTTCCGGTGATATCACTGCCTCAAAGACATATCTGCACTCACATGTTCATTGCAATATTACTCACAATAGCCAAGACATGGAAACGACCTACGGGTTCATTGACAGATGAGTGGATAAAGAAAATGTGGTGTATATATACAATGAAATATTACTTAGCATGACAAAAAAAGAAAATCCTGACATTTGCAACAACATGCGTGAACCTTAAGGGCATTACACTAAATGAAATGTCAGACATAGAAAGACAAATACTGTATGATCTCACTTACATATGGAATCTAAAAGTCAAACCTTTAAAAACAGAGAATAGAATGGTGGTTGCCAGAACTAAGGGGTGAGGGAAATGGGAAAATGTTAGTCAAAGGCTACAAACTTCCAGTTATAAGATAAATTAATCCTGGGGATCTAATATACAGCCTGATGACTATCTAATCTAATAAAAGAGAAACATGCAAAGTGACCACACCTCTGCTATGTCCCAAGCCATGCCCACCAGCCCATCAGAGCGACTATATGCAAATTAACCCAACCAAGATGGCGGCCAGCAGCCATGCAGCTGGAGCAAGCAGGAGGCTTGGTTGCCCCGGCGATGGAGGAAGCCAAGATTCCTGCCTGCCCTGGCTGGCTGTGGCCTCTGCTCAAGGCAACAAAGTTTCAATTATAGAAGATAAATAAATCCCAGATACCTGCTTCCAGCCAGCCTCCACTGGGAGTTTGGATGGCTGGGAGCCATGGCCAGCCTGCAACCAGCCATCAGCTCCTCACCCAGGATGGCCACACCCTCATGTGGTGAGGGTACCTGCTGGGGGGCTTGGCCAGCCTGCAAACAGCCATCAGCCACTCACCCAGACTGGCTAGGCACCCCAGAAGGACCCCCCCACCCTGAAGGGGGTATGGCCAGCCTGTAAATGGCCCTCAGCCCCTCACCCAGGCTGGCCAGGCACCCCAGTGGGGACCCCCACACTGAAAGGGCTGTGGCCAGCCTGCAAACAGCCATCAGTCCCTCACCTAGGCTGGCCAGGCACCCCAGCAGGACCCCCACCCTGATCCGGGACACCCTTCAGAGCAAACCAGCCAGCCCCCACCCATGTACCAGGCCTCTATGCTATATAATAAAAGGGTACTATGCAAATTGACCCTAACAGCAGAACAACTGGGAATGACTGGTCACTATGACACACGCTGACCATCAGGGGGCAGATGCTCAATGCAGGAGCTGCCCCCTGGTGGTCAGTGTGCTCCCACAGGGGGAACTCTGGTCAGCCACAAGCCAGGCTGATGGATGCCAGTACAGCGGTGGTGGTGGGAGCCTCTCCCGCTTCCTCAGCAGCGCTAAGGATGTCCGAATGCAGCTTAAGCCTGCTTCCTGCTGGCAAGTAGACATCTCCTGAGGGCTCCCAGGCTGCCAGAGGGATGTCTGACTGCCAGCTTAGGCCCAATCCCCTGGGGAGCAGGCCTAAGCCAGCAGGTGGTCATCCCCCAAGGAGTCCCAGACTGTGAGAAGGCACAGGCTGGGCTGAGGGCCCCCCCCCACCCACCCAGGGCACAAATTTTTGTGCACTGGGCCTCTAGTAGTTAATAACACTGTATCTATACTTGAAAGTTGCTTAGAAAGTAGATCTTAAAATATTTCACAACACACCAAAAAATGCTAATTATGTGAAGTGGTGGATATGTTAACTAACCTTATTGTGGTAATCATCTTGCAATATATATGTGTATCAAATCATCATGTTGTATACCTTAATCTTATACAAATGTTATATGTCAATTATATCTCAATAACTGAAGACTTAAATAAAATACATAAATAAACAGAACTACTAGATGCTTATGTAATCAAAAGAATCTCAGTAAATATTTAGGGAGAATGGGATAGACTACTAGGTGTGGAAATAGAGGTGAACTTTCAAAAAATTTTAAATAAAGTATTACTCAGCATCTATTGAATATGTATGTCTGTTTCATGCAGTGTCAGGCACTGAAAATACAGTAGAAAAAAGACAGGTCCTTACCCTCAGGGAGCTCACATTGGGAGAGCAGACAGCTGAGCACCCAGTACAATGTGACAAGTGCTTTGAAGGGGGCAGGACTGAG
The DNA here is from genome assembly GCF_963259705.1 of Myotis daubentonii. Lineage (NCBI taxonomy): Eukaryota > Metazoa > Chordata > Mammalia > Chiroptera > Vespertilionidae > Myotis > Myotis daubentonii. The sequence continues at coordinate 31,266,931 of NC_081853.1, read as the reverse complement.
AAGAATACATAGGAGAGGCTCCTAAACCAGCCTGGAGTGTCAGAGGAAGCTTTGCAGAGGAGACAAGATCTGAGCTGAGTGCAGACAGACAGCTAGGAGTTATCACCTCAAAGCAAACATAAACGTAGCCATGCAGTAATAAATGTCTCAAGAGGAATGTAGAAAGAGCATTTCAAATATTCCAAGGATTCAGGACATCCCCTCTCCCTGGAAAAGCCAGAGAGGAAGAACACAAGAGGGCAGTGGTGCGATGGGATTGCACAAAGCAGGGAGGCCTTGAGGCGTCCTGACAGACACTGCAAATCTCATAAAATTTGACAACAAATAGGCCCGCGGTTGTGCATTGGAGATGGGGATGGGGAGAAGAAGGCAGCATTACACATTGAAACCCTCAACAATGCCCACGGTCTTTAACCTAATTCAACCTTTAGAAGTTGATCCTAAGTGAAGATTTGCATACGTGGATGTTTATAATGACATTATTTTCAAATGGTGAAGAACTGGAAACAAGCCAAGTAATGGTTAGATGGACTGTGGCACAGTAAAATAGCAGATGGCCCATTACAATCATGCTCTTGAACAGCATTTAATGATTTTTTTTAAAAGGCTCAGAATATAATTTTAAGTGCAAAAAAAGGGTTACAAAATTACATATATAGGATGATTCATATTTTATTAAAATGTATGTATGTGTGTGTGCAAAGAAAAAAGACTGGAAGGGGAACATTGAAATATCAGTAGTGGTTGAATTACAGGAGGTTTTTGTTTTATTCTTTAAGCTTTTTTTCTATATTCCAAATTTTAATACTATGTATGCCCTTATCAGAGAAAAATAGTAAACATTATGAAAGAAAATGTTAACAGAAGCTATCTCTAGAAAATAAGGTCAAAGTTGATTTTTTTAATATTCTTCTATGCTTTTCAAAATATTTTTCCCAATTTCATACTGTGGCTGTGTATGGCTCTTTAAAAGAAACTATTGGAGAGCTTTTTTTTTTTTTTTTTTTTTTTTACTGGGAACCCAGAATGCTTAGGGAACAGGCTGCTATTTTAAGGGATTGGTGATTAAGTCACCTGCTGGGAACAGGTGTCAGCTTAGCAGAGAATGACAAGGTGGCTTCCTCCCCTCCCCCCAGGACCTGAGGACCTCCTATTGCTCTCCCACCTTTTCTGCTCCATGTACCTACCTTTGAGAATGGGAAGTTGGCAGGGCTTTTGACCTTGATCTGTAATCTGCAGCTTTAACTCAGGGCCTTTCTCTGGAACCTGGCATTAAGAAGGTTTGCAGGTGGGAAGGCAGGCCAGCCCATTAAGCTTAGCAGATAACTCCCCGGAGTGCTGGGAGAGGGTAGTCTACATAAAGGGGGTTGTCTAAAATAAGTACTCAAATCCCTTTGTGTAGAGGTCTTTTTTATCTCCTCGCCCTTCTTCATTTTTTTGCACCAAGTTAATTAACAATTTTCCGGCAAGCACATTCCTGACAGGTATTTGAAGCCTGGGTCACTTCCCTTATCTTCCCTTTCCTTCTGTGTATTATGGGGCTCCACGGAGCTTGAAAAGCATCCTCTTGTTGGAGGAGGCAGAAGCAACACTCAGAGTCATCGTCCCTTGGTCTTTATCATCTGCAAACACTGCACGAAATTTCCCAAACCGCAGGCCTACACCTTCCGTGTTGTTCTTGCTCCAAACACAGCTTTTAAAAAAAACTCTTGTGCTCATCTTTAGCATTTTTCTTTTCTTTCCCACAAGCTTTGGCTTGTTCTGAGCCTTTGACACTGTTCTGGCGGGTATGACAGGCCTGGGCCAGCCACTGGTTCCTATTGCATCCCATCTCTATGGGATTATGTTTACCTCACTGTGTGAAAAGGTTAAATACATTTTGGTGGTTTCCTGAATTCTGCACCATACTGAATAGCTCTCAAAGCCTCTGGACATTTCTTAACCCATTTCCTGGATACTTCCACCTGAAAATTTCTCTGGTTTCATATTCCTTTTGTTATGTGGTTATCCTTCATGATTCCTGGTTTTGTGAGATGGTTGTTTTTTGTTGTTGCTGTTGTTTTTTTCAGACCAATTTTTCCTCATTCTTTCTGATTTGGGGTGGAATCTTTCAATTGGGTAGGTATTTCCTGTCAAACAGGTCTTCCCAGATTTAGTGCAAAGCACTTGGCAATCTCTGCCAGAGTACTGGTATCAAAAGCCATAATCTAGAAAACCGAAGCTGCTAGCTAACAGCAGGAGCGGCCAACACTTCCATTTTCATTTCTCATTATTCTTCACAAGGGGCAACCTTTGAACTGTCCATGGCCTCTGACCCCCTCTACTCTAGCCTTCTTTGTTTTTTAGAAGGACTCTCAAAGCCCATAAAGACACCTACGGCAGGTGCTTCTACTTCCAATGCTCACACCTTCCTATGTAAATCTGTGGCTGGGAATATTGATCAGTGGCATCTGTACATACTGGTAGGTGTCAGCCACTTCCTGCTTGCCTGCCCGCTCCAGTCCAGCAGGACAGCTTACCCTTGCTCCCTCAGTCAGGGAGTTGATCAAAAAACACTTGTGACTCACCTCTTCCTCACTGGGTGGGAACAGCCTTGCTGGCTCCTGCTCCTGCTCCAACCAGTGCCCTTCAAGGCAATGCTTTCTGACTGTTGGTGAGTGTAGGTCGCTGCTGGGGAGGAGCGCAAGGCTGCCTCCTTGGCCCCGGGGTAGTTGGTTCTCTTCCACCAGGCCCTCCACTGGATACCGCTTTCCTCTCAAGCTTCTTGATATTGGCTTAACCCCACTCCACTCTTAGAAAGGCTTTCTTTCTGTTCCTGCCTGGCGTGTGTCTCCCCACTGCCTAGGCCCCCTTTCTTTTCTGCAGGGTTGAGGGAGTCCCCCTTCAAGCCTTTCACCTGCTCTGTGAGCAGGGAGCACCCACTGTGCTTGCTGCATGCACTGCTTGCTTAGCAGGGAAGCTAAAGGTGGCTCATTCTGCAACAATTCTCTCTCAGCTTTCAGATTCCCTGGGTGGAGAGTCCTTTCGGGCGCTCCCTGAAAAAACATGCTTGTTCACCAGTTGGTTCCCAAGACAGCCCATTTATAGTTCCCTTTAGAAAACAGCTCTTGGATTAGCTTAATCAGTGCAAATCAGCCACCTCTCACTGTTAATAATAATTAACTCGAGCAAGTTCTCAATTTTAAATGTTTAAGAAGCAGCAAAATCAAATCGCACGGGGACAGCATACACACAGGTCATTATTTTCCTCGCATTTCTTCCCACGCCTGCCCATTCGCTGGGTCTCCTGTAACCAAGCACTCAACAGGGGGTTTCGAAATGCTCCCACCCTTGCCGAACCCATGTCTTCCTTTTCCTTCAAGGCCTTCAAGCTTCATCTCTACAGCTGCAGAATTGACGATACCGAAGGAACCTTGAAGACAATCTCATCAGTCCCATTTTTCTATTGTAGCAGGTACGAATTTTCACTCACAGACTCCAATGTGAACAATGGGACTGTATTACATATAACTAACCTTAGTTCTTAAGTTTTCATTTCTGCTTAATCTTTACAACTCAGCCACTTTCAGGGTTTTTTTCTCTCAGGTCCTTTTGTGTTAATACTCAACCCGCTTAGGAATCGCTCTCTGTTCTCCTCCCCCCGCCCCAACTGTAATGACAGTTCAGGTGGGATGTGAGGTGCAGAGTATACCCCATTCTGGAAACAGGAATGAGGAAATGGAGTGTCCGTTGGGCCCACAATCCTCTCTCCAGGCTATTTTCTGCCCAGATACCCAGCTTCTTGCTAGATCCTTATTGCCAAACACTGGTGTCCACTACTGTTACCAAGGGTCCTGCAAGGCCTGGAGTCAAATGGCTGCATTCTCCTTACCTAGGGATGCCAGGTTTAGCAAACAAGACCATAGGATTACCAGTTAAATGTGAATTTCAGATAGACAACAAGTTATTTTTTTTTAATCTAACCAATCCCCTGCCCTCAGTACTTTCTCATGAAAGTGGAAGTGGAGGATCAAGATGTCCAGACCGCCCCCTGGAGACAGGCCCTGACACAGCTCATCCCTCCTGCTATGTGGATGGGAGGGAAAAACCAGAGAGGAAGCCACTCCTGTTTATGACATTTAAACCCAGAGTGACTTCCTCCTCCCTGGGAAGAAAGGGTCCAGTCTATACCCTGGATTTCAGCCTGATTAAGTCTCTTTCATGTTTCATATGTTCAGAGTTTCAGTTTGGGATGATGAAAAAGTTCTAGAGATGGGTAGTGGTGATGGCTGTCCAACAGTGAAAACCTACTTAATGCCACTGAATTACACACTTAAAATAGTTCAAGTGGCAATATTTTATGTTATGTATATTTTATCACAACTTTTTTTTTAAGTCCTTCTTCATGGAAGGATGGGACATAGGGAAAAGACAAAGACCGCCTTCCTAAATTATAGGTTAGAAAGTTGGGATGCATTCACCCTCCGCCTCTGCCTAGGCCCAGACCTGGAACTGAGGGAGGGTCAGCTTCCCTTGAGCAATAGGCTACGGGGGAGTGAGTGGTAAAGAAGAGTGGGGTACCTAAATCCAGGTGGGCCTGTTGGGAAGGGTGAATGGGGAAATGGGTAAGCAATGCAGCATCCAGTCACTGGGGCTGGGTAGAGCAGACTGCACTGTCTGGGCTTACCTGGGTGTTCTCAGGAGGAGAGAAGCTGAGAGGCAGAAGCCATGTAGTCCATAATGTGACACTTCTCATTACTACACTCCCTCAATTCCCCAACCCCCTGCAAAAATAAAAGTCTTGGGTAAATTCTATTCAAGCAATAGAGGTAAGCTCTTCGTAGCTGAGTATGTTAATTACTTATTCAACAAACATTTCTAAGCATCTACATGTACCAGAAATTGTCTTATATAAATACGGTATTTCAAATATTTAAGAACCATTTGTGAAAAATGTCTTTCACAAAAGCAGGGTGCTCTAGGCCCTGCTCATTGTACCTATCCCCAGCCCAGCCTGTTTTGCTCCAGGATCCCTGGTGGTCCCTGATGACACTCCCTGCAGGAGTGGTATCTTCCGTGTCCTCAAACAAGGACACCTATAGCAAAAAGTAAGTCCTTTTTAACTCTAGTAATTTAGACTTGCAGTTGGATTGACTGGATATTTACTAAACAATTAGAATGAGGCATGAGACAAAATTATATGGATTTGGGAGAAACTTAAAATGAATGTAGGAAACCAAAATGTTATGACCTCCTAAGAAGCAGTAGAATAAACTAGCAAATGAAAGTAGGATTTAGTATAGAGTGTTCCTTCAGGTCTGTGAGCCCACAATGAAAGACGTTTTATAAGAAGTTTTGAAAAGCCAGAGAAAATTGTACAAGTGCATCTAATCCAACAGAGATTCTTTCTAAAATAAGAAGTGGGAACTGTGGCTTCCCTAGCGGGAGGATGGAACCTTTCTAACAATATTTGAGTTTAAGTTCACAGGTGCAGAAATGGAAGGAGGTCTGGATAAGGTAGTTAATGCTGTGCAACATACATGCTGTGCAACATACGAAACAGATGTGAGGTAACATTTGTCTAAAAAATGTGTGCCTTAACCTCTCCACTAAATATACCTCACATCATTAGAATAATTTTTTTAATGTTTAAAGATTTCCTAATTTTTGAAGAATGGGTCTATGACATAGTGATGTACACTTATTTGTTTGGCAAGGTATGCTAATTACTTATTCAACAAACATTTCTAAGCATCTACGTGTACCAGAAATTGTCTTATATAAATACGGTATTTCAAATATTTAAGAACCATTTGTGAAAAATGTCTTTCACAAAAGCAAGAATGTTTTTTTCCACCCACACTCTTTAAATATGCTCACTGTGATTAGTTTTACCTGCTTGTTTTCTAATTATTTACTGAAAAATTGGACATCGCATTGTTTCTAAATTAATTTCAAGGTTTGTGGCAAAATTCCAGCTTTTACAGACATCAAAGCAACAGCTCAGAGCAATTGTAAAATAAAAATTAAATACATTAACTGAAGAAAAGCATGTGACAATTTTTAATTGAGTATTCTTGCTCATTATTAAATATCAGAGGATAAATAATATTAATTCTCATATCAGTCACTTTTACTTATGAAAAAAGTATTCTGATAATCTTCAGTTCTACATATTGATCAATTTGATAAGCTGCTGTTTTATCAGATTACTTGCATTAAGAATTTCTTTACAAACAATGTAAACCAATTTCCATGTGCTATCTGATCTGTACATATAAATAAAAATTTGCTACATTTTATTGTGCTTTGTAACCTTTCATAAATTGAATTTTTTATTTTCAAATTTAATCAATTCAAACTATTTATGACTATAATTATGTTGAGTAAGAAAGTGATCGAAGTTAAGATTTTGAAAAGCTGGCCATAAACATAAATTGAGCAACATTAGTTTTAAATGGAACTTTTCCATCATGGATTTTATTATTCAGCCATTTGAATAGTACAGATAGAAATTATCCATGGTAAGCATAATCATTTTCATTTAATTAGATTTAACTTTTGGCTGACAACTGTGGGGGAATGGGTCTGGGAGGAGGGGGATTGAGCAAAAAATTTTAAAAAAACTCATGGACATGGACAACACGACCTTTGTCAGTACACAATAGCCACTCCTGTTTAAATATAAAACACCTATTAAAAAATACTATTCTCTGGATGAGAGAATCTTAATGCAATGTCAAGCCAAGGAAAACAGTGTGGAATATTTGATGCATTAAATATGGGTGGATACTTGCAATCAAAATAAAACTGTGCTTATTGGGTTCCTGTTGCCAAATAGTTTCACTGCTACACCTACAGCTTTAAATGTAGTTCTGGAACTATCCCACTGGCGTCTGGGAGTGCAATCTGGCAGGAATCAGAACACAGGGAGCAAGAGTTCCACCTCAGTATCTTGAAGGAGAGAAAATTGCAATGTGAAGGAGGCTTTGGTTGGATTACTTAAGGATTCAGTTTTATCCTCATTTTGACATGTGGTTAGTAAGTGATGAAAGGGGATCAACAAAGATCTATTGGATATAAAAGGTCTGTGCACGTTCCATGATACAGTGCCTTCACTGTGTGATCAAGAATTCAGTCCAGTTAACAGGCAACACGGGTTTGGGGTCCATTCATCCTAGGTGCCCATTCCCAAGGATCCTAGACCCAATTTGGACAATGCATATAGAAAACTTTCATTTTCATCTTTCCCCTTTAATATATACCTCCTGCTCTCCATATCTTTCAAACTGTCCTCCTGTGCCCCACTCCTTCGATTAGTTCTAATCTACTTGGAAGGCCAACCTTTCTCTGTTAAGATTTCATCAGCAATGGGACATAGTAGAAAGAGCACAGACTTTGGCTATTTATCCTCAGAAACACCTGGATTTGAATTTCAGTCCATCCTATTTGGGCATTAACTAACTTCTTAATTTCTTCATTGATAAAATGGAGATAAATAACAATAACAGTATACAGAGATAATAATATCACCAGCCTGTGGTATAAAGGAGAACCCATACTCCAGTAACATGGCTCTCACCTCTACCTCCAATAGCATGTTCCTATCCATATATATAAAAGCCTAAGTTACCGTTACAACTGAACAACCAGAACAACCAGTTGACCAGTCACTATGACACACACTGACCATCAGGGGGCTGGTGGTCAGTACACTCCCACAGCGGAAGTGCCACTCAGCCAGAAGCCAGGCTTACAGCTGGTGAGCACAGCTGAGGCGGTAGGAGCCTCTTCCACCTCTGCAGCAGCAGGTCTGGCATGAGCAGCAGTGGAGCTGCACCCAGCCCTGGCTGGGGGTCCTTCCCAGCCGCCTGCCTCTTTGGCACTGCTACATCCCTCAGGGGGATGTCAGACTGCTGGGTTTTGGCCCAATCCCTGAAACCTGGCAGTCCAACATCCCCCAAGGGGTCCCAGATTTCGAGAGGGTGCAGGCTAGGCTGAGGGACCCCACCTGTGCACAAATCTGTGCACCAGGCCTCCAGTGTCACTATACTGAAACTGCGATATTTTTCCCAATTTGTTGCTTGCCTCATACGTTTGCTTCTGGTGATTTTTAGAACTTTTTTCAATTACAATATTACATTAGTTTCAGGTGTACAACATAGCAATTAGACATTTATATAACTTATGAAGTGGTACCCATCTGACACTTATGGTGTTTTTGATACATACTTTTAGTAATAGAAAAAATAAAACCAGAAAAAAATAAGATAAATATTTAATGGATTTCAAAATTAGGAAGTCTTTTCAAAGCATAATAGCATTGGAAGAAACAAAAAGGAAATTGCTTTTATATAATCCTTGCCCAAATAAAGCTAATATCCTAGCTATGCTCACCTGTGTACTCTTCCAGATAAATTTTAGAATAATTTTGCTGTCATTCCCATTAAAAATCATATTAAAGGCCCTGACCAGTTTGGCTCAGTGGATAGAGCATTGGCTTGTGGACTGAAAGGTCCCAGGTTCAATTCTGGTCAAGGGCATGTACCTCAGTTGCTGGCACATCCCCAGTAGGGGGTGGTCAGGAGGCAGCTGATTGATGTTTCTCTCTCATGGATGTTTCTAGAGCTCTATTCCTCTCCCTTCCTCTCTGTAAATAATCAATAAAATATACTTGAAAAAATCATATTAATACTTTGACTAGATCATGGTAAACTTAAGTAGCACAGTGATCCAAGCTGAAGCCAAGGCCTTTACCAGGAAAGCAAAAGTTTTTCCAGAAGCCCCTAGCAAACTTCTACCTAAATAACATCACCCAAAACTGTCACATACATGACTACCCTCCCCTACAAAGGAGGCTATGAGATGGTATTTAGTTTCCATCCTCTAGAATGGAGGTGGGAGAAGGGAAAAGAGAATGACGTTGAGTGAACCTACCTGTAGGGTCTGCTACACAGCCACCATGAAAGAGGGATCAGGGCAGGAGCTGCAGAAGCTGTTTCTGTGAGCACCTGTAGCAGGCTGGTCACAAGGAGTGTTGCTGTGGGATCCAGGCAACACGGTGCACACTGCATAGGAGGTCACTCTCTCCCTCTTTGCTGCAGACAGCCAAGCAGGTTTGACACTTTGAGGAGCAACCGCCAGGAAAAGGGTCTATGCGTTGCAGATCAAAGAGGAGTCTGGAGCAGCCAGCAGAGTAGTGGTCTTGTGAGAGGCCCCCTCAAATGCCTGTGGGTATTGCATCTTTGGGCAAATGCTGTTGGTTGCCTGCCCAACAGCTATGTCGCCTTCATCATCACTAACAGAAGTGCACTTTTGTTCTGGCAGCCATGGTTCCAGCAACTGGACGAATCAAAATCTCATCAAAGTCCGTTCTGGCAGTTGCAGTCCCGCTGGGCCAATGATTGGCCTGGAGGTGGGCACTGTGACCCAGCTTTGGCCAATGAGATATAAGAGGGAGTAGGCTGCAGATGGTTCTGCCCCTTCTTCTGACTTTGAACATGGTTATGTATAAATATTACGATTGGAGCTGTCTTTTTTCCGACTTGCATCCACAAGGAAACAGGCTGGGGACAAAAAGCAGGTTTCCCAGGTTTGCAAGAGTGGAAACATAGAAAGAGCCTGGGTCCTTGACTCTGTGAATAAGCCAATGCATCACACCTGGATCTGCCCACCTCGTGGCTAATGATCGGGACAATTAAACGGCTTTATTGTTTAAACCACTGTTGATGGAGGGGTTTTATTTCTTGCAGCTGAAAGCATTTCTAACCGAGATAGCCCTTAAAAAAGAAGATCAGAGCAGAACATTGTGAGTTGGCTTAATCTTGAGTGAAGAGGCAGATGTCAATACAAGCTAATGAGCTGGCAAAATCTGGGTATTCCTGTGAATGTGACCTCTTCCTAATACCCACAGGCAATGAGGCCTAGACAGAGTCAAGTTGTAAGTAAAAAACAATTAGAGAAGTGACATTTTTATACAATACAGTCTTCCCTTTTAGAAAGATAATGTATTTCTTTAGAAAGATGTAAATTATTTACATCTCTGCTATCCCTAAGTTTTATATATCCTGTCATATGTGTCCCACCTATTTCTTGTTAGGGTTAGTCTTAGGTATTCTACGTTTGGAGCTGCTATCTCTTGAATTGCCCTGAATGATACTCCTCTGCCACCCCTCCCCCAACTCCTACTCCAAGCTGTTCTTTTTTCATTTTAGGCAAATACACTTAACTTCCCAGGTACATAGACCCTTACCTCAACTGTGTTTGGGAGGTCATCCATCCCTGATTGACAGTTAAAGGTAACATTTGGAATCCAGCGAGCTTGAGGTTAAAACATGTCATGTCAGCAATTGCTAAACAACAGTATGTCAGATTAGGTCAAGAATTTGTGAAATGTTTGTGCCAAGTGAAATGTCAAAGCACAAAGTGTGTGAAAGAAAAAAATCTCTGTGCCAGTCAAAATGTCATTCCGTTCTGCAGCAAGTAATTTATTCCTTTCTGACTTTCTTGCCGTTCGTGTTTCACACGAATTAATGTTGCCTCTAAATAATTAAAATTAATAGTGGCATTATCAGCAGTTAAGGGTAAAAACTAAAGACCTAATTTAGAATCACTCAGTCAATTTGGACTCAATTTGAAAATGGGATTTGTAAACCCAACCTTAAAAATAAGCCCTTAACTGATTGTCCAAACCATTTACATTGCAGCCACTATTTGTTCTCTTAATGTTTGTAATATGTAAAAAAAAAAAAAAGACACATCATAGAGAATATACATTCTCTAAATGCAGTATCTGAGGAGTTGCAAGCAAGATAGAAATGCTATAGATGTGATCAATAGATCCAATTAGCCCTCAACAAATGGGATGCCAGTGGCTTGTTGAGTTGATTATGAAGCAAAACTCCATAATGTTCGTCTACATTTTCCCACTGGTTTTAATTTCTAGATTGGGAGAGCTTCCCGAACATGGCTCCTCTCCATGCCATTTGCTTTCTCTGAAATCAACTTTCTGTTGCACAGTCATAGCCAGACAGTGGGGAACTGGTCCTACTCTTAATGCTCCAGCTGCCTGGTTAATAAACCAAAACACTTCTCTCTAAGCAGCAAGGCCAGGACTAGGGTGAGGCAATCCTGGTGTCCAGAGCACAACATATAAGGAGGCCCTTGTTCTCAGGTTCTCACTCTGTACTTACAAGGCCCTGAATGTGAGTGCTTTCTTAAATATTGTACCCTAGGCACCTCACTTGCCTCATCCCTGTCCCGGCCCTGATAGGCATTGTTGCTACCCTTGGAATTGAAGAAAAGAACTTCAAAGTAAAGAACTCTATAAATCTTCTGACAGTGAGAACTGGGTTTCTATCCCAGGATATTCATTCTCCATATTAGAAATTTTACAACCTGAGTTTGAAGAGTAATAAGATGCATGTACTGCTAAGAAGAGTCTACTTCACGGCCCAGAATGGGCTTGACAGTGTGAAAGGACAATGTGGGCCCACCATGTCCCAGAGTTTGTGCCTCAAGTTTTCAGGTTTGGAGCTCAACTTTATCAGCACAAAGAGAGATGGTCAGTTTAAGGAAAATTGGTGAGAGAATTACAAATAATCCAGAAACCAAATTTACCGGAGTTGTGGATATTTTCCAGTGACAATGTCCTAGTGTTCAATGTTCAGGAACACTCCTCCCTATAGTGAGGGGATGTGGAACAAAGTGTTAGTCATCAGAGGGCTGCAAATGAGCAAGGAAAGAGAAGGGGGGCGGGGGAGGAGGGGTGTGAATGACAGGGATGTTTCATCCAGACCAGGGAAAAGTCCTGCCTCACCCCAGAATACTCAGTGTATCCAGTGACTCAACAAATATAAATTGTGCACCCAATGTGCTCAGCAAACCTGTCAGCTCTTCTTCAAAATGAATTCTAAATCCAGCACTTCCTGTCACCTCCACAGTCACTATCAAATTCAAGCACCATCTTTCTGCACCTGAACTGATGGCATAGGCCCCCTAACTGGTCTTCCCATTTCCACTCTCTCCCCACTACAGTCCATCCTTCACCAAGATTTCAGGCTGGTCCTATTAAAATGTAAGTCAGATCATGATGGACCTCTGCTCAAAACCCTCCGTTGGCTTCCTGCCTGTTAGAATAAAATCCAAAATCCCTTTCTTGGGCTACAAAGCCTACATGATCTCACCCCAGCTCTCTCAATGATCTCATTTCATGCCACTGTCCACCTCACTCATTCCACGCTCGCCACAGGTTCTTTCATCCTGCCCCTGGGACACCCCAAGAATGCTTTTGCCTCAGGACCTCTGCACACCCCGCTCCTGCTGGAATGATTTATTCCCAGATATCTGCATGGTTGAGTCTGCTTCATGCTTAAATGTCTACACTTAAATGTCACCTCTCGCAGAAGCTTCCATGACCACCCAATCTAAAACAGCCTCCTTCCATCACTTTCTGTCCCCTTCCCTGAAAGTATTTGTCTTCGATCATCTGACAAGTTTTCTGTCTCCTTCCAGCAAAAAGTAATCTCCATGACATTTTGCCTGTTTTTGCTCATTGCTATATCCTTCGCACCTAGAACATTGCCGGGAACATCGTAAATGCTACAAATAAATTTGCTGGAGGGTGGATACACCTAGGTTACGTAATAATTCTGGTCACTAGAGGGGAGTATTCTTTGATGATGCAGGACTTTTCTCTGGCCTGGATGAAATAGGCTTTTCAGATTCTTGATCTCCCTTTGCTTTCTGATAGAGCAGATGAGGTTTGTAAAAGAAAAAGAGAGATTAAGGTAAAACCAATATTTTTAGCATGAGCTAATGGAAGAATGGAGTTCCATTTATTGAGTCATGGGCAACTATGGGAGGGAGCAGTTTGGAAGGTTTGGGTCTGAAAATCGACAGTTTATTTTTTTTAACATACATTTTTAAGATGACTATTATTGGATATCCTGTGGAGATTTCAAGTAGGCAATCCTATATAACAAAAGCCTAATATGCAAATTGTCCCCTTGACAAGGAGTTTGAATGCTCGCTACATGCCCTGATCACCAGGGGGTGGCATGGAACATGGTGGGTGTCGGCGACGCAGCACTGGTAGCGGCGGCAGTGGAGGTGCTGCCTGCCACGATGGGCCCCGACAAGAGTAGGACCACGGGATGGTGGAGCAGGTGAGCAGGCAGCGCCAGGTCAAGGTGGTGCGAGTGGGGCCTGATTGTCCTGCCAATCACCCTGCAGACGGTGATGGCGGGGGCAAGGCCACCGCCTGGCTCCCAGGTGCTGAGGGAGCCAGTCAGGGCCCAATGACTCAGGAGGAGGGGGACACGCAGGGGGCCAGAAGTCCAGGTGCTGCCCAGGGCCCAGAGGTCAACTAGGACCTGCCCTTTCACACCAGACGCTCATGCTTCGATCCCTGGCCAGGCCTAGGGACGGCACCTGTGCATGAATTTCTGCACCAGACTTCTAGTTATATATGAGTCTGTACTTCAGGGGAGAGGTCCAGGCAGGGTATTTGGCAGCATATGGAAGCTGTTTTAAGTCATGGAACTGTATGGAGGGCCCACCCCCATACAGTATAGACAGAAGAGTAGAGTTTTGAGGACTAAATGGTGGGACACTCCAGCATTTAGAATTTAGGAAGATGAAAAAACACCAGTGAAAGTCACTGTAAAGTGTAGCAGAGAAAAAAAAGGTAACAGTTGAAAAAGAATAGGGGCCTAGAAAGGATTTTTTTTATATGAGAAATATTATATATACTAGGGGCCCGGTGCACGAAATTCGTGCACTGGGTGTGTGTGTGGGGGGGGAGTGTCCCTCAGCCCAGCCTGCCCCCTCTCACATACTGGGAGCCCTCAGGCGTTGATCCCCATCACCCTCCAATCGCAGGATCGGCCCCTTGCCCAGGCCTGACGCCTCTGACAGAGGTGTCAGGCCTGGGCAGGGGACCCTCATTTCCCCCCATCACTGGTTCTGCCCCCAGCCCAGGCCTGATGCCTCTGGCCCAGGCATCAGGCCTGGGCAGGGGACCCCCAGACCCCTCCGATTGCTGGCTCTGCCCCTTGCCCAGGCCTGATGCCTCAGCCAGAGGTGTCAGGCTTGGACAGGGGACCCCCATCTCCCCCCGATCACTGGCTCTGGCCCCCGCCCAGGCCTGAGGCCTCTGGCCCAGGAATCATGCCTGGGCAGGACACCCCCATCTCCCTCTGATCGCTTGCTCCAACCCCCGCCCAAGCCTGACGCCTCTGACCCAGGCTTCAGGCCTGGGCAAGGGGGGACCATCATATCCCCCCAATCCCCGGCTCCGCCCCCTGCCCAGGCCTGATGCCTTGGCCAGAGGAGTTGACCCTCATCACCCTCCGATCACCAATCACCGGATCGGCCCCTTGACCAGGCCTGAGGCCTCCGGCAGAGGTGTCAGGCCTGGGCAGGGGACCCCCAGCTCCCCGCGGTTGCAGGCTCCGCCCCTGCCCAGGCCTAACGCCTCTGGCTGAGGCGTCCGGCTCGGGCAGCGGGGACCCGCAGCTGCAGCAGCCCCGCGATCGTGGGCTCCACTTTAGGCCCAGGCAAGGGACCCCTAGCTCCCGGGACTGCCAGCTTCGACCGTGTCCAGCTCCCATCGCTGGCTCCACCCCTACTTCCTGCTATCACTGGCCAGGGCGGCAAAGACGCCTGATTCTCCGATCATGGCTGGGGGGCAGGGCAAAGGCAGCCCCAGGGCCGCCTTTGCCCTGCCCCCCAGCTCTTAGCTCCCCCCTGGGTTTCCGATCACTGTCAGTGGCAGGGGGCTTCTTCCTGCTTTCCCTTTCGCCTCCCTGCATTGTGCCTACCTATGCAAATTAACCGCCATCTTGTTGGCAGTTAACTGCCAATCATAGTTGGCAGTTAATTTGCATATAGCCCTGATTAGCCAATGAAAAGGGTATCGTCGTACGCCAATTACCATTTTTCTCTTTTATTAGTGTAGATATTTAATCCTCACTTAAGGATATTTTTTCCATTGATCTTTAGAGAGAGAGTGGAAGAGAGTAAGGAGGGAGAGAGAGAGAAAAATATCAATGTGAGAGAGACACATTGATTGGTTGCCTCCCTCATGTCCTCCCCCCGCCCCCCCACCCCCACCCCAACCCAGGCCGGGGATCAGCCTGCAACTGAGGTATGTGCTGTTGACAGAGAATCAAATACCGACCCTTAGGTCATGAGCCGATGCTCTAACCACTGAGAAAACCGGCCAGGGCATATTATTGTATATTTGATGCAATGGAAATGATCCAGTGAAAAGGGAAAATTTAATGACACAGGATGATGGACAAGTGAGGTGAAGTTCAGAGTAGGGAAAAGTGGCTGGATCCAGTGCGGAGATGGTGAGACTGCCATTAGATAGAAGCACAGACAGTTCACCTATAATAACAGGAGGCAAGTCAGAGTCTATGTGCACAGATGCCAGAGGTGGGTAGATGTGGTGGTAGGGGCTCATGAAAGTTCTTTTCTGGTTGCTTCTATTTTCTCAGTGCAATAATGGATTGGAGGTATCAGTGATATGTGAGAATTGGGGAATCTGATGTTCAGAAGAATATACTGGGTAGAAGTGAGAGAGTAGGACATTTGGAATTATATGGGGGGTTTTTTTGTGGGGAGTGAAATTGTTGAAATGACTGGTTTGAGAGTATGGCAATAGGAGCAATAATTAAAGTGGGAATGGAGACAAGATTACACATGAGACTGACCAGGATAACAGAGGGATGGGCATTCCTGATATTTCCGCGTGAGTAACAACATTAGCTACTGTTCCCTGGGAAACTCCTGTGTGCCACACAAGCTGTGCAATTTTCCCCTTTAACCCCACAACAGCTCTTCAAAAACCCCATCTGCATTCACAGATGAAAAATTTGAGGCTCAGAAATCGTTATTAACCAGCTCAGGGAAACACCACAAATGGATATAGGACTCAGACTCTGGTCTTCTAACCCAAAACCCAAGCTCTTTCCTTGGCCTGTGCCATATCTCTTCAAATCATCACCTGCAAGCCCTAATGTACAACTACCAGTTACAAGTTTGGCCACGAAATCTTAATTCTCGCTTGTGTTAGTTGGGCCTGAGACAGAAGTCTGATTATGAGGCTCAGCCGTGGGCAAACTACGGCCCGCGGGCTGGATCCGGCCCGTTTGAAATGAATAAAACTAAAAAAAAAAAAAAAAGACCGTACCCTTTTATGTAATGATGTTTACTTTGAATTTATATTAGTTCACACAAACACTCCATCCATGCTTTTGTTCCGGCCCTCCAGTCCAGTTTAAGAACCCATGTGGCCCTCGAGTCAAAAGGTTTGCCCACCCCTGGCGCTAGATGCTTGTCTCCTGAGAGAACAAGCCTCTTTTTCCTCTACTGGTTTGTGCCTCACCAGCAGGACCAAGGGTGATCCCGAGTGGGGGGGGTGAAAGGATTAAGGAAAGACAGACAAGAGAATAATAGCTGGGTCTCAGTGGGACACTGCCTCCCTGATGAGGAGACAACGACAGTGCCCACAAGCCGTGTCTTTATTTTATAGCAGATGCCACGAGGCAAAGTAGGGGCGTGATCATGTTGTTTACAGCATTCTCGTGAGTTTCAACCTCACTCAACTACATGTACCCGAACTCTATCAAAAGGCACGTGTTTGGACCATAGGTTCAAGCTTACAACCATAGCTGTTGGCTATAATTGTGCTGGGAGGGCCCTGCCCTCCAGCTGGGACTTGCATGTGGCAATGAGAGGACCCTGTCCTTTCATTAGTCCGAGGCTTGAACCTGGCCAAAACACCGTAACTGCGCCCCACACTGGTTAGTGTCACCTTTGGCATCAGAAACCAACACAGGGAGGCAAGTCCAACAGCTGTGGCCTGTTTGGGTTTGTTTGCTTCAGAGTTAACTTAATGTTCTGACTCAGCAGCTACATTTGTCTTACAGTAAGAGGAAACCCTTGAAAAATGCTGGGACTTCTTGACCATTTACTATATGGTAAACCCTTTCCACTGGGGGGAAAAAAGTGGGGCCTGATACACTCTCTCTGGTATTTCTAGAGTGTTCTACTGCAAGTCCTGGGCTTTCTATCCTCAGGCGATAATTTATGCAAGTGATAAGGGAATAAACAAGGGACATGAGTCTCCACAAAATTCATACATTTCTTGCTTCAGTTGGGGGAAATTTACATGCATTCTGTTTTGAAATAATTCTACTACAGAGTAGAGGAATCCTACCTCTCAGTGCCCCAAAGGAGAAAAAGAACAGTTGTAATTGAATGTCATCACTGTTAACCATCTAGACCAGACCATCCAATAGAAGTTTCTGCAATAAAGGAAATGTTCTATATCTGTGCCTTCCAATTCTGTAGCCATTTAGCATGTCAACACTTAAAATGTAGCTAATATAACCGAGGAACTGAATTTTAAATTTTATTTAATTTTGATTCATTTAAATTTCAATATAAGCCATCTGTAGCTAGTGACTACCATAGTAGACTGTGCAGATCTAGATTGTAAAACAAGAGGCCAGGCCACCTCTGAACACAGTTTATGTTCAAGTGCAAACTTGCAACCAAGTTTGTCCACATTACCTGGCCGAAAAGACCCTTGCTTAGTCAGCTCCTCTTAAGAAAGGAGAATCTCACCTTTTGAACAAAGGACAGAAATCCCATGTAATCATATTCTGTTACTGCAATGAGTTATCACCACATATTTATTGCCTCACAGTTTCTGCAGGTCAACTGGGTTCTCTACTTAGGGTCTCACAAGGCCCAAGTCAAGGTGACAGGGCTGAATTCCTTTCTGGAGGCTCTGTGGAAGAATTCAGTTCCTTGCTGTTGTAGGACTGAGGGCTGCCCTTAGCTTCAAATGGCCTCTCTCTGGTCCTTGCACATAACCCCTCTACCTCAGATCCAGCAACAGCCTACCGAATCCTTCTGCTTGGAACCTTTCTGCTTTCCTCTTCTGCCATCAGCTTTTAATAGCTCACATAATTACATTGGACTCACTCAGATAATTTCCCTATTTTAAGGTCAATTAATTAGTAACCTTAATTACATCGGCAAAATCTCTTTTGCCAATTAATATAGCATAAGCACGGGAGTAATTAGAGGGAGCAAACACCTTTGAGCCACTATCCTGCCTACTACAACCAGATACCAGAGGATGGAGAAACCAGTGAGGCAATAGCTGGCAATTACTCTGCTTTCTTGAGAAAAAATAAAAAGGACTCGTTGGGAAAAAATAATTTTTAAAACTCTTTTGACTACTTTCTGTCTCTTAGCATCCTGGGTCAATTGTCTCAGTCCATCTTTACAAGACACTGGCGAAGTGGTGGCCATCCCTGACCTCTGTGATCTCTGTCAAGGATTCCCCACACATTTCAGGTTACACTCCTTGGAGGGTCTTAGTCTTCAAAATAGCTTCCAGCAGAGAAAAAAAGAGCTGCTACCCCACCTTGGAGGTCCTTTCCCATCATAGCAGAACCGACCAGCAACTTCAAGCACTCTTTCCGGTTTAGCCAGTGCTGAGTTAAATATTAAGTTTTGATAAGGACAAGGTGGCCTGGAGGCTGTTAATTAATGAACAAATGTTTGTTACATGCAAACAAAGCCACGCAACTCCAGTTAGCAAATTCCAGTAAGAAAATGAAGTGAATGGAAAAATACTTCCTTCTAATTAGGTGAAAAGAGACACTGAGTAGTCAAGTCCTAAACAATGAACTGCTTTGTGTCTGTCCTCCTCCTGGAGGCAAGGGAGGCAGGTATCTTTGCTAGGCATTGAGAGAGAGAGAGCTGAGGGAGGGCCAGTCTGTTACCTCAAAGAGAGTGAACACGCGGATGCATTTTCCAAAAGGAAGCATGAGAGTTTCCATGAAAGAAGTTGCTCAGGGAGCCACAATGTTGAGAACATGTAAGAAACATGCACTGGGTGGGAAGGACACTGGGAAAGCCCAGAGCTGTCTACTAGTATTACTCCTCACCTCCTCTGCCCATTGTATCAGAAACCACTGAAAGTGAATCTGAAGGTTAAGCCTCATTACAGACTCTAGGAGACAGGAGCAATAAAAATAGGTAAGTAAAGACTTTTATCCACCTTGCTCCAAAATTTGTCTTAGAAAATGAACTATCTTGTTTAGGAAATATATTTAAAAGCTAGGTGGATGAGCCCTGGGATGGGTGGGCAGAGATTAACAAAGAAACCCATAAACATCTCTCCTTAAAAAATGAAAAAGGACTTGGAGTGGGGAAAGAATGAAGAAGAGAAGAAGGAGATGGGGATAGAGAAGAGGAGAAAGAGAGGCAATGCGGTGGAGTCTAGAGTTGAGAGGTGGCAGAAATGGCAAAGGGTATTTTTTTAAATATATATATTTTATTGATTTTTTTACAGAGAGGAAGGGAGAGGGATAGAGAGTTTGAAACATCGATGAGAGAGAAACATCCTCCTCCTGGGGATGTGCCCACAACCAAGGTACATGCCCTTGACCGGAATCGAACCTGGGATCCTTCAGTCCACGGGTTGATGCTCTATCCACTGAGCCAAACTGGTTAGGGTGCAAAGGGTATTTTTTAAGAACAGAACTATTTGCTATTAACTCTACGTCAGTCGCTGCCTAGTGCTGATATGTAGCTCCCTTCAGTAGGAGAAGTTCTTAAAACATGTTTCTACCTGCTGTGTGTACTGCTTTTGGAGGAGACCAAGGAGAAAGAGACAGAGCCTATGATTAGATCCACTTTGGGATGGAGAAGAACTCAGCCAAAGTTGGAAATCAGAGGAGGAGGAACTAAGACAATTGTTAGTCCATGGCACTGTGCAGGAACCTGAGGAAGGCATGTACTCTCCCCCTGCTCCCACCCCCGCCATGGGATTTGATTTAATCCTAACAGATATTAAGGGACAGGGTAACTCCAACTGACATCTGAGTTACATAAAGATTAGATCAGCCATTCAACTGATTCAGCAGTGCATTTATCTTGCTGCTTTTCCTGTCTTGATTTAATATCACAGTTTTCCCAAAACCTGAGTTTACAGTTTTTCTCTCTTTGACCAAGTTCCCAGCTTCATATGTAAATTTCCAGCAACTGGCCTCCTGCCCACCCTAGCAATGGGAAGCAGTGTTGGGAAGACTCACTGCCAATCATGATTAAGACTCTTGGGAGCAGCTTTATCTTATGGTCACCAGGTCAAGTTGGGTTGGCCAAGGAGTTTAGGTGCTGAATCCTTCTCGCTCCTAAACCTGAGGACTCTATGGCTGAGACCCAAGGCCTCTGAGGAGACACCAGAGAGAAAGGCATGTCACCAACATGAAGAGAGGTTTGGCTAATTTATCAGGACCCATGCCCAGATGCACTTCCCCAGAAAGCCTGGGATCATGTATAACTCACTTCCTTTTGATTCAGGTCTAACAACTCTATCCTCCTTACCTGAGGCTGGCTCATGCTGAAGCACAGAACAACCTTAGAGCCATGATGCATCCTTTTGGAGCCCTGGGAAGAAACCTCTCATTGTGGAATAGACCATAAGGGTGGGCAGCACCTAGACCAGTGTTTCTCAACCTTCCTAATGCCGCGACCCTTTAATACAGTTCCTCATGTTGTGGTGACCCCCAATTTCATTGTTACAGATTGAACATAATTAAAGCATAGTGATTAATCACAAAAACAATATGTAATTATATATGTGTTTTCCGATGGTCTTAGGCGACCCACAGGTTGAGAACCGCTCACCTAGACTCAGACACCACCTGGCACCCTCTCTGCCAGGGCTTAGAAACCCCTTATGCCAGAGTCCCAAACAGACTCTCCACCCTAGTTAATTTTGTTTTACCTACCTCTCCACTACTGGCATGCCTTGCCTCCACCCTGAATGTCAGCCTCTCTCATGGCTGTCTTTTGCTGTTACCATCACCTCCATCCTCCCCTTTGCTCATCCTTTTAGTTTTCCTGGCTCCACAGCCCAACCCTTCCTGCTGGCCCTTTGGAGCCCTCTTCATCCATTGATAAACTCCCTTCTCTACAATGTAAGTCTGTCCCACTGGGCTTCTTTCTCCTCTCGCCTTAACTGAAGCAGGACCTATGTTGAAGGACTCTGCCTTTCCTGCTCCCTCCTGGGAAGGAGGATGGTTATTCTTCCATTCTTCACACATCCCAGGGCTATTTGGGAAAAGGGACATACTTATTCTTCCGCTCCATATCACTATATCCAAACACTCTTCCTTCAGTTATAAAATGCTCTACCCTTTGTTGTGGTCATTGTTGCTACCTATCTTTCTCTTGGTCACTCACTCCACATTCACTGGACCTCAATCTAATTCTCTTCTCTAAGTCTTGCCAGGGTTACAGGGGACCTCCACCTCCTCTCCACTTCACTAGCCACTCCTGCGACTACATTCTGAACGTGATCATTACCCAGAACTGTTTCAACTCTGACTACGTAGATTCTAATATCCCACCAAAACCCATCGCCGGTCCATTTCCCATTTTCTCTTTTAGGGAAAATAAACAAAAGCAACTACTCTTTGACTTCATTTAGACTGCTAAATGATGGGTCCTTCTATTTTATTCTAATCTATCTCCTATCCGCTTTCACTGTCTCATCTACTTAGGCCCTATGTACTATCCAGGACAAACAGCTGCTCTCTCAGCGATAAGGCCAATGGAGCTTAGAAGAGGATTTTTTCTTTCTTTCTTTTGTTCTTTCTTTCTTTCTTCCTTTCTCCCTTCTTTTCTTTCTTTTCTTTAGCTCCCAAATCAATTACCAAGAGCCATCTCCTTAGTCCTAGACAAGAAGCAGCAGAAAATCCAAATTCCTTCCTCAAACTGATCAAAATGCTATCGCCACTAAGGCTCACCTGTGTGTCAGGCAGCAGTCCACTTGGGCTAATGGAGGACTTCCTTTATTTTTTTTTTTACTAAGAACTCCCTGGGCAGGGTGTGTCTTTTTTCTAGTCAAATATCATCTAAACAAAGATGTTAGCATAAGAGCACTCTGTACCAAACCATGTAAGCATGGAAAGGGAAAACGGATGAATGCTAAATGAAGCCTGAAATTATATAAGTGAAACACAAAGTCAGCCCAAGAGCGGCTGCAATTTAATAGCTGAGGTTTGCATTGAGTTTGCTACCTTCAGGCAAAGGGAGGACTTCAAGTTTCAAAGCAGTGCTGAAGCAATCACTTGCTGGTTCGTGCCAACCAAAGTGACTCACTCTCAAACCTGTTTAATATGAAACAGCATTAAGAGAGTGGATATAGCCTCAGGGAGATCAGCTGCTAACCAGCTCTGATTATAGCTGCAGTCCCTTAAACGTGGCCCTTAAAAAGTGTCTCTCCACATGTCTTCAGTGGCACACAGCACTGTACAGGAAGGGGACTGTCCTTGAAGTAGAGATATCAGGGTTCTGTTTCCCATTCAGTTGGGTCAGCCTTGTCTGAGAAATGACACTGATGCCTTGTGCATAAAATGGGGCAATAACTTCTCTGCCTACCACCTGTGGTAGTTTTGGGAATCGAATGAGGAATATTTATGAGAATTAAGTGAGATGATGAATTTGGTACAAGAGGGAATTTCTTTAAATGGCAGGAATGAGGAAATACAAAAATTTTGCTTCAAACTTTAATATCAACAGCACTGAGACAATAATTTAGCTGGTTATTGTGGACTATTGTCATCCAGACAGTAAATTGGAGTCTTCTCAAAAAGATCAGAGCTCCCCTGTTCAGTGTTATATGGGGGTATCCATTAGATCATCTCATATTTTATAATAAGAACTTTAAAATCAGAGATTCAAAATAGCGGTAGAGTAGGTAGATATTACACTCACCTCCTCCCAGGACCAAACTGGGATTACAACTAAAATACACAGCAATCAACCTGAATAACCAATTAAAGACTAGCTGAAGAGAAGCCTTATAACCAAGGATTTACAGAAGAAGCCACATGGAGACAAGCAGGAAAGGCGGAAACAGGAAAAGAGCTGGTCCCACTCCCACGGCCAGCAGCTGAGATTCTGAAGGGCTATCTCGGCTGCAAAGGTTCCTCCTGAGAATTGTGAGGTCTCAACCCCAAGCTAGGATCCCAAGTGCAGAGCACCAGAGCCAGGAAGAGGGGCTCACAAAATATCTGGCTGTGAAAATCAGCAGGGATTCTGTCTGTCTCAGAGAGACAGGAGTCTGCTAGAGATGCAAGTGCCCTCTTCAAATGCCAACACAACATCTTGTCTGTAGCCACTCACCCTAGGCTCTGGCAGAGGGAGACTGGTGAGGACTAGACTCACATGGGGAGAGATTGGATTGGAGTTTGTGGCTTGGGGAGAGAACTAAGAGGACAGTTGCCAGGATACCTGTGCTGAGTCCCTCTCCCACACCATTTTCTCTGGTGGTGGAACATTCCCCTCCATAGGACATCCGTGGGGGTGTGGGGGAGGTGGGGAGCGGTATGCAATAGCTCCACCCTCTGCACTCCCTGTAGAGCTTGCACCCTGTTGAGGAGTCAGCTGCCCGGGACCAAGGTGTAGAGGTCTGGGCAGACTCAGAGGGTGTCAGTGACTGAGTTGTGTGGCTTTGTGGTGGGGGCCATTCCCCCACTTTCCTGTGAACCTGACTGGCGCCTTTTCTTCAGAGGAGATCTGATAGTGCCGCTCTCTGAGTTCCCAGTGGCCCCACCCTCCTGACTAATGGTGGCTCCGCCCTGTGAAGGTCTGGGCAGAATCTGGGACAGACTCAGTTGTGTGGCTCTGGGATGGGGGCAACTCCTCCCACCTTTCCCCCAGCCTGACCAGCACCTCCCCCTCATAGGAGAGCTACTAGCCCCATCCTCCCGACTCCTGGTGGACCCACTCTACTGAGATCGGGCTTTTGTCAGAATCTGGGAGAGTCTGAGTTGTGTGACTCTAGGACAGGAGCCATTTTTCCCTCACATGCCTGAGCAGTGCAGAGCTGTCCCTTCACACAACAAAATCTTGGTCTGTTTGAGCTTGATAAATCCTGCTGGCCTCACCCTGATGCCTCCCTGAGATCCTGCCCCTCCACAAAGCTGTGTGAACACCCACTGGATAGCAGCTAGACTTCGTATGCCCCTGACATTTGCTGAGTAGTCTCAGACCAGCCGTGGGCAAACTACGGCCCGCGGGCCGGATCCGGCCCGTTTGAAATGAATAAAACTAAAAAAAAAAAAAAGACCGTACCCTTTTATGTAATAATATTTACTTTGAATTTATATTAGTTCACACAAACACTCCATCCATGCTTTTGTTCCGGCCCTCCGGTCCAGTTTAAGAACCCATTGTGGCCCTCAAGTCAAAAAGTTTGCCCACCCCTGCCTCAGACCCAGCACTGGCACAGAATTTGAACTTGTACCAATCCTACCTGGTGACTCACTGAAATCTACATAATGCAACTCAAGTCCTGCCAGAGGTTCTTTCAGTGACTGAGCCTAACAGGTAGCCGGCAGGTGAAGGCAGGTGAAGGCAGATCTCAGGGTGCCTCGGGACTCTTACTGACCCACCCCTGGGCTCAGTATTGGTAAAAGCTGGCCTTAGTGCACAGCTTGGTCCCCTCCATGCAGGAGCAGAGACAACCACAAACTGGATTGCTTTGTAGCTCCAAAAGGTTGCCAGGGCCAGTCAAAGGCAGCACCTGGCATTGGCCTGCACCAGAGTCCCTCCCAAGAGGTCCCAGAACAAACACACCCAGTGGTCAGCTTCAGACAACATCAGAGCAAGATTTAGCTAGCTTCATATTGGCATATCCAAAGGGAGATCTTGGCAGGCACCAGACCCTGCTGAGGCAAATTCTGCTTTGTGTGCTCAGCACCTACACAGCAGCTCATGCACTAAGGTACAGGTCAAAAGTCACAGTCAGCCAGCCTGAGGATTGACCCCACACACAAACAGACCAATGGCAATCAAGACTCAATTACAACAGGAAGGCCCACATAACCCACATAAGGGAACTTCCTGGAGCACCCAGATCAGGTGATCAAGGAGACTGTGCCACTGGTTCCCATAGGATACCTATTACATAAGGCCACCCTACCAAGACTGGGAGTCATAGCAGATCTACTTCTACATTGACACAAACACAAAGAGAGAACCAAAATGGGGAGACAAGGAAACAAGCTCCAAGTGCAAGAACAGTAGAAATCTCCGGGAAAGAGCTAAATGAAACGGAGGCAAGCAATTTACCAGATATAGAAGTCAAAAAGATGGTTAAAAGAATGCCCAAGTAACTTAGTGAGAACTTCAACAAAGAGATAGCAAGCATAAAAAAGGACGTAGAAACCACAAAAAAGAACCATTCAGAAATGAAAAATACAATACCTGAAATGAAGAACACACTAGAAGAAATAAACACTAAATTGGATGAAACAGAAGATAGCATCAGTGATTTGGAAGACAAGGTAGCAGAAAACACCCAAAACACTGATTCAAACGAATAAATGCTCTTTTATGTTCATTGCTGTGTTATTTACAACAGCCAAGATTTGGAAACAGCCCAAATGGCCATCAGTAGATGAGTGGATAAATAATGAGTATTCCATTTACACAATGGAATACTACTCAACTGTATAAAAGAAGGAAATCTTACCTTTTGTGACAGCATGGATGGACCTGAAGACTATTCCGCTAAGTGAAATAAGCCAGTCAGAGAAAGGCAAATACTTTTATGAAGAATCTAATGAACAAAATAAACAAACTATATAGAAACAGACTCATAGATACAGAGAACTGACTGACAGCTGAAGAGGGGAGGGGGTTTGGGGGGCTGGGTGAAAAAAGTGAAAGGATTAAGCAAAGAAAAAAAAACACTCATAGACACAGACAATAGTGTGGTGATTACCAGAAAGAAAGGGGCGTGGGGGAGACAGAAGAGGGTAAATGGGGGAGAAGAGTCAATGGAGGAAGACTTGACTTGGAGTGGTAAGCACACAATACAATATACAGACAATATATTAAAGAATTTTACACCTGAAACCTGTATAATAATATTAACCAATGTCACCCCAATAAATTAAATTTAAAAATGTTTATAAAAAGAACTTAAATGTTTATATAAATAACTTGGGAAATTTATGAAACTATTTCTCCCATTTGCAATTACATGGGCAAGAAAATAAAAGGATCTAGTTGGGGTTTTTTTTTGTTTCTTTGTTTCTTTCTTCCTTTTTTTTTTTTTTTTCTATCACTATCTCCCAGAGGAATTGGGTGAGGCAGGTGAGATGAGTGAGGCACTTGCCTTAGATGAAAAATTTTGCTTAATCAGAAAAACCTCGAAAATCAAGATAAATGTATTTCATGAATATTTTTCAAAACCAAAATTGATGCCCCAAAAAATCCATGATGAACAAAATATCGAAAGTGTAAATAAATATTAGTGACAATGCCATAGTGAGACATGCTAAACCCAGAGGCAAAAGGAAAAATTAGCAATACTGACCTTGTCTTTATTTAAAATTTAGTGGTTTGTCCATCACAATTTTTTGCCTTAATTTTGATGTGTCATAGGTAGTAATTTTTTTTCTTTCTTGGCAGCATCTAAAATTATAATTTGCCTTAGCTCGATGACATCTTAGATTCGGCTAAATGTTTTCCATGTGGTATGTGGAATAAGCATGACTCCTGGCAATCAAACTCAACTTGGCTTTGTCTCCCACTGTTTCCTTTAAACATATTTATTCAGTGGAAGACACCTTCCCTGCTCCTGAACAACAACAACAAAAAAAAACTCTGTGAGTCCCATGGTTTCTCTGTTCTCTCTTAAATAATGGACAAATCCCACAGGCATTTTAAGTCACAAACACAGTCTCAGTTTAGCAATGAGAATGCAGAATCCCCTGCAATAATGAAAATTCCCAAGCTCACTTAGTGATAAAACTTCCCTCCTTCATCAGCCAAGGCCTGGCTGTTTGCAATAGAAAAGGGAAAAAGGGCCTTCTGCTCTCTGCTATCCCTGCCTGTCTTCCTAGCCCACTTAATACCTGCAGGGTTTTCTCCCCCCAAAATGGTAGGGGATTGGCGGCAAGGAGAGAATAAGATATACCAGTTCTTACCAGGCTGGTGGCTTCACATTCTCTGAGTCAGGAAGATGATTAACGGACCTTTTCCGTTTTGGGCACATTCATTGACTCATCAAAGCTTCCCTCTCCCTTCAGGTATCTGTAATGTTTGCCTCCTCTGGGTGGTCTTTACATGGATGTTTATTATATAATTAACTCTATTTTCTGTATCTTTATATATTCTAAAATTTCTTAATTTTAAAAAAAAAGAACTGTGAGAGAAAATAAGAGAAAGAATCCTTACTCTACATGAAAATAACTTCTGCTGCTTAGACACTTGCTTTATCAGTCTCTCCCCCTCTCTCTCTTTCATGTCATATACCAGCCATTTCTGCTCTCCTGGCCTTCATTTTTATCACCTCTACAGTCCCATAAAAATAAAAGTTTGTCTATATGGAGATAAACCTCCTTGCCCTGTCACATACTGGTTTGTTTCTTACTCCTCCTGCATAAGCAGAGCAATATTGCACTGGTTTCTAATTTCTTCAAGAATAAATGACCCTGGCCAGAATCCAGTCCACTCCCAGTCCCCTGGGAACTCCTCAAGAGAACTGGAACATCTCTGCCCTTGACCTCTGGGGCAGAAATCAACAAGAGTCCCACAGCAGGAAAAGCACTTTAGAAACAGCAGTGTCACCAAAGGCCGAAAACACATCTTGTTCTCACCACTGAGAGTCCCACTGTACGGCCTGTCTCCAGGCATTGAAACTGAAGAGACAAAAATGTTGCAGAGGCTAAATAAATGTCCCCACTTTAATAAAATGATTGACTTCATTGTTTAGTTTCACAATGCTGGCAATATGTTGCTCATTTCCTTGAGTACTCATTTCCCATAGCAAAGTCAATATTCTGCTCTATTGGTAAGATGTAAATGTGTGCTTCTAGTTTGCATTCTCGGATCTATAGAGGTTGGAACTGGAAAACCATTTGAATTCTCACACATTCCAAAGGGCCTGCCCAGATTCAGGATGTCTAAAGCAAAACACTTTGCCAACACAACAAGCTTCAGGATCATAAGGAGAAAACAACTAGCTGAGGAAAGGTCTTGCAGATAAATAAACAAAACAGAGAAACCACACAGAGTCCAAGCCCTGTGACTAGGGCTGGTTTTCATGGTTGGGGAGTTGCCTGCAACAGCTGGCTGGGCCAGGGAGGCAGAAATTTGAGTGTAGGAGTAAGAGAAGGGTGGGAGGCAGTGACAGGCAGCAGTTTTTAGGAGTCAAGTCTGCATTTGCGGATATCCCTCACACCCTTTACTCTCCTTTTAAAACTTGCCTCAGAGGGGTTAATAAAAATGAACAGAACATGGTAATAGATGTGACAATTAAAAATGTAAAATGTGGGCCCTGGCCGGTTTGGCTCTGTGGATAGAGGGTTGGCCTGCGGACCTCAGTGTCCCGAGTTCAGTTTGATTCTGGTCAAGACCAAGTACCTTGGTTGCAGGCTCCTTCCCAGCCCAGGCCCTGGTTGGGTGCGTGCAGAAGGCAACCAATCAGTGTGTCTATCGCACATCAATATTTCTCTCTGTTTTTCCCTCTCTTCCACTCTCTCTAAAAAATCAATGGAAAAATATCCTCAGGTGAGGATTAAAAAAAAAAAAAAAGTAAAATGTGGGCCCTCGTTGGGTGGCTCAGTTCATTGGAGCGTCATCCTGTACACCAAAAGGTTGTGGGTTCGATTTCTGGTAAGTGCACATACCTACCTACATTGTGGGTTTGATCCCTGGGATGTGTACATGAGGATCGATATTTCTTTCTCTTTCCCTTCCTCTTTCTCTCTCTCTCTCTCTAAAATCAATAAAAACATATCCTCAGGTGAGGATTTTTTAAAAAATGGTAAAATGTAAAAAGGGTGAAAATCTCACAGAACAGATATGGGATTCCATTAAGCCATGAACTCAGATGGAAAAAAAAAAAATCACATCCTTATTTTCACTAACCTGTAACTGAAAATCTAGCACTTCCTTCTATTATAAGTGGAGGCAATACACCACAGCAATATTAGTACCAAGGACTTTGTCATCGATAGAATTCACAGATGTTTTCAATTAACTTTATGGTTGTTGCAAATACCTTGAAGTATCGTTTTTGCTCATCATTACTTTTAAATTATGATAGCAATTAAATTTGTCACTAGATCTTGATACTTAATCTGTTTATAAAGAAGTATATATAAATATACTACAAGTTGTTTTAATATTTTGATAACTGTATTTCAATAATTGGCTTCCTTTGTGATGTTATGTATTTTATGAAATAGACTTTAGAACATTATTCCAAGAAGAGATCTATAGGCTTCATCAGACTGCCAAAGGGGTCTGGGTTGGAGGAAGGGTTAAAACCTTTTAATTAATCAACTGGAGACAAGTTGGGGGAGTACAGAATCCCGTCAACACAAATCAAAAAGCATTTTAAAAAGGTTTTGGGGGGATAAAGGCAGAGAGGGTAAAGATATAATTTCAGGTATGTCTATGGACTATGGCTATGCAATTCACTAGATTATGAAACACGTTAATTTCTAGCTGAAAGGCATGGCCTTAGGAATTCTCATTTTTAAAAGCCAAACTATATAAGTAGGGATCTAGTTTGTCAGGAGGAATATATCTAGAAGGTTAACCTAGATTCAGTGTCCAGTGGATCTGGGTTACCCTAACCTCCAGCAGTTAACCCAAGTCTGTAAATATATTGCAGTCCCACAACGTCACCAAATAACTCATGTTAATTCAGTTGGATAAGTGTCCTTTCAACCCTGGGAAGGAAACTAGAAACAAAAATAATAGAAGTTTTTTTTTTCTTTTATTGTCTAAAGTTTTACATATGTCTTCTTTTACCCCAATTAACCTCCACACCCCTCAGCCATTCCCACCCCGGGCAAGCCCCCACTGCCCCAGTGTCTGTGTCCATTGGTTATGCTAATACACATGCATACAAGTCCTTTGGTTGCCCTCTAACGCCCCCTCCCCTACAATTTGTCTCTGGATCTATTCTTGTTCATCAAATTATGTTGATCATTATATCCCACATATGAATGAGATCATGTGATATTTATCTTTCTCTGACTGGTTTATTTTGCTTAGCATAATGCTCTCCAGTTCCATCCATGCTGTTGCAAATGGTAAGAGTTCCTGCTTTTTTTACAGCAGCATAGTATTCCATTGTGTAGATGTACCACAGTTTTCTAATCCACTCATCTGCTGATAGGTACTTAAGCTGTTTCCAAATCTTAGCTATGGTAAATTGTGCTGCTATGAACATAGGGGTGCATATATCCTTTCTGATTGGTGTTTCTGGTTTTTTGGGATATAATAATAGAAGCTTTTATAGGCAACTTTCACTTAACCAAATCATTCCAGAGGTGCTCAACCTTCTGGGCCTTTAAAACAGTTCCTCATGTTGTGGCCCCCAACCATAAAATTATTTTCGTTGCTACTTCATAACTGTAATTTTGCTACTGTTATGAATCGTAATGCAAATATCTGATATGCAGGATGGTCTTAGGCGACCCCTGTGAAAGGGTCGTTTGACCGCCAAAGGGGTCGCGACCCACAGGTTGAGAACCGCTCCATTAGACCAACTTTCTCCATTCCTTCTGTAAAACCTACCAACTGGTTCCAAGACACACTGAGTACTTGCAGCCAGTGGATTTCTCTCTAGTGTACTGGCACTTTCTCAAAATTCAATAATAAGAAAACAATTAAAAATGGTCAAAAAAAACCCTACCCAATTATTAAGGCCTACTAGAAAGCTGTCCCTATGATAATACCAAACAGTAATCAAAACTGTGTATTGACAGAGGGACAGCCAAATAGATCAATGGAACAGAAGGAGAACCTAGAAATAGAGCCATACAACTATACCCAACTGATATTTTAAAGCAGACTTCATTTTTTAGAACAGTTTTTGGTTTACAGAAAAATTAAGCAAATAGTACAAAGAATTCTCATATACCCTGCACCAAGTTTCCTTCATTATTAACATCTTGAATAACATTTATTTAAATATATTTCAATAAATGGTGCTATAACAATGGGACATCCATAAGCAAAAAATAAAATAGCAACAATAAAAACATAAATGAACCTCAACTCAAACTCATATCCTGTTTGTTTTTTGTTTTTTAATATATTTCTTTATTGATTTCAGAGAGGAAGGAAAAAGGAGAGAGAGATAGAAACATCAATGATGAGAGAGAATCATTGATCGGCTGCCCCCTGCACGCCCCCCACCGGGGATTGAGCCTGCAACCCAGGCATGTGCCCTTGGCCGGAATTGAACCTGGGACCCATCGGTCCGCAGGCTGACACCCTATCCACTGAGCCAAGCCGGCCAGGGCTCATATCCTGTTTTAAAAAAATAACTCAAAAATGAATCATGAATGTGATATAAAATATAAAGCTATAAAACTTAGGAAAAACAACATAGTAGAAAATCTTCAGGATCTAGGACTAGGCAAATAATTCTTAGATTTAACACCAAAAGCATAATCCATAAAAGGAAAAATTTATAAATTGGACCTCATCAAATTTAGAAAATTTTACTCTGAAAATAAACAAAAAACAAAACCCTCTAGTAAGAGAAAAAAAGACAAGCTACTACAGACTGGGAGAAAATATTTTCAAACCATATAACCAACAAAGGACTAGTATCTAGAATGTATAAAGAAATCGCAAACTTGCCGAAACCGGTTTGGCTCAGTGGATAGAGCGTCGGCCTGCGGACTGAAAGGTCCCAGGTTCGATTCCGGTCAAGGGCATGTACCTGGGTTGCAGGCACATCTCCAGTGGGAGATGTGCAGGAGGCAGCTGGTCGATGTTTCTCTCTCATCGATGTTTCTGACTCTCTATCTCTCTCCCTTCCTCTCTGTGAAAAATCAATAAAATATATATTTAAAAAAAAAAAAAAAAAAAAGAAATCGCAAACTCAACAGTGAAAAATAATCTAATTAAAAATGGGCTAAAGACATGAACTGACATTTCACCAAAAAGGATAAACAGATGGCAAATAAGCACATGAAAAGATGTTCAATGTCATTATCCATTAGGGAAATAAAATTTTAAGCACAATAACCTATCACTACACACAAAAAAATGAAAACATGTTCACTCAAAAACCTGTACATGAAGTTCCTAATAGTTTTTTTCATAATAGCTCCAAACTGTAAACAACCCAATGTTCTTCAACAGGTAAATAGTCAAATAAATTGTGGTACATTCATACCATGGGATATTATTCAGCAATAAAAAGGAACAAACTAATGATACATGCAACAACTTGGATGAATCTCCAGAGATTTATACAGAGATCATAGGTTCCCAGGAGCTGGGACTGGGAAAGAAGGAGAAGGGATTGTCTACAAAGGAGAAACTCAAGGGAATTTTGATTATGATTGCACAGCTCTGTGAATATATAAAAACCATTGAATTTTGCATTTTAAAAAGGAGAATTATATAGTATGTGAATTATGTCTTTATTAAGCTGTTTCAGAAGGATGGAAGAAAGGAAGGTCACATTATTTATCAAAATATTTTTTGTCCCCATCTCTTTCCTTTGGAGAGTTCATTTACACAGATATAGGGTGTTCCAAAAAAATGTATGTATGCACTTTGAATGACTATAAAGGCAGTGATTATTAAAATACATTTCATTTTCAAAACTGTGCTATCAGCTGTTAAAGTGTGTATACATTTTTTTGGGACAATTGTCCCGCAAGTCATTCATGCTCTTCTCATTTTTTAAATCTTTTTTTTTTCCTATGTATTCTTTATTTCGGTTACTTTTTATTGGTGTGAGTTTAACTTTACTAATCTTTTCTTTGGCAATGTCAAATTTGCCATTAATGCTACCAAGACTATATCTGAACATTGTAATCTTCCACTCTAGAAATACAATTTGGGTCTTTTTTATATCACCCATGTCTCTGCTTAACTTTGTGAATGGTTAGGATAGAGTTACAGTAACTGTTTTAATGTCCCTGTCTGCTAATTCTAACTTATGTAACAGTTTTGTTTTAGATTGATTCACTTTTCTTTTTACTATGGACTGCATTGTCCCAAATCTGATAGTTTCTAGTTCTAAAGTCACTTTATAAGGAATATAAAGGTAGAAGAATATGTTAAACAACATCTCAGGGATGCAATCAACAAAATGCAGAATGTGAGAAGCTTTACAGGACAAGCAATCAATTTCTTCAACTTATAAAGTACAAGGAAAGAAAAAGGTTTTACAGATTTTAACCAAATGCAATGTGAGGACCTTGTTTGGGTCCTGATGTGAAAATAAACTATATAAAACATCTATGAAAAAATTGGGAAAATTTGAACACTAACTAGATATTTTAAAATTGTTCATTAATTTTTAAAGCCATTTTAGTGATTTTGTGGGTGTTTTAAAAAGTAGACCATATTGTTTAGAGATACGTATTTATGGGTGAAATAATATGCTGCTTGTAGTTTGCTTCAAAATAATCCAGAAGGTGAGGTACAGAGGGAACAAATTTGCCATAAGGTGATAATAGTTGAAATTGAATAATGAGCACATAGTAATTTATTATATTATTCTCTCTACTTTTGCAATACTTGACATTTTCTCATAATTTAAAAAAAAAAAATCCTTTTTTCTTTTCTGAGAAGAATTACCCTACTTTCTCCCTACACCTAATCGTGCTCGTTCTCCTACCGTTCAAATAAATTAAAATTTCATTTATTGACAATTTTTCTCCCTAATTTGGCTTAGACTCTTGAGAGCAAAGATTGTGCCTTACTCATTTTCTGCTCTTCGTATTTCCACCACCAACCAGAGAGCCAAAGTGCTCAATACATGATGGCAAACTGGTAGCTCTCTAGCTACAATTTACCAATGTGCTCCTGATAAAGAGGCTGACTCTATCGCATCGAATCAAATTTCCAGTTAGGTCTTGTGTCCTTTATAGAAATGTATTCCAAAGGAGCCTAAGAAGTCCTAATGTAAAAACTCAGGCAGTAAAACTGTCGAGACAAACCAGGAATCCAGCAGGGATTGGCCGGGTCAGCAGTACTGAATTGCTTTATAGTTAACTATGTATTTCTCGAGTAAGCATTGTCCTGTGACCTTTGGAAAGTCCTTCTGTCCTGCCCCGCCTTTCTCAAGAGATGGCTCTAAATCTTGTGAACCCCGAGAAGGAATATATCTGCCAAAGAGGATTCTTCCTGGTTAATTGGGCCTCAAATCATAACCAGAGTCTGGCAGCCATTGCTGACGGAGGCCTCTCATGTACACTGTATATCAGGGAAAAGTCAGACTGAGCTGCCAAGCCTTCTGCATTGAGTTGCTGCTGAACAAATCTCTATAAAAGAGTTCCTAAAATCGTCTCTCAGTCAATGGGCTGAGACCTGCCCCAATCAATCAGAGCTTGGAAACTATATTCTCATTTGCATCTTTACTGACTAATCCCAGCAGCTCCATAGCTACCAATCAAGATAATGCTATTTGGACCAATCAAACTGCAAAAATTTAGATTCTTCATTTGCATAAAAATAGACCAATCAGGGACCAGGGCAGGTGCTTTGTCTATAAAAGTCAGTCTCCCCCTTGTCTCAGGGTTTCCACCAGAGGCTGCTCTGTCCTATTTGCAGGCATTTTACTTGAATAAAAGTTCTTCTTTTACTGCACCCTAGACTGGGGGACTCTTGTTGGTTTTGATTGGTGGCAACAAACTTTTGTTGGCAGTCTCAAAGAAGATACCATAATGCATTTGAAAGGGCTTTTTTAAAACTGGAAAGCAGTATAAAGTTTAAGGTACAATGGACTCTTTCCAAAGCATCAAGTCATCTCACAGAACTCATCATTTTAGCTATTAGAAGAATTGACCTTGGATGAAAATGTTCAGCAGGCAAAACCTGATATATCTCTTCTTCCCTTCACTATAAATACACACACAGCACCTACTTTGTGCTAGGTGCTAGTGACACAGTGAAGATAGTCCACGTGCCCAGAACCAATCTTCACAGGCCATCTACTCCTTGGCTCTTCTCCCATCCCCCACCACTAGGTGCTCCTTACTCATGCTGTTCAGTCTCATGATTGATTAACTTATTAAGTTATTTACATGCATATATATATATATATATATTTACTAGAGGCTGGGTACATGAAATTCATGCACTGGGGGCTCAGCCTGCCTGCAATGTCTGGCAGTCTGGGGAGCCCTCGGGGTATGTCTGACAACCGAAGTCTGGCTGGCTGGCCCAGCCCTGCCACCTCCATTGCCCCTCCGCTGTCTCCCCCCCACCCCCTCATCATTCCCCTCCCTCCACCTGCTGGCATGTGCCTTGGCTGGCCTGGCTCTGCCTGCTTGTGGGCCCCAACCCCGGCCTACAGGTCATTCAGCCATTCGGTGGATTTGCATATTACCCTTTTATTATATAGGATTATATAGATTATTTATCTTTTTAATTGAGAATTTTACAAATTCTTAATTGGAGGTTCCTAATTCTGGGAAAATTTCCATTTTACCAATGTGTTCTTGAAGAGCACATAATTGTGGACAGGTGGTCTTTGAGTTCCTGTGACCATTAGGAGGAGGGCAATTTTATTTTTTGTAATATATTTTATTGATTTTTCTTTACAGAGAGAAAGTGAGAGGGATAGAGAGTTAGAAACATTGATCAGCTAGCTGCCTCCTGCACACCCCCTACTGGGGATGTGCCCGCAACCAAAGTACATGCCCTTGTCCGGAATTGAACCTGGGACCTTTCAGTCCGCAGGCGAAGCTCTATCCACTGAGCCAAACCGGTTAGGCAGGAGGACAATTTTAGGAGGCCCTTCCCAGGCTGTGTCTTCCTGGCTTTTGAGGAGGGTTTTTTTTGTTTGTTTGTTTTGTTTTTTCAATCAGACCATTTTACTCGGTGTTCATTGGGAAGGGGGAATGTCTCAATAATTAAGTTGTGCATTGGTTTTATATGGCTTTCTGTATTTGTGTTCTATCGAACAATTATAACAATTAAAAATAAGTATCTCTTCCAACTGGTTCACTGCTTCACAAAGAAAAGTGGCGCAAGTGCGGGCCACTGTGAGGGTCGGAGTGACCCCCCTGGAATACCCACCCAGTCAGCGGCAGGGCTACCCTTCCCGTTGCCTCCGGCCTCAAAGCAACCATCTAGTCTGCTGGAGGAGGGCCAAACAACCAATGACGATAACAATAATGATAATAACGATCAGAATAATAGCAAATGCGAGAGACTCGCATCTCCAAATAATAGCAAATACTAATAGCCGTCTCCGCGGAGCCACTCAACAGGGGACTGCACCCGCAGCGGCGGCTGCGGCCCTCGCAGCGCCCCTGGCGGCCCCCTTCCTGGCTGGGGTCCGCTGGGCGGGGCGGGGCCAGGCGGGCGGGGCGGGGCGCGGCGCTGAGCCCGCGGCCGAGGGTGGGACGAGGGGGACGGAGGGGCCGGCGGGCGGCTGGGCGGGGCGCGCTCGGGCCTCAGCTCCTCACGCGCCGCGCTCGCAGCTTCACCTCCCGCGCCGTCCGCGAGCGGAGGCAGCAGCCACCGGGGGAGCCGCGGGCACTGAGGTAGGCGCGGGGACGCCCGCCGCGCGGCCTGCAGCCCTAGCGCCCCGGCCCTGCCGGAGGGTAGTGGCGAGGCCGGGGGGGCGGTACGCGGAGGCCCGGGCGGGCGGGGCCGGAGCCGAGGGGCGGGGACCGGCCTGGCCGGAGGGGTCGGTGCGGCCGCGCTGCCCTGGCGCGGCGGGCGGAGCTGTGGAGGTCGGGGTTCGAGGCGAGGCGAGGCGGGCGCCTCTGCACGCCCAGCTCGGTCCCGGGAGGCGTGGGACCCGCTGACCCCCGGGGCGCCCACCGAGGAGGGAAGGCGGCGGGCGGCCTGTTCCCTCCCACTTGCCGGGCTCCTAGGCCAGTCCTCCCGCGCAGCCCTCGGGATCGTTCACCGGAAAGCTGGGCAGAGACACCCGGGCCAACGTTTTGGAAAGACTGAGAGTCACGTCGTTCGGCGCCGAGGCTTTCTTTTCCTTCCCCGCCCCCTGCCCAGCCTCGGCCCGACTTGGCCAAAGAAGGATGTGTCACCAGCTCGGGGCCTCGGGCGGGAGCCCCGGTCCGGCTGGGCGCGGGCGCACCTGAGACAAAGGTAGCCGGAGGCCGGCCGGACCCCGGCCCGGCCCAGCCCTGCGGCCGCCCGCGGGCCGCGCCGGTGGGTCTCCCTCCCTCCCTCCCTCCCTCGCCGTCCCGGCCGCCGCCTCCGAGGGGCTTGCTCCGCGGGGACCGCTCGATGGAAACCAGCTGGCCGCGCTCGCCGTTGCTGTTGCATCTGAACTCGGTTCTGCTCACATTACTGTTCCCAAGCCTCCGACTCTGGAAGAGCTTAAGGAAACGTTATCCCGCTTTAGTGGTCGGCAAATGTCAGGGAGTCTAAATGGCTGTTTGTAAATTATAAGGTATTTTCTTATTAGGAAACGGCCTGACAAGCACGGAATAAAAATTCTT
This sequence comes from Myotis daubentonii, assembly GCF_963259705.1. Taxonomy (NCBI): domain Eukaryota; kingdom Metazoa; phylum Chordata; class Mammalia; order Chiroptera; family Vespertilionidae; genus Myotis; species Myotis daubentonii. Next base: position 31,229,435 of record NC_081853.1, on the reverse strand, counting down.
AACACGTAAGCAAAAACGTGATTTGTGGTGCCGTCCGAAACCGAGGAAGTGTTCCTCCCCAAATCATTCATGTACAAACCAGCCCCCCACCTTTGGTGCCAGGCATTTTTTTTCTTTGTTCTTCATTAGTTTCAGTCCTCAGCTTCTTGTAAACAGAGCACCCAGTGCTGAGACCCTGAGAATTGCCATACTAGGTCAGAAGCCTGTGCATCCAGCACAGTAGGCAGCAGGCTTGTGTTGTAGTAAAACTCTTTTCTTCCTTGACGATGCCATTAAAAGAATCTTTTTCTTTCCTTTCGGTAGTATCCATGACTGTCAGTGAAAGCCTTTGAAAAACCTGTAGACCCTTCCTAATTTATACATACAGTTCATTCACATTTATTGTATCCAAATGACTCTCCTATCCTCTCTGGCAGAGAATTAACTTATAACATGAGATGCTTGTGGGGGAAGAACTTGGATCTTTTTAATAAATCTGGGAGCTCAGAAAGCGAGGGGAAGGGAAGCAAAAGTTCCGTCTTTTAAAAACAGAAAATTTTACCAGGACTAACCTGGTTGTTGGGTTCAAAAATAGCTTTATCCATTAAGAACCTGAGTATTCATAAGTATTTGCATATTTTTTAAATGCCGGTTAACATTCTGGAGTGTGCAGGGGCTATCAGACTTTTATCCTGGGATGAATTAATATGGCCTTAATGTTTAGCTGAAACCAGCTGCCCTAAGAGAATGAAACTTTTGTTTCAACAAGGGAATAAAGTTGATGAGTAATTTGGGAGTGTGGGGTACTAAAGAGGCACCTGTTCAAGCTATACGCTGCTTTTGAACTCTTCAGAGGCGCCTCATGTTCTCCGGCAGACAATCTCCAGGACATGGCCCCCGCCACCTTTCAATATGCAGATAATATTATGTATATTTTCCCTCTGAAATTTCTTGACATATATCTCCCCCCCCCCTCCTAAAAATAAACTCCACCACCTAGAGTAGAATTGATAGCCCTTTTGGGCATTATCATTCTCTCTCTAAATGAAAGGGGTTTTTTCCCTGGGACTATTGACATTTGGACCAGATAGTTCTTTGTTGTGGGGGGTTATCCTGTGCATTATAGGATGTTTAGAAGCATTCCTGACCTCTACTTAATGGAAACCAGTATTGCCTCTCACCCCCCTAGTTGTGACAGTTAAAAATGCCTCCAAACATTGCCAGGAGTCCCCTGGGAAAGCCCATATTATGTCCACCAGAGAACCACTGTTCTAAACAGACTGCAACCTTAACACCAGTGACACTACATTGTCCTCATTTGCTTATGTGTTGATTTTATCTACTATGCTAAGCTTGAGGGCAGGAGCAGTCTTACTCATGTATTTAACAAATGCCTGAGGAGGGGCCTTTTTTGCCAGCCAGACACTATTTAGGTAAAAAAACAAAAAAAAAAACTAATGTGGTCTTTGCTCTCCTGGACATTGCAATCTAAAGAGTGACAGATGCATGTATGTCTAATGATAGTTACCTCATTACAATTGTGATAAATTCTGGGAGAAGTACAGGGTGCGTTGAGTACATAAAACAGGGGTCCTGACCTAGTTTGGAAACTAGGAAATTTTTCTTTGGAAACAAACTTTAAGATGCGTTGTGCTCTGAAGGATAAATAGAAGTTATAAGGTGAAGCTTAGAGGGACCACATTCCCACAGAATCAACGGGACCTTTCTGGGAATTCCGAGGCCAGTGTGGCTGGAGCATAGAGAGTGATAGGAGCAGGATGATATAAAATGAAGCTGGGGAAAGTAAGTGAAGGCTACCTCAAGCACAGTTCTCAGTTCAGTCTGCTCATTAGAACCACAAACAGAACTTAAACTAGCGCTGGGCCATTCTCCAATCAGAATGTCTGCCGTGGGACTATTCCTTCCCTAATTGCCATTTTCCCCACACCTTCCAAAGCGGTAACCACTGCTACTAGTTTCCAGTAACTTATTGTAACAAACAGCTGGAACTCAGGTGGTAGCAGAGGAGAGGGTAAGAAGAAGATGGACATAGGATATATATTTAGGAGGCATATATCTAAACAAATGGCATTAAAGCAAATGCATATTCTTCTTTCCTCCTGTTATTTACCAAAATGGTAGCATACTAACATTATTCTGTTCTCTGAACAATGTCTTAGAAATCTTTCCATTTCAATATATAGTTTCCTTATTCTTTTGAATGACTGTAATATTCCATTGCATGGATATACCACAGGTTATTTAACCACTCTTTGATGGACATTTAAATTGTTTCCAATAATTTACCATAACAAACTGTACTATGCTTATACCAGTTTATGTGTGTGAATATATTTGTAAGATAGATTCCTAGAAGTGGAATTGTTGAGTCAAATGTATACACACACACAGTTGTAAATATTTGTGTTTGTAAAAGATCACTCTGGTCAAATTGGAGAAAAGGGTTTAGAAGGAAATGAGTGAATGTGGGAGACAACTGACCCTAATTAAATTGTGTGCTATAGAATAAATTGTGTTCCCCCAAAATTAATATTTTGAAGCCCTAATCCCCAATGGACTATATTTGAAGATAGTCTTTAAAAGGTAATTAAGATTAAATGAGGTCATCAGAATGAGACCCTAACCTGATAAAATTGGTGGCTTTATAAGAAAAGTAAGGAGAAAAGGCCGTGTGAGTACACAGTAAGAGGCCAAGAGGAGAGTCCTCACTAGAAACTGACCCTGCTGGATGTTGATCTGGAAATTCTATAAATTTATGTTGTATAAACCACCCAATCTATGGGATTTTGTTATAGCAGCCTGAGCTAACAAATACACTGTGGAAAAGTAGGAGAGAAAAGATGGTAGCTGGGATTATGATGATAGCAGAGGAGATGGAGACAAGTAGGTGAATACAGGAGATATATTTAGGCATAATTGATAGGATTTGATTACTGATATGGCACAAGCCATGGGAGGGAGAAATAAAGTGTGAGGATGACTCCCTGAGTCAGGCTTGCCCAACCAGGAGAATGGTGGAGGAGTTGTTGCCTGAGACAAAGAACACTGGAAGGATAAGTAGTGTTAAGGTGGGTTTAAATCAGATTTCACTTTGGGACTGGTGAGCCCCTCAAGTGGAAATGTCATATAAGCATTTGATAATTCAGATCGATAGCCCAGAGGAGCGGACTGAACTGGGGACACAAGTTTTTTAGGTGTAAATTGAAAGGTGTGAATGGAATTACCAAGGGCAATGGGTTGCGAACCTGTAGCCCACAGCTAAATCAGGCTTACAGATGTGTTTTGTTTTTCCAATACAATGGTTTTTGTTGTTTAATTTTGAGTTAGTTGCCAATATTTTGTTGGTTTTTTGTTAATACTCACCCGAGGATATTATTTTCCATATTTTTGTTTGTTTTGTGTTTTGGGGTTTTTTTTAGGGAGAATGGAAGGGAGGGAGGGAAGGAGAGAGAAACTGACAGACATCAGTTGATTGGCTCCCCAGTGCGTCCCAACTGGGACCAGGAATCAAACTAGCAAACCAGGCACATGCCCTTGACTAGGAATGGAACCTGAGACCCTTTGGTGCATGGGCTGACACTCTTTGCCAGTAATTTAAAATCTGAAGATTTCCCATGAAAATCCAGATTTGGGATTTTTCTTTATAAATGAGAAGATGTGGCTCTACTGAGCCAGCTTTCCCATCTGGCAACAATTGATTGGAGCTAAGTCACAGCTGATTCCAGTTGCTTTCTAGTTCAGCAAAGAGCCCACCACTCCTAAAACTTATGCTTGGCCTGCTTTGCTCATTTAATTCTCAGACCCTGAAGGCATTTAAGTGTGTGGTCCCTGCTCTAGGAAAAGAGTGTAGAACAGTGATTCTCATCTTGGCTGCACATTGGAAACACTGAATGATTAAAAAATAGTATTTCTGTTTACTTGGTCCAAATTATAGCCTTGGATCTTTTAAGGCTCGTCAGGCAATTCCACTGAGCACTGGAAATTGAGAACCATTGATAGAGATTAAGAAGAGAAGGGGGCTCAGGATTTCAAAGGAGTGTAGCAGACCCAGGAAAGGGATAAGTGGCCAGAGAGGTACAATGGAATGGAACGGTCCCTTGCTTGCAATTAAGACATGCAAACTTAACCCATTACACTTAAAGGTGTTTTTAATTAGATGAGAAAGGATGAAGTTTTAGTTTGCATCTATAATTACTATTTGTTTTGCATATATATATATATATATATATATATATATATATATGCTGTTCATTTACTATGTGATGTTATGCACACACAAAAACAGGCATGCTTTACTTCATGAGCCATTTAAAGGATTTTCAAGAGTAAGCTATACTTCATTTTTTTCTTAGGTGTTTACTTTAGATCTAAAGTTTAGAATCTAATTCCAGTTTAAGATGTGTCATAAACCTGGCCGGTGTTGCTCAATGGTTGAGCATCGACCCATGAACCAGAAGGTCACAGGTTGATTCCCAGTCAAGGCACATGTCTGGGTTTTGGGCTTGGTCCCTGGTAGGGGGTGTGCAGGAGGTGGCCCATCGATGATTCTTCCTCATTATTGATGTTTCTATCTCTGTCTCCCTCTTCCTTCCTCTCTCTGAAATCAATGAAAAAAACCCCCACATATTTAAAGATGTGTCATAAAAGGCAAGAAAAGAGTATTTCAAAAAAGATAGGAGTTAAGTGAAGATGTAGACCAAGCATGTCAAACTTGTGGTCCGCTCGTGACATGCTTGAAGACTGAAAATGATCTGTTGGATTTAGCAAGATGAAGTCTTTGACCTCAGCAGGAACCATTTTAGATGGGAAGAGGCAGAAAACAAATTGAGATGGGTAAGAAGTAAGGAAATGGAAATGGAAAATGTTGGGAAAATCTTTTGAGACATTTATGTGAAAAGAGGAGTAGTGAGAGGACGGGTGTCTTATATGTCTCTGTGATAGGTGCTCAGAGTGTGTTGGTTACCCAAACACTTCTAGCTTTTTAGGAAGGTAACTCAGTGGTGCGTGATTACTTCTGTCTCTCATTTCAGAGGGGTCTTGCTTGTATTTGTTTTGGAGATTTTGTGTTTTTTCACTAAGGAGATATTTTGCCAGAACTCTTGAGACTCAGCTGTTAGAAATTAGGCCCTTAGTCTCTTTCTTATCTGGAAAGCCATAATGCTCCTAAAGGCCAGCAGTGATCTGGGCTCCAGTGACCCTGACATCATCCTCTCATTGAACTGATGAACAAAGACCAGATTGTTGGCATGTTGAAAATGGAATACTTGGCTATGTCGGAGAATATGTATCTAGCTGTCAGATTTCCAGGAGTGTTTTTCGCAGCTGTATTTTTCCCAAATAACTTGATATTGTAACTTGGTTTTCCAGTTGCATGCAAAATTTCTCATACTTTGAAACGTTTTCATTGACGGTGATTAAAAGGTATAGAGAGAAGTTGGAGGAATAGGACCTCGTTGGGCTCAGAGAGAAGGTGAAGAGAGCAGTGAACAAACTGGTTTTCAAAAGGTTGTGTGAATGCAGTTACCTTGAAGACCTTGTGTTAAACTCTCTAGAGTGGGTTGTCATTGCAGATGGCCACTACCTATCTGTCTCTTATGCATTTCTGCCCCCTTGGCAACCTTAACCTGGCAAAGAAGGACTTAAAGGTCAGTTTTGCACTTTATATTTCATATATATATCTCCTTTCAGAGAGGAAGGGAGAGGCAGAAAGAGAGAGAAACATCAATGATGATAGTGATGACAGAGGATCATTGATCTGCTGCCACCTGTACACCCCACACTGGAGATCTAGCCCACAACTTGGCATGCACCCTGACCAGGAATTGAACAGTGACCTCCTGGTTCATAGGTAGACGCTCAACCACTGAGCCATGCTAGCTGGGCTGCACTTCATGTTTCTAAGAGCTGTGATCTACCAGCAGAACAAAAAACCATGGGGTCGCACAATGCCAATGATTATTAGTGAAGAATGGTGTTTACTAGTTGAGGCCATAAGCCCCACTGTTATACTCTTTTTGCAAATAGGAGTATCATCTTGTGAGGGATTAGCCTTCATAGCTACCTTTGGCTCTTCAGTTAAGTGGTTGGTGGTTAACTTCTGTATGACAGATGACTTTGTGACATGAATAGCAAACCTTGGTTTATAAAGGTTTGTACTGGGAGTCTAAGATGAGAAAGAAAATATTTTGTTTAGAAACTCTTGTGCTTAGACAATTGTAGGAATACCACCACCACAAAATACTTAGGTACTTTGGATGGTGGTAGATGGAGGGAAAAGTGGTCCAGAGCTTCTTATATTTGTAGAGGAGACATGATAATTGAGTGGGGTGTGGACTTGCAGTCAGTTCTTGGATGCAAGGCTTTGGATCTGTCAAGTCTGAGCTGTGTGAGTTATTTACTTTTATTGAGTTAAAATTCACATAACATAGCCCTAGCTGCTTTGGCTCAGTGGATAGAACATCGACCTGCGGACTGAAGGGTCACGAGTTTGATTCTGGTTAAGGGTACATACCAGGGTTGCGGGCTCAATCCCCAGTAGGGGGCATGCAAGAGGCAGCCAATCAAGGCTTCTCTCTCATTAGTGAAGTTTCTATCTCTCTCCCTTCCTCTCTGAAATCAATAAAAATATATTTTTAAAAATTCATATAGCATAAATTAATCATTACAAAGTGTATAATTCAGTGACTCTCAATACATTCACAGTGTTGTGCAACCATCACCACTATCTAAATCCAGAACATTTTTATCACCCCACAAGGAAACCCTGTATCCATAAACGGTCACTCCCCATTTCTCTCCCCCATTCACTGGAAAACAATCTACTTTCTGTCTCTACGGATTTGCCTATTCTGGACATTTCATATAAACGGAATCACACAATATGTAACTTTTTGTGTCTGGCTTCTTTCATTTAACATAATATTTGCAAGGTTCATTCATGTTGTAGCATGTGTTCCTTTCTTTGAATAATAATTCCACTGTATGGATAGACCACATATGTTTTATCCACTAATAAGTTGGGGATGTTTACACCTTTTGGCAATTGTAAATAGTGGTTCTACAAGCATATGTGTACAAGTTTTTGCTCAAATACCTGCTTCATTTATTTTGTGTATATACCTAGGAGTGGAAATTGCTGGGTCATAATAGTAATTCTATGTTTAACTTTTTGAGTAACCACCAAACTTTTCCACAGCAGCTGCACCATTTTACATTTCCACTAGAACTATTGAAAAGTTCCAGTTTCCCTACGTCCTCATCAACACTTGCTATTTTCTGGTTCTGTTTGTTTGTTTGTTTGTTTTGGGTTATAGCCATCCTAGTGAGTATGAAGTAATACCCATTGTGAATTTGATTTACATTTTGCTAATGACTGATGATGTTGAGCATCTTTTCATGTGCTTGTTGGCCATTTGTATATCTTTGGAGAAATGTCTGCTCAGGTCTTTTGCCCATTTGGTCTGCTTGTCTTTTGGTTGTCGAGTAGTTGTAAGAGTTCTTTATACTAGTATATTCTAAATACTAGGCCATCATTATCAGATATACGATTTGGAAATATTGTCTCCCATACTGTAGGTTGCTTTTTCACTTTCTTGATAGTATCCTTAGCACGAAGCTTTTAATTCTGATAGTCTAATTTATGGTTTTGTTTTTGTTGTTGTTTATATTTTTAGTGCATATCTAAGAATCATTGCCAAATCCATGGTCATGTCAGTTTACCACTGTTTTCTTCTTGTAAGAGTTAACACTTTTAATTCTTACATTTAGCTCTTTGATCCATCTTTAGTTAATTTTTGTATGTTAGGTAAGGGTCTAACTCCATTCTTTTGCATGTGGCTATTCAGTTTTCTCAATACTATTTGTTGAAAGAAATGTGTGTTTTTATGCATGTTTCAGACTCTGAGTGTTCTCTTTTATTAAGTGAAAGTGATAAAAATACTTGCCTCACAAAGTTGTGAGATTAGAGAGGGTATATGTGTAATCACTTTGAAAGGTATAAATCACTAAGCAATATTTGTGATAATTATTGGCTTGCCACAGATAGCTTTTATTTGTACAAAGCACTTATAAGTTAGTGTCCTTCAGCAACCACCAAAAGTCTTCCATTTTACTGCATAGTGACTTATGACATAACTAGAGGCTCGGTGCACAAAAATTTGTGCACTCAGGGTGGGGGGTCCCTCACCCCGGCCTGTGCCCTCTCGCAGTCTGGGGCCCCTCGGGGGATGTCCACCTACTGGCTTAGGCCCACTCCCCAGGGAATTGGGCCTAAGCTGGCAGTCAGACATCCCTCTGGCAGCCCGGGAGCCCTCAGAGGATGTCCACTTGCCAGCGGGGAGCAGGCCTAAGCTGCAGTCGGACATCCTTAGAGCTGCTGACGAGGCAGGAGAGGCCTCCACCTCTGCTGTACTGGCAGCCATCAGCCTGGCTTGTGGCTGAGCAGAGTTCCCCCTGTGGGAGCGCACTGACCACCAGGGGGGCAGCTCCTGCATCGAGTGTCTGCCCTCTGGTGGTCAGTGTGTGTCATAGTAACCAGTCATTCCCAGTCGTTCTGCTGTTAGGGTCAATTTGCATATTACCCTTTTATTATATAGAATAGAGGCTTGGTGCATGGGTGGGGACCGGATGGTTTGCCCTGAAGGGTGTCCCGGATCAGGGTGGGGGTCCCACTTGGGTGCCTGGCCAGCCTGGGTGAGGGGCTGATGGCTGTTTGCAGGCTGGCCACAGCCCCCAGCCACCCAAGCTCCCAGTGGAGGCTGGCTGGAAGCAGGTATCTGGGATTTATTTATCTTCTATAATTGAAACTTTGTTGCCTTGAGCAGAGGCCACAGCCAGCCAGGGCAGGCAGGAAGTTGGGCTTCCTCCATCGCCGGGGCAACCAAGCCACCTGCTTGCTCCAGCTCCGTGGCTGCAGGCCACAATCTTTGTTGGGTTAATTTGCATATTGTCACTCTGATTGGCTTGTGGGCGTGGCTTGGGCGTAGCAGAGGTGCAGTCAGTTTGCATGTTTCTCTTTTATTAGATTAGGCTAGAGGACTGGGATCTTTATTGTACCTCTGAGTACAAAGTCACAGGGCCCCAGATGCAAGAGGTAATTGTAGAGATTGTATCCATCCAGAATTAAAAGTGTATTTTCTTGTAGGGCATGTGTTTGTCAAATTCTATTGCTATTCCTCTCAAATTTGGGAATATCTGTTCAAGGTGTGTAAGACATAATTTTCAAAACTAATGTGTTTTCAGGCATAGTGAGAGAGTAAAGGCAGTTCTTTATATTTATTATGCTAAGCAAGCTAAGCCAGTTAGAAAAAGACAAATTCACATGATCTCACTTATAACTGGAATCTAAAGAACAAAATAAACTTACAAATAAAGTAGGGCCAGCAGTTTGGAAACAGGCAACAGAATAACAGACCTGGGGGCGGGGGGGGGGGGGGGGGGAGGGGGAGTTTGATTAGGAAGCGGTTAACCAAAGAACATATATGCATAACCCATAGGCACAGACAATAGCATGGGGAAGACCTGGGATGGGGTGGAGGTTGGGTGGAAGAGGGCAAAAAGGGAGGAAATGGGAGACATCTGTAATACTGTCAACAATAAAATAAAGAATCCTCACATTTCACTGTATCAGCTGGTAAGCCTCTAGAAATAAGACTTTCCTCGTTCAGTGACTAGTGACCCTAGTTCAATCAGCAAATATTTATTGAGTTATCACTATGTGACAGGCACAGTACTAGATATTAGAGATACAATAATACAGGACCAAACTCTCTCTTGAGGCCCCCACTGAAGACCTCCACATTCCTAAATCCATTCAGTCAGTTCTCAGTCTTTCTTTTATTTGATCTTTCAGCAGCATTTGCACAGTTGATTATTCTTCTTTCTTTGCAAAGCTTTCTTCACTTAGCTTCCAGAGCACTGCATTCTCTGGGTTTCCTCCTACCTTATGGAGGTTCTTATATAGCAGTGGTTCTCAACCTTCCTAACGCCATGACCCTTTAATACAGTTCCTCATGTTGTGGTGACCCCCAATTTCATTGTTACAAATTGAACATAATTAAAGCATAGTGATTGATCACAAAAACAATATGTAATTATATATGTGTTTTCCGATGGTCTTAGGCGACCCCTGTGAAAGGGTCGTTCGACCCCCAAAGGGGTCGGGACCCATAGGTTGAGAACCGCTGTTATATAGTGTTTTTGCTACGTCCTCATCACCTTTCGGACCTCCAAAGTTAGAGTGCTGCTTACTCCTCAAATTTCTATTTTTCCTTATTAATCCTGTTTCCTTGGCATTTTATCTAGTCACATGACTTTAAATACCATCTATACAGCAACAATTTCACACCAGTGACTTCTAATTTTATCTCCAAGTTAGACCTCTCCTCTCAATCTCATACTCTGATATCAAAGTGTCTACTTGACATCTCCATTTGGAAAACTAATAGACATCTCTAAACTGAACTCCTGATTTTCCTGTCCAATACCTGCTCTTCCCACAGCCTGTCCCATCTCAGTAAATAGCAGCTCCATTCTTCCAGTAGTCCAGGCCAAAAACCTTGGCATTATCCCTGACTCTCTTCTTTCTCTTTCACCCTACAATCAGTCTATCCACAAACCCAGTTGGTTCTACCTTCAGAATGTATCTAGAATTGGTCACATTCCACCGTATCTACTCACTTATGTGTGGAATCTAAGAAAAACAAAGAAACTCATAGATACAGAGACAGACTGGTGGTTTCCAGAGGCGGGGGTGGGTGGGAGTGGGAGTGGAACTGTGCCAAATGGGTGGAGATGGTCAAAAGGTACAAACTCCCAATTATAAATGGTGTGCAAACAACCATTATATCTCACCTAGATTATTTCTGTAGCCTCTTTCCCTGCTTCTGTCCTTGCTCTCCTAGAGCCTGTTCTCAGCACAGCCCCTAAAGCAGCGTTTCTCAACTTGTGGGTTGCGACCCCTTTGGGGGTGGAACGACCCTTTCACGGGGGTCACCTAAGACCATCGGAAAACACATATATAATTACATATTGTTTTTGTGATTAATCACTATGCTTTAATTATGTTCAATTTGTAACAATGAAAATACATCCTGCATATCAGATATTTACATTACGATTCATAACAATAGCAAATTTATAGTTATGAAGTAGCAACAAAAATAATGTTATGGTTGGAGGTCACCACAACATGAGGGACTGTATTCAAGGGTCACGGCATTAGGAAGGTTGAGAACCACTGCCCTAGAGGGACCTGTTAAAGTAAGTTCTCAGCTCAGAGGCTTTATACTTACTTACAAGGTGCCCCATAATCTAACCTCCCCCTCTTTACCCATCTGACCTCATCTACTACTACTCTCCTCTGTGCTTACTTTGTCTCAGTCACAAATGGTATCCTTGTTCTTTCTCCAACAAACCAGCTGTGCTCCTGCCTCAGGACCTTTGCTTTCCCCTAATAAAGTATCTACAAAGCTCCCTCCCTACCTTCTTCAGATCTTTGCTAAGTTCACTTTTCTCAGCACTCCCTGTGCCCCTTCTGTTTCAAACTCTGCTTCCCAGACCTCTTAGGACGCTGGGTGTTCCCTACCCCACTCCCCAGACTGAACCATCCTGGACCATCTGGCTCACTGAACTGCCATGAGGACCATCAAGGTAGTTCAGTAAGCCAGAACACCTGGGTGTCTGAGCATTTTGTGGAACCCCAGCTCCAGCCCTCAACTTCTTTTGCATAAGAGAGAAATTTAACTTGTATCTTGTTTGAGCACTCTTGTTTTCGGCTTTATGTTATATGCAGCATAAAAATACTTGTCTCGGAGAGGAAACTAAGATGGCGGCATAGATAAACACCGGGAAATTGCTGCTTCCCACAACAATTGATAAATGCATCAAAAACACAAGCCGGACTCATCCAGAACTACAGGAGAGCTGGCTAAGTGTAAATTCTACAACTAGAAGGAAAGAAAAGCACACTGAGAGCCAGAGGAGCTGCAGAGGTGAAGTGCAGAGGTACGGAGGCTCGCACGCGCGGAAAGGGTCTGGCACCTGAGGACGCGGCTGTCTTTTTGAATCCGGAGGGAGACACAAGCTCCCCACGGCTCTGAAATCCGGCTCCGGGAAGTCTCTGGGGACACAGCACTCATACGGGGAGAAACTGGTCTCTCTGGCAGCGGGCGAGCTTGAGGGCAGCTTTCCCTCAGAGGTGCTTGCAGCCATTGCTGGGACACTGGGACTCGCGACTCCTTAGGGCGGGGCTGAGGCTCCACCATAGCTGCTTCCTCCGCCCTTTGATTCCTTGAGACCCCGCCCCGCCCCGCCCAGGCTGCGGCAGAGGCTTTTGCATATGAATGCTCCGGCCATTTGCAACCTGTAACTACCTAACCGCAGCCGGGCCAGATAGACCCAGAGCTTCCAAGAGAAGGCCCAAGGCCCCACAGCGGCTTGCATTGCTACACAGCTGAGCATCATCAGGGCACTTCCAAACTCCAAAAAAAGGAAGGGGAATCTGCAGTTCTCTTCATAGTTCCTGCTGTGTAACCTCAGGCAGAGGCTAAATTAGCACATCCTAAGATCCAAGAGCCACTGTACCCAGTGGTCAGAGGGGGACCATCCAGATCACAACTCCTCAGATCCATAAGGGACACACTCAGGGTGCAGTCTCAGTGAGCACCAAAGCCCCACTGAAGCAAGTCTTGCCCCAGAAGGGTGTCTTCAGCACAGAAGTTCTCCCATCATAGACACAGCTGATTCTCACTGCCAATTGGCCTGGAGGTCAATTCCTCCCAGTGAGCCTACAACAACCAAGGCATAGCTACAACAAGACTGTGCACAAAGCCCATAAGGGGGTGCACCAAGAGTGTCCACCTCAGGTAACTGGGGAGGCTGAGCCACTGGGCCCTACAGGACACCTAGCACACAAAGCCATTCTATCAACACAGGGAAGCAGCCAAAATGCGGAGACAAAGAAATAGGTCACAAATGGTAGAAACGGAGGAAAGCAAACGACTGGATATAGAGTTCAAGGCCACGTTTATAAGGTTTTTCAAGAATTTTATGGAAACCACGGATAAATTTAATGAGTCCCTCAATAAGTATAGTGAGACCATGGAGGACATGAAAAAGGACCAACTAGAAATTAAGCATACACTGACTGAAATAAAGAATAATTTACAGAGATCCAACAGCAGACAAGAGGATCCCAAGAATCAAGTCAAAGATTTGAAGTACAAAGAAACAAAAAATACCCAACTGAAAAAGAAAAAAGAAAAGAGATTCCAAAAATATGAAGATAGTGTAAGGAGCCTCTGGGACAACTTCAAGCGTACCAACATCAGAATTATGGGGGTACCAGAAGAAGAGAGAGGGCAAGATATTGAAAACCTATTTGAAGAAATAATGACAGAAAACTTCCCCCACCTGGTGAAAGAAATAGACTTACAAGTCCAGGAAGCGCAGAGAACCCCAAACAAAAGGAATCCAAAGAGGACCACACCAAGACACATCATAATTAAAATGCCAAGAGCAAAAGACAAAGAGAGAATCTTAAAAGCAGCAAGAGAAAGACAGTCAGTTACCTACAAGGGAGTACCCATACGACTGTCAGCTGATTTCTCAACAGAAACCATGCAGGCCAGAAGAGAGTGGCAAGAAATATTCAAAGTGATGAATAGCAAGAACCTGCAACCAAGATTACTTTATCCAGCAAAGCTATCATTCAGAATAGAAGGTCAGATAAAGAGCTTCACGGATAAGAAAAAGCTAAAGGAGTTCATCACCACCAAACCAGCATTATATGAAATGCTGAAAGGTATTCTTTAAGAAGAGGAAGAAGAAAAAGGAACTCTTACCATTTGCCACAGCATGGATGGAACTGGAGAGCAGATAAATACCACATGATCTCACTCATTTGTGGAATATAATGAACAACATAAACTGATGAACAAGGACTGATCCCGAGACGGAGAGGCATTGATTGGACTGTCGGGCTTTGGAGGGAGGGTAGGGGAGGGTGGGGGAAAGGGGGAAAGATCAACCAAAGGACTTACATGCAGGCATATAGGCCTAACCAATGGACACGGACAACGGGGGGGGGGGGCGTGAGGGCACGAGCGGGGGCGGGGTAGAGGGTAACATGGGGACAAGGACACATGTAATATCTTAATCAATAAAAATATATTAAAAAAATAAAAAAATAAAAAAAATACTTGTCTCATTTATTTATAGTTTTTATGTTGTAGATACCCATTCTTTATTATATGATCTGGACAGCTAAAAAATTATGTTAAGTATCCATTACATGTGATGAAGTTGTTTTGGCTATAGATGAAATGAGAGACCAAAAGATGGAAGGAGGTATAGTATTATGAAAGCAAGAGCTTAAAGAAAAACTGAAGGAGACAGACTATCAGTGAAGATGTATATTTTTGCATGTCATAGAAGTTGATTGGTTTTAAGGAATAAATATCCACTTAAAGTATATAAGTAAAAAGGTTATTTATAGTAAAAATAAAGAATACATCAATTCACTCTAGTTTTATTAGTGCAGTCAGCCATCATGGAAACTAAACATTCTCTCTCCCTCCCTCCCTCCTCTGTTTTCTTAACCCCATTTTCTCCTGTCATGTTGCTTAGCATGGGTACCCCAAAACAGTGGCTTCAGCCATCAAATCTCTAGGACCTTTAAAACCCGGAGTTTTCAGCTAATTGACAATGTCTTAGCACTTCAATTGCAAATTTCCAGGTGAGATATGATGGGTCTATCCTGCTTAAGTTACTGTCCCAACCAAATTTGATGAGGGGTTAGAAAGCATGTGACACATGGAGTTGTCCCATCTAGCCTGTGGACAAAGCTGGTCTGTAAGAAGTAGTGGCATTACTTGTTTAGAAAGGTTTGTTTTAAAAGGAAATAATTGGTGCTCTGAGTTCTGGGGGAGGGAGTAGTATAAAATATGTACAGCCCCCCCCACACACACACACACACATACACAAAAAATAAAGATGCTAAGAGTATAGTAGGAAAGGAAAATTGGGTTAGTTTACATGAACCACTGTCCATTCTGTAGCTCTAGGCAGCTTTGTTGCCCTACTAATCTTTACAGATGATTCCCACCCAACAGAAGTTGGGGGTCTTAGGAGGTGAGATGAAGAAAATACTAACTTTTGGAATATAACCAAAAATTTTCATAAGATCTCTAATATAATATCTGTCTGGTATAGATAGATACCTTGGGCCAAAGTCCGTTTCCCTTTAACCAGTTAATTGCCATGATATTTTGAATGTAATTAGAAAAGATCCACCGCTTGCATCTATAGATGCTTATGGCATACAAATGGTTAATAGCCTTCAAGGAGTGTACATTGTAGGGATAAATACAGTAACTGTGTAAACTATCAAAATAATTTCAGGTACGGATAAGTGCTATACTAGACGTTAAACTGAATAATGGGATAGAGAACAATGAGCTGGTACCTTGGTCAAGGGAGAAGGAGAGGCTGTTGGAGGAAATTAAAAAAAGGCCCGCGGGAGAGCAGTGCAAGATGAAGTAAGGGATGTGAAGGCAAATTTCTGGAGCTATATTAAGTAAGGAGTTTAGATTTTGTCCAAATGGGGTGGGTAATTATTAGAACACCTGAAACAGGAGAGCAATTTGCTATAATTTACAGGGTGGGATAAAAAGTAGGTTTACAGTTGTGAATACACAAAACACGGAGTTTATTCTTATATTATTTATTCATTATTGTGTTATTTTCTGTACAAACAATTATAAACCTACTTTTGCCCCAATTTTTGTATTACTCTGATCATGCTGTTTAGAGAATGACTGGAATATGAGTGGAAGCAGAGAAACCAGTTTAGAAGGCTGTGACAGTAGTGCAGGTGGTAGGGGATGGTAATTTGGGCCAGGATTTTAGCAGTGGAAATAATGAGAAGTGGAAAATTGAGAAAGATTTCAAAGATAGGATTGTCAGGTCTTCTGAGTTTATTCTGTGTGTGGCCTACAAATATGGCCGATGGTCATTGCATTTTTATGTACTTCCAAACACCTAACAAGTACCTTGTAAAAGGTCTTTTTGCCTCAATAAGGTACTCTGGTTGTATATAACCAAGCTATCTGGTTGTCTGTCTATACCAGTGATGGCGAACCTTTTGAGCTCAGCGTGTCAGCATTTTGAAAAATCCTAACTTAACTCTGGTGCCGTGTCACATATAGAAATTTTTTGATGTTTGCAACCATAGTAAAACAAAGACTTATATTTTTGATATTTATTTTATATATTTAAATGCCATTTAACAAAGAAAAATCAACCAAAAAAAATGAGTTCGCGTGTCACCTCTGACACGCGTGTCATAGGTTCGCCATCACTGGTCTATACAGTAAGTAATTAATAACAAATAAACCCTTGCTAGGCATCACCTGCAGATTATAGGGACTCTTCAGTCACACGTGTACATGTCAGCTGAATGAAGAACTTTGTCTCAGGTCTTCAGGGTTCTCAGGATTCTCCTCATACCGCTCAGGAAACAGTGTCCCAGGGTTTTCCGCTTACCCCTCAGGATCCTTGAGGCTGAATGACAGTCTTAGGTTGGTGAGGTAGGCTTACTGTGCTCAATTTCCATACCGGCTTCTGGCTTTTTGGTTTGGACCTTCATCATGTCTCCTTGTTTAGCGTCTTGCAGTTGAACCTTGCTCTCAACTCTGCTTTCATGTCTGATGTCAGAATTCTTTTTCCCAACACCCTTTTCTTCCCCAGCTTCCTCTTCCTCCCCAACACTTCTGTCTTGGTAATGAATAAAAAAATTTCATCCAAATTGTGGTTAAAAAACTCTTTCTACCCAGGTCACTACAATGACTTCAGTATTCTATAGATTTCTTACCTCCTTCCTCCCTCCCTCCCTCCCTCCCTCCCTCCCTCCCTCCCTCCCTCCCTTCCTTCCTTCCTTCCTTCCTTCCTTCCTTCCTTCCTTCCTTCCTTCTGTCCTTCCTTCCTTTTTCTTACAGGAGCCTACCAATACTTTGAGACATTTCCTTCCCTAGAAGTTGAGACTTCTGAGATTATGGCAGGGACTCAGGTACTGACTTAGCTTATCTCCTTTAGCCTTAATACAGACATGGTATAGGACAGTGGGACTTTGATGGTACCTGGGCTCAAATCAGTTACTCCACTTTGTATGTGTGTAATAAGATCAAGTTTTTTGTTTTGTTTTTAACTTAGCCCTAGTTTCTTCATCTGTGAAATGGAGATGCTAATCTCAATGTTGCATAAGAATTAAATTAAATAATAAATTTAAGTGGTCAGTACAATTACCAGCATCAAAGCATTTTAAAAATGTTAATGTAATAATATTAATCTTCCCTTTGAGAGCCCAAGAGGGATCCCAGTCCTTCACCCATACACCTCCCCCCTACACCTCCCCATATAAAGAATGTAAGCCCAAGCTAAGAGGCCTCAAAAAGGAAACATGCTTAGTTCTCCCTTTCTTGTTCTCTGTTGACTAGGGGCCCGGTGCACGAAATTCGTGCACTGGGTGTGTGTGTGGGGGGGAGTGTCCCTCAGCCCAGCCTGCCCCCTCTCACATACTGGGAGTCCTCAGGCATAGACCCCCATCACCCTCCGATCGCCTGATAGGCCCCTTGCCCAGGCCTGACGCCTCCGCCAGAGGTGTCAGGCTTGGACAGGGGACTCCCATCTCCCCCTGATCACTGGCTCTGGCCAGCGCCCAGGCCTGAGGCCTCTGGCCCAGGAATCATGCCTGGACAGGGGACCCCCATCTCCCTCTGATCGCTTGCTCCACCCCCCGCCCAAGCCTGACGCCTCTGACCCAGGCTTCAGGCCTGGGCAAGGGGACCCTCATATCCCCCCAATCCCCGGCTCAGCCCCCCGCCCAGGCCTGATGCCTTGGCCAGAGGAGTTGACCCTCATCACCCTCCGATCACCAATCACCGGATCGGCCCCTCGACCAGGCCTGAGGCCTCTGGCAGAGGTGTCAGGCCTGGGCAGGGGAACCCCAGCTCCTCGCAGTTGCAGGCTCCGCCCCTGCCCAGGCCTAATGCCTCTGGCTGAGGCGTCCAGCCCTTGCAGCGGGGACCCGCAGCTGCAGCGGCCCCACGATCGTGGGCTCCGCTTTAGGCCCAGGCAAGGGACCCCTAGCTCCCGGGACTGCCAGCTTCGACCGTGCCCAGCTCCCATCGCTGGCTCCACCCCTACTTCCTGCTATCACTGGCCAGGGCGGCAAAGGCGCCTGATTCTCCGATCATGGCTGGGGGGCAGGGCAAAGGCGGCCCCAGGGCCGCCTTTGCCCTGCCCCCCAGCTCTTAGCTCCCCCCTGGGTTTCCGATCACTGTCAGTGGCAGGGGGCTTCTTCCTGCTTTCCCTTTCGCCTCCCTGCATTGTGCCTACATATGCAAATTTACCGCCATCTTGTTGGCAGTTAACTGCCAATCTTAGTTGGGAGTTAACTGCCAATCATAGTTGGCAGTTAATTTGCATATAGCCCTGATTAGCCAATGAAAAGGGTATCGTCGTACGCCAATTACCATTTTTCTCTTTTATTAGATAGGATGATGGTAGGTAGCATGAATTTCTGTAGCAGGTGGTCTCATGCCTGATGTATGACCATTTCCTTAACTGCCAGTAGAGGCCTGCAGAGGGGTGGTCATACATTGAACTTACCAGTACATTTTTGGTAAATAATACTCCTTCAGATATATGGTTATTAAAATATACTTTTAGATGTTCTAAAGCAGGGGTCCTCAAACTTTTTAAACAGGGGGCCAGTTCTACTGTCCCTCAGACCGTTGGAGGACCGGACTATAGTTTTAAAAAAAAACTATGAACAAATTCCTATGCACACTGCACATATCTTTTTTTTTTTAAATATATTTTATTGATTTTTTACAGAGAGAAAGGGAGAGAGATAGAGAGTCTAACTACTTCTCATCCTTCCCCTGCTACCACCTATTCCAAACCAGCATCATTTTTTGCCTGGATTATTTCAGGTAAATTTGGTCTCTCCACTCTTGTTCCCTGTAGTCTATTCTCATCACAGTAATCAGAATGATCTTATTAAAAATTAATTCAGATCATTACATTTCTCTGTTTACAGTTCTTCAGTAGCTTCCTATCTCAAAGTCAAAGTCTAGTCTCACTCTTGCTAAAACATTCAAGACATGCTTCCACCTCAGAGCCTTTGTAGTTGGTGTTCCTTCCATCTCTTCCTGCCAGTGTAGCCACACACATTTTCCCTCATGATACTGTCTTATTGAAGAGACCAGGCTAATTGTCGTATAGAACGACCCATATCATGAATTTCTGTTTCTTGATGGTATTGATTAACTTATTTCTCTATTGCCTGTTTTTGCTGTAATTGGACATTAGCACTAAAAGATTGATTAAAGCTAAATATTTTTGGCAAGAACACTCCATAAATGATACTCTATACATTGCATCATATCAATAGGTACATATAATCTGATTATTAAGGTGTTAAGGTGGTGACTTTCAGATTCCTCTATTATAAATTTACATTTTTACCTTTGTAGTTATCAAATATCCAAAGAGTGAATGATAATTTTTTAAATCCTGTGATTTTAAGGATATTTTTAGCTGTTAAACTCTGTCCCTTTTTTTTTCAAATAAAAGATGTTTTGGAGATCTAATATATAAAACAGATAAAAGCAGAGCTATTTTGGGGGCAGTGGGAAATGCCTAGTATTGGCAGCTTCCAAGGGAACTCTGACAAGCACAGTTTGTAACTCACAGAGCCAGGCCAAAGGACAGAGGCCCAGAGAGGACACATGAAGTCTTCAAGGCCACCTAGCATCTCACAAGAAAGGCTCAGTGCACTTTCTGTTAGAGCACAGTTTGGGGATCTCTGTAACTTCCTTGGAAAGCTGTGGTTGTGGATTATCACTAGAATGACACTTGGTTTTTCCCTGGCAGTCCACTCACTGTTATTAGTTGTCTGAGTGCTTTCTTTGACATTCTATCTGTTCTGCAGATGTGAAGATTTGAAATTACTTCATTTTTAGTGTGTGTTGGGTTGCAAGCTTTTTTGTTTCCCTTTTGGAAATTCCTCTTCATCCACAAAGAATTCCAGATTCAGACATTATTCATCTTATGTCTGGAACACTAAAATCTCAAGAGCTTCCACATGTCTTACCTCTTTCTACCTTTAGAATATTGAAAATGCTGCCACAGCTAAAGTCAGTTTTATCATTTGCTTGCTGCTTGCTTCCTTTCTGCACCTTACTTACACAGTCTAATGCGCCTTTGTAGAGGACTGAATATGTAAATTTGGTATATCCACACAATGTATACAAGATATGTAGATTTTTATTTTCATGGAAAGTAGAAAAAGAAAGTAATAAGTTATAATTAAATCTCACTTTGTTTTATACACACACACACACACACACACACACACACACGATATTCACAAAAATCCCCAGCTCTGTGTTATGTGTTTTTAAAGCCAGAAAGGACATTTACAAAAATGTTCACATTGATACTATATCTAGGTGTGATCTTTGCATCTCTCTCTCTCTCTCTCTCTCTCTCTCTCTCTCTCTCTCTCTCTCTCTCTCTCTTCAGGCATGTCTTATTTATGCAATCATTACTTTTATATTAAGATTAAAAAATAAACAACTTTGAGCTGTCAAATCTAAGCTGCATTGAAGGCAATTCCAGGTCCCTCCTCAGCTTTCTGGCATCCATACCATCCTTTGGGATTTTTTTCCCTGTTCTCTTATCATCCCATTCAAGCAAGTTTTCCCTTGACCATGCTCTGTTGATTTTACACCAGGTTCCTGGTCATTTTCTAGAATTGTCCAGTTGGCTCTGAAGAGCCTCGTTCCCTGAAAAGATGTAAAAATTATGTTCTAAAACTAACTGTTACTAAAATGTAATTTCCACTGGCCGAGGAGGAGGATAAATATCTGTGAATTAATTAATCTATTATTTTTTGTCTCATTTCTTTTATCCATAAGTTCCTTACAAGACAAGCTTTGCTTGTTTTTTGTATTGCCCTTAACATAGGTAATTAATATAAATAAATGAATAAAGTATTTTTTTAATGTTATTGATTTCATAGAGAGGAAGGGAGAGGGAGAGGGAGAGAGAGAGAAACATCAACGATGAGAGAGAATCATCTGTCGGCTGCCTCCTGCACACCCTCTACTGGGCATGAGCCGACAACCTGGGCATGTGCCTGACCTGGAATCTAACCATGACCTCCTGGTTCATAGGTTGATGCTCAACCTCTGAGCCACACTGGCCAGGCAAATAAAGCCTAGTTTTTAAATCCATAACTTAATAAAAATAAATTTAAGATCTTTTAGCTTCAGTCAGAATTTGTTCTTACAGGGATATAGAAAAGCACAGGATTTAAAGATAGAAGACATTCAGATCTTGCTCATAGATTTGTGATCACGGATTAGTCACTTAAGTCCCTGAACTGCCTTCATCTGTAGCCTCATTGATTCTTTTCCGGATTCTACAGAGGCCTTCTATCTGACCTACCTAATTTTGATCTTGCTTCCTCAAGTTTATGTCTGTCCTCCACCTACAGAGTAATTCTGACCTTGTCCCCTCCTTCCTCCACTGAAACTTCTCAGGGCTCTGATGCTAAGTTGCCTCTGCCCCACTCCTTCAACTGTAGCTCCTAGAAGCCTCTCTTCACACTTGACACTGGAATAATACCAAACTCCTGGCAGCTCCTCGAACATCCCAGCCACCTCCTGCTTTGCTCCCTTTGTCCACAAACCATTTTCCCTTTCTTCTTGTGGCCAACTACTTTTGCTCTACTCCAGAACTGGGCTCGGCAGTCTTCTTCTCTGGAATGTTTTCTTTGATGTAGAAGTTAGGTATCCTCTTTCTCTGCCCACTCACGTTGTAAGCTGCTTTAAGGCAAAGTCATTGATTATAGTTTACTCTTCTTGAAGAGTGCCTGGCTTATAGTGGCACTCAAAAGTTTATTAAGCTGCACTATATACATATAACCTGTCCAAATGATTTTTAAATATAGAATGTATTTTGATTTTTATGTATCTCCAGAATAAGAAAAAGATTTAGAAAAGGAAAATATGTGAATTAAATTAACTTAAAATACTACTAGCAGACAGACAACTAGTGTTGATGTTTTGGTATGTAATAATTGTTTAAAATAGTAAAATTTTAACCCCCAAAGGTTCCTTTCAGAGCCAGTACTCAGAACAACCAGTAGCTTTGCAAATTACATGCATTGAAAATTAATAGCCAGTTCATTGTGCTTCCCACATCAAGTAATACAAAATAGTTCTCTGGTAAAATATAGCTTTTTCTAAAAATTCTAACCGAGAAAAAATTTTTTGCTTTTCTCATGTTCCCTAGATCCCAGAACCATCTTTCATTCTGTTTTTCCAGAAGAGAAGGTGAAATCCCAGTGAGGGAAGTGACTTGACCAACTTACTCAGTTGGTCAGTGTAGAAGCTGAAGCTGGGACAGGAGCTCCCGACTGCCACCTGGTGCTTTACCCCTCAGGCACATTTTCTGTTTCTCCACTGGAGTAAAAATAAAAGTAAGTTTTAAGCACTTTAATTTCCATAAGCTCAAATCAAGCCTGTTAATGAAATGTCCTTATTTTACATTTAGTCTTATTAAGACAGCCCTAAACCTAAACATTAATCATTCTTTCAATATTCATATATATAATTTCTTTGAGCATTAGAAAAATCTTCCCTCCTAAGAAATTTCTTCTCTCTCTCTCTCTCTCTCTCTCTCTCTCTCTCTCTCTCTCTCTCTCTCTCTCTCTCTCTCTCTCTCTCCCCTCTTCACCCAAGGATATTTTTCCATTGATTTTTAGGGAGAGTGGAAGAGAGAGGGAAAGACAGAGAAACATCGATGTGAGAGAAACATTGATTGGTTGCCTCCTGCATAAGCCCTGACCAAGGCCCAGGCCGGGGAGGAGCCTGCAACCAAGGTACATGCTCTTGACTGGAATCAAACCCAGGACCCTTTGGTTCGCAGGCTGACACTCTATCCACTAAGCCAAACCAGCTAGGGCCTAAGAAATTTCTTAATTTATTTTCTCAACTATTTTTGTAGTGAACACAACAAATAAAATATTCCAGGTCTCCTTTTGTTCCCCTACAAGTAGTTTTATGGATCCTCTACATTTTTCTCTTGGGATCCGTTTTCATACTGAGTCATCCACCAGAGAGTGCCTGTGTTTTCCAGGCAAACTAATAGTTTTATTATTTCTAAATGACTCATTACTTCTGAATCATCACACCTTGTGTACTCTGTTAAATAAAAGCTTTTAGTAATTTTTCTACAGTTTTTCCTCTTTCTTGTCTTCAAATGCCCCATCTAAGTGACATGGATATTTAGCCACTTTTCTCTTGTGTCTACAAGATTTATGTTGATCATTTTCTTCTTGAACCCTTTCATCAGTTGAAATAAGCGATGGAAGTTCTTTACCTCATACTTTCTGTTCCAGATGTTTCCTGAAATAGAACACAATAGCAACA
The DNA here is from genome assembly GCF_963259705.1 of Myotis daubentonii. NCBI lineage: Eukaryota > Metazoa > Chordata > Mammalia > Chiroptera > Vespertilionidae > Myotis > Myotis daubentonii. Next base: position 31,205,934 of record NC_081853.1, on the reverse strand, counting down.
TAAAAAATACGTGTAACACCATTCTCTATTTTCCATCATTATACTTATGTTGTCTAAGGTTTTATTAACTTAACAAAATTTTCCATGAAATTAGGAAGAAATAGTTGTAAAAGAAAACTACAGCTCTAATGTTAATTGGCAAACAAAATCTTTGGAATTCAGCATGTTGGAGGAATGAAACACTTTCATCCCTTGACTTCTGTGTCATATTTTGCTGGATCTCTTCCTGCCACTTGAAAATTAATTCTCTGTGTCTTTCCTGGCACCCTTCTCACCTCGTATATGCCAGCCTTTCTCAGAATTCTGTCCTTGATCCTTTTCTCATGCTATATATGTTCTGTGTTGTCCACTCTTGTGGCTTTAAAACTTTTATCTGATGCTTATTCCAGACCTTTATTTTCAACTGCTATTGCTTCCCTGCCACATATATCCATCTGCATGAGGAATACCTTTTCCTGGATGTCCCACCAAAATAACCTATTTCTAAAGCTGAATTCATCTCCCCTACACCTTTGCCCCCAGTCTTATCTTTACACCTTCACAGAACCCACTTTTAATTTTTTAAATTTGTTACTAATATTATATATTAATTTTCATATTTAAAGTGTCAAGGCTTAAAAGACTTTTAAAATATATCAGTTTCCAAGTAGGCTGCTCCTCAGAGACAACCACTGTCCATTTTTTTAGCAATCTTTTCCATTTTTACCTCCATATTTATAAATGCATACATATTGTAAATTTATCATTCACAATTTTTTTTCATTTGTAAATTTTAAACACTAAGTCTTGCCTTCCTGATATGAATTTCAGTTCTCTCACCCCTGTTCTACTACATTAACAAAGTAAAGGGTAAAAAATATGTGATCATCTCAATTGATGCAGAATAGGTATTTGACAGAATTAAACAACCGTATGAGATTTTTTAAAAACTCTCAGCAAACAAGAAATAGAAGAGAGCTTTCTCAACTTTATAAAGGATATCAAAACCTACAGCTGTCATTATACTTTATGGCTCACCTCTTCTAGTCATTATTGTTATGGAGATTCTAGCCAGTGTGTTAATAAAAATTAATAAGAAGTAAAGCAGTAAATATTAGAAAGAAAAAAGTAAAACTATCTCTTCTCAGACAACATGATTGTCTTTAAAAAAAAATCCCAAGGTATTTACCAAAAAAAGAAAAAATACTACTCTTAATAAGTGAATTTAGCAAAATACCAAATAACAAGAACAGTGTACATAAATTAACTGTGTTTCTTTACACCAGCAATAAACACAAGGGAAAATGCAAATAAAATAGCAATACTGTTTGCATTAGCATCAGAAAACATAAAATACTTGGGAATAAATTTAATGAAAGGCCTACAAAAACATTGCTGAGAAAAATTAAAGAGCATCTGAATAAATGGAGACTGCCTGGATTAGAGACTTAATAATATTAAGATCTCCATTATCACCAAATTGAGATTTAAATTCATTGAAATTCCAATAAAAAATCCCAGGATCATAGAGAATCTAGAAATAAACTTATATATGTGGCCATTTGTTTTTTCAACAAAGGTTCCAATGTAACTCAGTGGGCAGTCTTTTGAATAAATAAATAGTGCTGGATGATCTTCAAACTCAGCCTTATACCGTTCATAAAAATTAATTTAAAGTAGATCATAGAGCTAAACATAAGAGTTGGAAATATAGAACTACAAAAAAAAAACTTCATAACCTTGGCATAAGCAAAGATTTTTAAGACAGGATACAAATGTATTAACTATAAAAAAAAAATTGATTATTTAGTTTAATAAAAATTAGTAAAATTAAAACCTCTACTGCTAAGGAATTGGAAAGTGAAGCCACAGACCAGAGAAAATATCTGTATCTAAAATATATAAATGAATTCTTAGAACTGGGTAATCAAAGACAATCCAGAAAATTTGAAGACGCTTCACAAAAGATACAGATGAATTGCTAATACGCCTATGAATAAGTGCTCATCAACATCATTAGTCATTAGGGAAATGTAAATTAAAGTCACACCCACTAAAATGGCTAAAATTTTAAAAATGACAAATATCCAAAAGGATGTAGAGCCACTAGAGCTCAAGTGTTGATGAGAGTGTAAAATGGTAGAACCATTTTGGAAGACAGTTTTACAGGTTTTTATAAAGTTAAACATACACTTATTATGACTCAATAATTCCATTGTTAATTTCCCAAAAGAAATGAACACATATCCACAAAAACACTTTTACTTGCCTGTTCATAGCAACTTTAATTTATAATAGCCTAAACTAGAAACAACCCTAATGTCTATCAGCTGGTGAATAGGTAAGACAAATTTTAGTATATTCATGTAGTAGAATACCTGCTTAGAAATATGCAATTGATACATGCAGAAATATGGATGAATCTCAAAACCACATTGTGCTGAATGAGAGAGGCCAGACTGAAAAGTATCTATATACTATCATTACATTCATATGAAGATCTAGAACTGGCAAAACTAATCTATAGTGATAGGAATCAGATCAGTGATTGACAGATATTGGGGGTTAGGGGAATTAATTGGGAAAGTTCAGAGGGATATTTTTAGGGTGATGTAAATGTTCTGTCTTTTTTAGGGCAGTAGTTACATGGTTCTTGTTAAATCAAATTGAACTGTACGCTAAATCTGTACATTTTTAGAGTATGTAAATTATGCATCAGTAAAATTGACTTAAAATGAAAGTAGCATTTGTCAATTAGTGGGCTTCAGTATAAGGTGATCATGTGGTTAGATGGTATTTCTGAACTCCAGAAAAGGATTCTTTAATCCACAATGGGAACTGGGAGCTGGAGGTAATAAGCTTGGTTTCTTGTGACCTTGACCTGGGTAGGGCTGATGGGTTTATTGATCAGAATGTAATAATACAAGAATGTACCTATTTTAATTTTCAGTCTTTTACCAACCTCTGAGTGTTATCTCCTGGGATTGGTGCTTTCCTGGTTTATTTTTTATTTTTACCATCAAATAAATATCCTGTCTTCAGCGGGATGAAGAAGGGATGATTTTTTGAGTTTGTGGAGTGTAGGTGGGGAGGTCTCTTTCCTTTGTAAAATTTCAAACAATCCCCCTATACTCAATCCTCCACACTAGCCCGTTTTCTATGATACCTAGTACCTCCAAATCTGGACCTTTATTGGGTTGTGCAGGGTGAATTGGTTTGCATGCCGTCAATATCCCTTCCTCCTCTACTCTGCTAAGTCATTTACCATTCCTGCTTCTGTTTTCTATCATATATAGTGATTTGGAGTTACTGTGTCTCCTAGGTTTTTTAAAGATGGAGTTTACATTCTTAATTTTGTACTTACTGTTTGGAGGAGACCTTAAAACTGTAAAATCCAGGGAGAACCAAGATGGCGGCATAAGGTATAAACCTGTGCGTGCTGTCTCCCACAACAACACTGAAATTACAACTATAAGAAAACAGCTATCTTCCAGAACCACGGGAAAGCTGGCCGAGTGGACGTTCTACAACTAGAAGGAAAGAAAGAAGCGCATTGAGACTGAGTAGGAGGTGCAGAGGCGCCAAGAACAGAGGTACGAAGGCCCGCAAGGCGGGCTGCACCTGGATGCGCAGTTTTTTTCAATCGGAAGGGGAGACAAGCTCTCGAACGCACTGAGCTCGTTTAAGGGAGATTCTGAGGTCCCAGACTCCTAGGGGGAGAAACTGGACTGTCTTGCAGTGGGTCGGAAAGCAAGGGTGGCTTTCTCGCAGAGCTGCTCGCAGGGATCATTGTTGCCGTGGGGGCGTGGGACTCCGGGACGCAGAGACATGGAGTCTGAATCGCGGAGACGCTGACGACAACCATTGTTGTTTGCGCTGCCCTGATGATTCTCTGAGACCCTGCCCCACTCAATTTACATCCCCGCCCAAGCTGTGCCAGTGGCACAAGGAACCACCTGTGTTTTTGCAGCCTATCCCAACAAACTGCAGCTGTGTCAGAGAGCTCCAAAACTTCCAAATTCCAAACAAAGAGGAGAAATCTGTTGTTATTGCTGTAGCTCCTGCTGGGTGGACCCACACAGTGGTTGACTTGGAGATCCAGGAGCCAGGGCACCCCTGGTTAGATACCAGATTTCAACTCCTCACATCTATAAGGGACACACTCAAGAAACAGACTCAGTGAGCACCAAAGCCCCACTGAAGCAAGTCCTGCTCCATAAGGGTGTCTCCAGCACAGCAGTTCTTCCACTATAGACACAATGGGTCCTCGCAGTCAGCCAAAAATGGGGAGACAAAGAAACATGTCACAAATGAAAGAAATGGAGGAAAGCAAACTAATGGAGGACATAGAGTTCAAAACCACAGTTACAAGGTTACTCAAGAATCTTCTACGAACCTCTGAGGAACTTAGTGAGACCTCCGAGGAACTTAGTAAGACCTTCCAGGATCTTAATGAGAATGCCAAAGAAATGGGAAAGGACCAGTCAGAAATTATACATACACTGACTGAAATTAAAAGTAAAATACAGAGATCCAACAGCAGACTAGAGGATCCCAAGAATCAAGACAAAGATTTGAAATATGAAGAAGCAAAAAACATCCATCTGGAAAAGCAAAACGAAAAAAGAATCTAAAAATATGAAGATAGTGTAAGGAGCCTCTGGGACAACTTCAAACGTACCAACATCTGAATTATCGAGGTGCCAGAAGAAGAGAGAAAGCAAGATACTGAAAGCATGTTAGAAGAAATCATGACAGAAAACTTCCCCTACCTGGTGAAAGAAATAGACTTACAAGTCCAGGAAGCGAAGAGAACCCCAAACAAGAGGAATCCAAAGAGGACCACACCAAGACACATCATAATTAAAATGCCAAGGGCTAAAGACAAAGAGAGAATCTTAAAAGCAGCAAGAGAAAAACAGTTAGTTACCTACAAGGGAGTACCCATACGACTGTCAGCTGATTTCTCAACAGAAACTTTGCAGGCCAGAAGGGAGTGGCAAGAAATATTCGAAGTGATGAATAGCAAGAACCTACAACCAAGATTACTCTACCCAGCAAAGCTATCATGTAGAATTGAAGGTCAGATAAAGAGCTTCACAGACAAGAAAAAGCTTAAGGAGTTCATCACCACCAAATCAGGAATATATGAAATGCTAAAGGATATTCTTTAAGAAGAGGAAGAAGAAAAAGGTAAAGATAAAAATTATGAACAACAAATACACATCTATCAACAAGTGAATCTGAAAATCAAGTGAATAATCTGATGAACAGAATGAACTGGTGATTATAATAGAATCAGGGGCATAGAAAGGGAGTGGACTGACTATTCTTGGGGGGGAAAAGGGTGAGGGGGATGCGGGAAGAGACTGGACAAAAATCGTGCTCCTATGGATGAGGACAGTGGGTGGGGAGTGAGGGAGGAGGGTGGGGTGGGAACTGGGTGGAGGGGAGTTATGGGGGGGAAAGAGGAACAAATGTAATAATCTGAACAATAAAGATTTAATTAATAAAAAAATTATGAACAACAAAGTGACAACAAATACCTATCAACAAGTGAACCTAAAAATTAAGTCAGAATAAACTGGTGAATATAATAGAAGCAGGGGCATAGAAAGGGAGTGGACTGACAATTCTTGGGGGGAAGGGGATGTGGGCGGGGTGGGAAGAAATTGGACAAAAATCTTACACCTATGGATGAGGACAATGGCAGGGGGTAAGGGCATGGGGTGGGATGGGAACCAGGTGGAGGGGAGATATGGGGGGAAAAAGGGGAACATCTGTAATAATCTGAACAATAAAGATTTATTATTTTTTTTTATAATTTGTTTTTTATTTATTGCTTAAAATATTACAAAGGGTATTACATATGTGTCCATTTTATCCCCCCGCCCTAGACAGTCCCCTAGCCTCCCCTATCCCCCAGTGTCTTATGTCCATTGGTTATGCTTATATGCATGCATACAAGTCCTTTAGTTGATCTCTTACCCCCCTACCTCCTGCCCCTCAACCCTCCCCGGCCTTCCCGCTGCAGTTTGACAATCTGTTTGAGGCAGCTCTGCCTCTGTATCTATTATTGTTCAAAAGTTTATAATGGTCTCTATTATCCATGAATGAGTGAGATCATGTGGTATTTTTCCTTCATCGACTGGCTTATTTCACTTAGCATAATGCTCTCCAGTTCCATCCATGACGTTGCAAATGGTAAGAGTTCCTTCCTTTTTACAGCAGCATAGTATTCCATCGTGTAGATGTACCACAGTTTTCTAATCCATTCATCTACTGATGGGCACTTAGGCTGTTTCCAGATCTTAGCTATGGTGAATTGTGCTGCTATGAACATAGGGGTGCATATATCCTTTCTGATTGGTATTTCTGGTTTCTTGGGATATATTCCTAGAAGTGGGATCACAGGGTCAAATGGGAGTTCCATTTTCAGTTTTTTAAGGAAACTCCATACTGTCTTCCGTAGTGGCTGCACCAGTCTGCATTCCCACCAGCAGTGCACGAGTGTTCCTTTTTCTCCATGTCCTCTCCAGCACTTGTTTGTTGATTTGTTGATGATAGCCATTCTGACAGGTGTGAGATGGTACCTCATTGTTTTGATTTGCATTTCTCGGATGATTAGTGACTTGGAGCATGTTTTAATATGTCTCTTGGCTTTATGAATGTACTCTTTTGAAAAGTGTCTATTTACGTCCTTTGCCCATTTTTTTTTTAATATATTTTATTGACTTTTTACAGAGAGAAAGGGAGAGAGATAGAGAGCTAGAAACATCGATGAGAGAGAAACATCGATCAGCCGCCTCCTGCACATCTCCCACTGGGGATGTGCGCGCAACCCAGGTACATGCCCCTGACCGGAATCGAACCCGGGACCCTTCAGTCCGCAGGCCGACGCTCTATCCACTAAGCCAAACCGGTTTCGGCCTTTGCCCATTTTTTGATTGGATTGTTTATCTTCCTTTTGTTAAGTTGTATGAATTCCCTATAAATGTTGGAGATTAAACCCTTATCGGTGATAACATTGGCAAATATGTTCTCCCATGCGGTGGGCTTTCTTGCTGTTTTGTTGATGGTTTCTTTTGCTGTGCAGAAGCTTTTTATTTTGATGTAGTCCCATTTGTTTATTTTCTCTTTAGTTTCCAATGCCCTAGGAGCTATATCGGTGAAGAAACTGCTTTGGCATATGTCTGAGATTTTGTTGCCTTTGGATTCCTCTAGTATTTTTATGGTTTCCCGTCTTACATTTAAGTCCTTTATCCATTTTGAGTTTATTTTTGTGTATAGTGTAAGTGGGTGGTCTAGTTTCATTTTTTGCATGTATCTGTCCTATTTTCCCAACACCATTTATTGAAGAGACTATCTTGGCTCCATTATATGTTCTTGCCTCCTTTGTCAAATATTAATTGAGCATATTGGTTCGGGCCGATTTCTGGGCTCTCTATTCTATTCCATTGATCTATATGCCTATTCTTGTGCCGGTACCAGGCAGTTTTGAGAACAGTGGCTTTGTAATACAACTTGATATCTGGTATTGAGATCCCACCTACTTTGTTCTTTTTCAGGATTGCTGCAGCTATTCGGGGTCTTTTTTTATTCCAGATGAATTTTTGGAGAGTTTGTTCTAGATCTCTGAAGTATGCCGTTGGTATTTTAATGGGAAGTGCGTTGAATTTATAGATTGCTTTGGGTTGTATGGACATTTTAATGATGTTGATTCTACCAATCCATGAACACGGTATGTTCTTCCATCTGTTTATGTCTTCCTCTATATCTTTTTTCAACGTCCTGTAGTTTTCTTAGTAGAGGTCTTTTACCTCTTTAGTTAAGTTTATTCCTAGGTAGCTTAATTTTTTTGGTGCGATGGTAAACGGGATTGTTTTTATAATCTCTCTTTCTGGGGGGAAAAAAGAGGAACATCTGTAGTAATCTGAACAATAAAGATTTATTTTTTTAAAAAAAAAATCACAACATGCCCCAAGTTCAATTATCCACAAAAAGATGTGAGACCTTATCGAGGGGGGAAAAAAAACCCTGTAAAATCCATACTGCAAATTTTCAACTTCAGCAATACCAAACATACAAGGTCTTTTCATGTCTCTATGCCTTTATAGATTTTATTTTTACAAGGTCCAGTTTAATCCCTCTTCACCTAGTAAGGCTCTTTCAAAATTCAGTCTTATACCATTTTCTTGTCTGCTGCTTCTGTCCCTTTATTTCACAACAAATCCATTTCATCAGCATAGCCATGTAGCAGTTTACTATGGAGTAATACCAGGAGCCACTGGGAAGTACTTGTTACAGTAATCATAAATTGCTTAAAGTGGAAGTGATAGTAAGAATTGAATGAACTCTGGAAGTTGCATATGAGCCACATAGGCAGAAGTTGGGAAAATAGACTCTGTCCCTTGCAGGAATGAAAGAAATCAGGAGAGACAAAATCTTGGGCAATGGGCTGGCACCATACAACAAGACCTGAGGTGGGATAAATGTAAACATTCAGAATGGTTAACTATAATTTGCCAGGAAGTTTATAATATGTTGCTCTCTACCCCTATACAACATAGATGTTTAGACTGAAAATTTTCACCATATTTCATTAAATCCAAAATTGTAAAATAGACATCATTTCATGTGCTATTAAGAGAGAAAAAACTCAGACTATGATACATGCTTTCTTATCATTCAGAACTTTTTTTTTCTTTTCTTTTTTTTGGAAAGAGTTCTTTTAAGCTTATATTGACAGATATTTTAAATGATGTGTCACTCTTATACATACATAGTCTTTGGGACCAGCTTTGGGATTTATTTTTAAATCGTACTTGCTAAGGTTACCCTTTGCCAATATAAGGTTACCTTCATATTGACAGATCCAGTGGGTAATTTTTGTTTTTCCTTGACCTCTTAGCAGCATTCAACACCCATGGCTCCGTTTTGAAAGTCTCTCCTTCAGCCTGCATGAAACTGCTTTCTCCTGGTTTCCATATTACCTTACTGGCTCTTCCTCTTCCTTCTTAGCCTCCCTCTAAAAACTCTATTCCTCTGTTTAACCCAGAAATGTCAGTGATCCTCAGCTCTGTCCTCAGCCCAGAGTCTTCTCGCTGTTTGCAGTCACCCTGGGTAACCTCTCAGGGCTGTATCTCCAGTCCAGATCTTTTTGCTGACTTCCAGGTTTTTATCTTCACCTGAATTTTCCACAGGTACCTCTTCAAACAGCACATTCAGAATAAAACTCTGTTTTTTCTATGGTCACCTTCCATAAAATACACACACACAAAGTCTGTGTTGGGAGTAACCATACTTGCCCCCAATACCCAACCCAAAATCCAAGATTCCACCCTCGCACTTTCCCTCCTCCTTGACTATCAGTGCCTTCCCCTTTGCTAACTACTGCACCTTCTTGGTTTAGGTTCTCACCATTTCTTGCCCAGATCATTACTGTAGCCTCCTAATTGATTTCCATGTCTCCACTCAGCTGCTAAAATGATCTTTCTAAAACATGAATCCCATCATGTTACTCCCCAACCCAAAAGTCTTTGTTTTTCCCATAGTTTTCAATAAAGCTCAGACTCCTCATTTTAGCACACAAAGCAGTCATCTGTGTCTAGTTCCTGCTGCTGTCCTCTGCATTCCTTCCCTCTTTGTTGTCTGTACACTCCCCCTAGTAAAATTAGCCAGAACTATTGATAGTTCTGAACTCACTGTGCCATATTAGGCCTCTAAGCCTTCACATATATGTTTCCCTCTTCCTAGAGTATTATTCCTTTTCTATTTGTCTAATCCTTATTACTCCTTCAAAATAAGGTACATATATCCTTTATTTGGGGAAACCTTTCCAGACTCTTCAGTCTGATTTAGATGCTCTCTCTCACTATGGACAAAGAACATGAAGAAAGGCTTCCCAAAAATGAACAAAACAAAATGTCTACTAAATAAAAAGCTGTTTAGGTGCAGATTAAAACAATGCACTTCCATTTCTTCAGTCTAACAAATTAGCAAAGATTTAAAGAGTGCTAGTCACTCAAGGAGACTGTGGGAAAATGAGCCTTTAACCCTAATATTGGAAGTAAAAATTTGTCCTTTTTTCTGGAGGACAGATTGACCCTATATATTTAAGAACCTTTAAAAAGTGAGTGTCAACCTGAGTCAGGAGGTCCCAGATTGTGGGCTCAATCCCCTGTAGGGGGTATGCAGGAGGCAGCTGACCAGCAATTCTCTCTCATCATTGGTGTTTCTATCTCCCTCTCCCTTCCTCTCTGAAATAAATAAAACATAAAGTACGCCCCCCCACACACACACACAACCCTACCCTTTGACTCCACATTCTACTACTTGGAATGTATTCTAAGAAAATAACTGGACAGTTGGTTAGAGCATCTTCCCAATACACCAAGGTTAAGGATTCATCTCAGGTCAGGATACATACAAGAAGCAACTAATGAATACATAAATAAGTGGACAACAAATCAACTTTTTTTCTCTCTCTCAGAATCAATAAAAAAAAACACTAGATAACTATGTGTGTGTATATATATGACTGTTTATCATGGTTTATTTTGAAACAAAAATAGTAAATAACCTAAATGTCTAGCAATAGCAAATGACTAAATACAGGAGTAGAAAAAATTAGGTTTATAGTTATAATATAAATAAATAATACAATAATTAATAAACAATAATACAAGAATAAACTTTTTCCCATACTCACCACTGTAAACCTACTTTTGCCCACCCCTGTAATTTATTCATATGATGGAATGTTATGTCTATTAAAATGATTCAACATGGAAGTATGTTTATGAAAATTGCTAACCTAAAGTAAGTTATTAGACCATAGTGTGGTCCAATATTTGTAAAACATATACATTTATAAATTTTCATAAGAAAATGTCAGGCCCGGCTGGTTGAATGTCATACTATGAACCAGGTGGTCACGGCTCAATTCCCTGGTTAAGGCACATGCCAGGTTGTGGGCTTGATCCCCAGTAGGGGGTGTGCAGGAGACTCTCATCATTGATGTTTCCATCTCTCTCCCTCTCTCTTCCTCTCTGAAATAAAATAAAAATATATTTAAGAAAAGAAAATGTTAGGATGTAGATCCATAAAAATATCAACAGTGATTATTTCTGAATGATTATATGGGTAATTAAAATGTTTTGTACTTGTGAATATTTTCTAATCTTTTTGAAAAGAGCATGTATTAATTGTGAGCATAATGGGGAAAAACAGAAGCCCCACCCTAGTACTCCTGATACCTGCTGTGCCTGCCTCTTTCATTACCCCATTAAGCAATAAGTGCACTGAGGGCCACTATGATAAATTATTCAGTATCATTCTCCCAGGGCCTGGTTCAGAGTAGAAAATACTTGATGAGTACATTATAACAATAATTATTGAGCATTTCCTGTGTCTTACCTATTGTTTTAAGCTTTTGACATGTTAACCTAATCCTCTTGAGATGGGTACTATTATCTCCATTTTGCAGGTGAAACAGGCTTCAAAAGTTAACCACCTTTTATGTGAGGCCACACAGCTGTAAACAACAGTGTGGGGATTTAAACTCATGCAGCCTGGCTTTCACTTAGAGACATAAGGTAGTATCCTGGTTTGCAGTTAGATTGTATCTCTGATTGAGATACAATTAGATTCCATGTCTAGGATTCTAGCTGAACAATTAGGCATCAGTTGAATCATGGTCAGAATAAAAAGGCAGAATTTGACACCCACAGATCTGAACCAAATGCCAGGCAAGTAATCTTTGTTTCTCTGCCATTAAAACACACACACACATCTTAAATCATTTTCCACTGTAAACTTCTCATTGAAATTGGTGCCACCCCTTGGGGTTTGGCTTTGTTAGTGCTCCCTCACTCTACTATTCCTATCCCTTCAATACTTAAACTCAAAGACTTAAGTTTGTAATAAGTTCTTTAACTCTTCTTCCCAGTACTTTTCTTTCTTGGTAAGATTTCTTATGACAAGTTCATCAGATTGCATTTTTAAAACTTATCAGTCTTAATTTTTGCCTTATCTTCTTTTTCCTTCATATGTTGCTGTTTTTTAAGTCAGAGTTTCTGAAAGCTACATTTCTGTTATCTGCAACTACACTATTTAGTATGGTAGCCACTAGCCACATGTGGCTTTTTAAGTTAAAATTAACTAGAATGGGCAAAAGACTTAAACAATGCTTCTCCAAAGAAAGTATGGGGCTGGTTGATAAGCATAGGAAAAGATGTTCAACATCATTAGCCATTGAGGAAATGTACATTAAAGTCACAATGCACTAACACTACACACGCATTAGAATGGCTAAAATAGAAAATACTGACAACTCCAAATGCTGAAGAGGATGTGGAATCAGCTATCTCACTCATACAATTGCTAGTGGGAATGTGAAATGGTATAGCCACTCTGGTAAAGTTTGGCAGTTTCTTAAAAGATATGTTTACCCTACAATCCAGCAGTCACAATCCTGTGTATTTACCTCGAGAATGAAAATTACGTACACACAAAAAACTGTGCACTAATATTCAAAAACTGGAAACAACATAAATATCCTTTAATGGATGAATGACTAAACAAACTGAGATAAATCCACACAATAGAATACTCAGCAATAAAAAGGAATGAAGTATTGATACATGCAGTAAAGTGAATGACTGTCAAAATCATTGTGTTAAGTGAGAGAAGCCAATCTTAGAAGCTTACATCTGTGTAATTCCATACATAAAATATTCTTGAAATGGCAAGATTATAATGATGGAGAACAGACCAGCAGTAACCAAGAATTAGGATTGTGATAACCGTGTGACTACAAAAGGGTAGCATGAGGGGTTTTTCAGAGGCAGTGGGACAGTTTATATCTTGTTTGTGTTACTATAAAAGGAAGGGATGAAGGATGACAAAGGAAAGAGTGAGTGCATGTAAAGCTGGTGCTCAGATTATATTACCAATATCAATTTCCTGATTTTGATCATTGTACTATGGTAATGCAGGGGAAACTGGGTAAGGGTACACCAGAACTCTTTCTATACTATTTTTGCAACTTTTTTCTGATTCTAAAATAATTTCAAAATTAATTTTTTAATTAAATAAAATTAAAATTCAGTTCTTCAGTTACACTATTCACTTTTAAAGTGCTCAATAGTCCCATGTCTATCAGATAGCACAGACAGAATATTTCCAACCCAGAAAAGTTTTATTGGGCAGTACTGGTCAAAAAGCACATGTCTGACTTTAGCCAGTGTTCTCTCTTCCTGGACTATTTCAAATTCTAATATTACACGATTACTTTCTTATATTTTCTGTCATGTTATCAACCAGTTGTTTTATTTATATTCAAACCTAGATAAATACTTCCCTTTAATTTCTCAAATTTTATAGAAATAGGTTTATGCCAATTTAGGAATTTATCTGATGCCTTTTAATAGATATCTGGATATTTAAATTTTTCCTGGATCAGTTTTATCACCTGTATTGTCTATCACCTGTATTAGGATATAGTCCTAATATCTTTCATTCACTTAACCAGTGGTCGGCAAACTGCGGCTCGCGAGCCACATGCGGCTCTTTGGCCCCTTGAGTGTGGCTCTTCCACAAAATACCACGTGTGGTCGCGCATGTACAGTGCGATTGAAACTTCGTGGCCCATGCGCAGAAGTTGGTATTTTGTGGAAGAGCCACACTCAAGGGGCCAAAGAGCCGCATGTGGCTCGTGAGCCGCAGTTTGCCGACCACTGACTTATCCTAATATATTTTTTTGACAGTATCATTTCTGTTTTCTTTGCCTTTTTAAAAAAATATATTTTATTGCTTTTTTACAGAAAGGAAGGGAGAGGGATAGAGAGCTAGAAACATCGATGAGAGAGAAACATCGATCAGCTGCCTCCTGCACACCCCCTACTGGGGATGTGCCCACAACCAAGGTACATGCCCTTGACCAGAATCGAACCTGGGACCCTTGAGTCCACAGGCCGACACTCTATCCACTGAGCCAAACCGGTTAGGGCTTTCTTTGCCTTTTTATCCTTACACAAAGCGCTTTCAAAATCTTGGATTTCTGAAAAGGTTTATAGTTTTTTATATTTGGTGCAATTTCTTCCCTGTCTTCTGGATGTGCATCTTTTAAGAAGGTAATTCCTTTAATTGCCATGTTCTAGTCTTTTGTCCCATAACACTATTCTTCTTTGGCTTCTTTGTATTTTTACTTACGAATTACTGGGCACTTTCTTTACTCTGGAACTTCTTTCTGCTTCAACTTCACCCATCCTGCTGTTTAATGAGCCATCAAGGAAGTGGGGGATGAGACATAGCAACAAAGTTAAGACACTAAAGGAAAAGAAGAATGATGGTAACCTACCTGAAGAAAACCACAAAGAGAAATAAAGGAATATTGTTGGAATAAAACTACGTAAGACAACAGTAATTACAATAGTGTAAGACTGGCACAAAAACAGAGTAATCATTGGATCCAAAAAGCCAGGAAATTAACCAGTATAAAAATTCAACAAAAGAAAGGGTTCTTCTTGAATTAATTGCATTAATTGAATCTGTATTTACTAAGTCTGTAATGCCTAAATGAGCAATGAACAATTTACCAAAGAAGAAATAAAATAAGCAAAACAGTTTTCTAGGGTTAAAGAAATAAAAATGAAAGCAGTGAAGTTCTGTTTCATTATTAAATGGGTAAAAGCTTTATTGTTGAAACATCAATACTATTGATGGTGCATTGGTGCTATTGATCTTCTTTACTGTCATCATCTCCTTGATTTCATTGCCTAACTTCATCATTCTTGATACAGTAGTATCACACATTCTGTCCCTCAGCAAACCATTAGAAATATATACTACATCTAAACATCTCTATTGTTATTCTCCTGGTCCAAATCCCCTTGTCTTCTTGCCTAATTTATTGTAATAGCCCCTAACTTTTCCCCATGCTTCTTATCTTGCTCCTCTACAATCTCCTCTGAACACGATAGTCAAAATTACCAATTTAAAATGTAAGTCTATTCATGTCATTCCTCTGCTCACTAGTCATCAGTTGTTACCAAGCTTGCTCAGAGTAAAGCCAAATTCCGCACAGTAGTCTACAGACCCTGCATTTTTTAGATTCCCACCTTTCTTTTCTGACTTCATCGCCCACACTGCCCCCCTTGCTTTCTCTGCTCCAGTCACTTTAGCCTCCTTGTCATTTTAGTAAATCAAGCATGCTCCCACCTCAGGGCCTTTGCACTTAATGGTTAATCTGCCTAGTATGATTTAACCCAAAATACCTCCTCTTTTCTTTCAGGTCCCTGTTAATGAGTCAGTGAAGTTTTCCCTGACTGCCCTTTATAACACAGCATCCTCCCTTCCTTTCTAAACACTTTGCCCCACTTCCTTTTTCTCCATAGCACATATTACCATCTAAGTTATATGTTTAAGCTCCATATTCATAGCATTTAGCAAGTGCCTGGCACTCAATATTTATTGAGTGAGTACATTGATACATTGATTGAACCTTTTTGGAAAGCGACTACAACATGATTTAGAAGCCTTTTTTTTTTAAGTAAGAGAACATTTAAGTAAATTTTATACTCTTGATGTGAGAAAGAGAGAGAGAGAGAGAGAGAGAGAGAGAGAGAGAGAGAGAGAGCTGTATATGGCAGGATTTGAGAGTCTGAGATCAAGAACAGTAATGAAGATATGTTTGTTTTTCTTTCTTAATAAGAGAAGAGAGGATGATGGGAGAATAATTTTCAAGCATAGAGGACGTTTAGATCAAGAACAAGTATTTGTGTTGTCAAACAAGTACTTTGATGGAAGTACTTGTTAGTTTCGTGTAAAGTGGTAAGGAGTGTGGGATAAGAAATACCAACTGGGAGGCAGTTGTAACAAGGCAGAGTTGAGGTAATACTTCTCTAGGTAGTAAGGAGTGTTGGGTTTGATGAAATAAAGGCATGAATCAAAGATCAGCAGTCAGTGATATGGCAAAGAATAAGGCTTGACAATTAACTACATAAGGATGCAAAGAAGAGGAAATAAAAGGTTCTCTCGGTATTAAAATATCGTATTTCCTTTTAATTATTTTCTTTTTTCTTTACAGGTTTTTTTCTCATTCACAGAAAAATGGATCATTTAAACCTTTGGAGGACTCAGTTATCACAACACTTTTATACTACCAACTAAGATTTACAACAATAAATTTATGACAGTAAATTTCTGCATCATAGAATTGCTGAAGAACAGTTAATATAAAAAAGAATATTTTTTATAAAAATACTCCTATAGTATCATGATATTACTAAATAAAACAAAAAAGCACAATTATTAAATTATTAGACTTGCTACTGCAAGCACATATGTGCAATAGCTACTGTATCCTTACAGTTACCAAACCTCGAATTTGGATGGTTTCCCTTTGTGGGAAAGGTTGTTGTAATTACAAGAAACCACTGAACATTGTCAAATATATTTTCATCTGAGTGTCTTTTAGGAGAATTTACTTGAAACAAGTTCTAGAAAATTCCAAGTCCCACCACTAAGTGAATTTAATATTATGGCAGCAACTTACAGACTTGTGGTTAGTACTGTGAACCACTACAGCAGTGTGGTGATAGACCGGCGTTTTGAGCAAGCTATACATTATTGCACTGGAACCTGTCACACCTTCGCACATGGAGTTGACTGCATTGTGGTACATCGTAGTGTCTGTGCAGACTTACACATCCCTGTGTCTCAGTTCAAAGATGTGGATCTGGACTCCATGTTTCTACCCCACGAAAATGGGTTTTCCTCAACTGAAAGTGACTATCCCCATCAGGCCCTCGCAGGCATACCCAGGGTCAAGAAAGGAACTACATTTCAGAATACCTGTAACTTTAAGGACATTGCAGGAGAAGCAATCAGTTTTGCCAGTGGGAAAATAAAAGAATTTTCCCTTGAAAAACTCAAAAACTCTAACCATGCAGCTTACAAAAAGGGAAGGAAAGTTAAGTCTGACTCATTTAATAGGAGGTCAGTTGATTTTGACTTGCTCTGTGGCCATTATAACAATGATGGGAACTCACCATCCTTTGGTTTACTCCGGAGTTCCTCAGTTGAGGAAAAATCTTTGTCCCATAGAAACTCACTTGATATGAACCTGACTTCAATGTTTCTTCACAACTTCTCTGAAGAAGACCTGGTTACTCAGATTTTGGAAAAACATAAAATAGAAAATTTTTCTTCTGGAACAGATATAAAGGTGTGCTTGGACATCTTGCTGAAATGCTCTGAGGATTTGAAAAAGTGCACAGACATTATAAAACAATGCATAAAGAAAAAGTCAGGGAGTAGCATCAATGAAGGAAATGGTAATGATGCAGTTTCTAGCTCTGAAATTGTCTATATGAATGTAATGACCAGGTTAGCATCCTATCTGAAAAAGCTACCATTTGAATTCATGCAATCTGGGAATAATGAGGCTATAGATTTAACAGAACTGATCAGTAATATGCCTAGTTTACAGCTGACTCCCTTCTCCCCAATATTTGGCACTGAGCAGCCCCCTAAATATGAAGATGTTGTCCAGCTCTCAGCCTCTGACCCTGGACAGTTTCAAACTATGGAATTACAAGATGACAAGCATAGTTCTAGGAACACAGACACTGTAAAATCCATTCCAAACAACTCCACAAATTCCTTATATAACTTAGAGATAAATGATCCCAGAAGTCTAAAAGATGTCCAGCTTCAGTCACGGTCATTAACTGTGAATGCTTTAGGAAATGTTTCTTCTGGTGACCTAATGGAAGCCCTTTATATTGAAGAAGAGTCAGATGGAAAGAAAGCAGTACGTAAAGGACAAAGGACAGAGAATGGACTCAATCAGGAATTGTTGAAGGTAAATGAAGATAGAGCAGAATTTTCAGACCATGGTAGTCATCTTAAAAAATGTCCTGCCTCAGGACAAAATGAAATTGGTAAGATATTTGAGAAACCAGTAGTTAATCTACCTAAGGAAGATCTTAAGTCAAAAGTTCCTAAAGGTGAAGAGGAAGACCACAGAGATTTTATGAATTCTAACAGTAAGGAAGAGATAGATAAGTTGTTAATGGATTTGGAATCTTTTTCACAGAGAATGGAGACCTCTCTAAGAGAGCCACTTGCCAAAGGTAAAAACTCTAACTCTCTAAATAATCATGGTCAGTTGACTGATCAGCTCCCTGTAAACCTTGAGCCTAAATCTAAACTCTCTTCACCCATGGAAAAAGTCTCACCTTCCTGTCTAACAAGGATCATTGAAACCAATGGACACAAAATAGAGGAAGAGGATCGAGCCCTCTTGCTACGAATCCTAGAAAGCATTGAAGACTTTGCTCAAGAACTAGTTGAATGCAAATCAGGCAGAGGGAGCTTATCACAAGAAAAGGAAATGATGCAAATTCTACAGGAAACCTTGACAACTTCTTCCCAGGCCAATTTATCAGTCTGTAGAAATCCTGTTGGTGATAAAATGAAAGATACTACTTCAGTGGTTTTGATTCAGCAGACTCCAGAGGTGATCAAGGTAAGACCCAACAATTTTGTGTCCTAAAAGTGTCCAAAGAACTGTTTTAATGTTTGTAAAATTTATAAACAAAAACTATTTTTGTTACCCATTCTCTGTTCTAAATTTCCTACCCTACTCTAGGTGTGCTCTCACTTAGTTCAGTGGGAAAAACTTAAAAGCAAAGGCTATAAAGTCAAGCAAACTGGTTTCAGCTGCCCTTCCCACACCCTTCATCTTCCTAACTCTGTGACCAAAGGAAAGTTACTTAGCCTTAATATACTCATTTACATAATGGAAATAGTAAGGATCACGACAACATGTGAAGCACAGCCAAGGTGCCTTAAACAAAGTGGGCATTTAATATTAGTACTCATCCTCCCCAGTCAAGCAGTAGACCATTCATTACTACATGCCTGTGTAGACTATTAGGTGCAGTTTGGGTTACAAAAGAAAAGAAGACATGATTCTTGAAGAGCTTAAAATCTAATTGGGGAGCCCTGGCCAATGTGGCTCAGTTAGGTAGAGCGTCATCCTATGTACCAAAAGGTTGCGGGTTTGATTCCAAGTGAAGGCACATACTTAGGTTGCAAAAACAAAATTTAACAGTACGTGAACATGTAGGGCACTACTCTGAAAGTATTGTTAGTTCAATCAATCTTCAAAGAAGGTAAAGACTAGAGTATATGAAATTTGCTTCTCTCCCCCCCCCCCCCAGTATATTTGTATTGATTTCAGAAAGGAAGGGAGAGGGAAAGAGAGATAGAAAGGTCAATGATGATGGAGAACCATTGATCGGCTGCCTCCTGCACGCCCCCTACTGGGAATCAAGCCTACAACCCTGGTATGTTCCCTGACCAGGAATCGAACCATGACCTCCTGGTTCATGGGTCTGAGTTCAACCACTTAGACACACCAGCTGAGTGAGATTCGCTTCTTTATGCAAGTGGGAATAAATATCACTCTAGAGCAGCCGTGGGCAAACTACGGCCCGCGGGCCGGATCCAGCCCGTTTGAAATGAATAAAACTATTGAAAAAAAAAGACCGTACCCTTTTATGTAATGATGTTTACTTTGAATTTATATTAGTTCACACAAACACTCCATCCATGCTTTTGTTCCGGCCCTCTGGTCCAGTTTAAGAACCCATTGTGGCCCTCGAGTCAAAAAGTTTGCCCACCCCTGCTCTAGAGTCATAGGATAGAAGTATTTTCTTTTTTTTTTTTTTTTGATTTTTTTTTTTTATTATTATTAAGGTATTACAAATGTGTCCTCATCCCCCCCATTAACCCCCAACCTTCCCCTCCCCCCCCCCCCCGCCCCACACACTCATGCTCCCATCCCCCTGTTGTCCATGTCCATTGGTTTGGCTTATATATATGTATACAAGTCCTTCGGTTGATCTCTTCCCCTTACCCCCACCCTCCCCTACTTTCCTTCTGGGGATTGATAGCCTGATCGCTGTTTCTCAGTCTTTGGGTTGGATAGAAGTATTTTCAAAAGGCTTTGAATCTACCTCACTACTGACAGCACTGCTTTTGAATATTCCTAGAAAAAAATCTCATTTGTGTTTGTTTTAGCATAACAGGATTACTTCTTATTCATTTTGTATGTCCAACATGGGTTAACTAGAAACTCTACTCCCCCTCACTCAAGGTCCCAGGCTGATGGATGCTTCATGTTCCTTCAGCTGCCCTATGGCCCCATCTGGAATATGTGGCTTATGAGTTCACTGAGGAAGAGGAAGAAAGAGAGGGTGCTTTTAACCAACTTGTTCTACACATGACACACTTCCCTTCTGCTTACATTCCAGTGATTTCGATTTAAAGGCTAAGAAACACAGGGAAGCACATAGAATATTCAGTGAGCAGTATCTCTATCACATGAATAAACCATATATGTCAGTGTGTGTGAATTCAGGCAAAGGCAAATCAACAAAGCAAATTGTAAAATAATGATATGAATTTTGTGTTGATATGTCCATTCGTACAAAACTTAGGAAAAAAAATACATCGATACACCAAATACCAATATTCAGAATAGTGATGAATCCCTGAGGGAAGGGAGAGAGATTGAACTGAGGGTAAACAGGCAGCCTCAGTAGTATTAGTAATGTTATTTTATAATCTGGTAGATTATAAGTATTTTGTCCTATTTTTTATGCCTTTTTGTATATCTTAAACATTAAGTTTTTAAGAAACAGTCGGTTATTAGAGATGGTATATATGTGGCCAGATTAAAAAACGATTACAGGCTGGCTGGTGTAGCTCAGTGGTTGAACCTATGAACCAGGAGATCATGGTTTGATTCCTGGTCAGGGCACATGCCAAGGTTGTGGGCTTGCTCCCCAATAGCCCTGGGGTGTGCAGGAGGCAGCTGATCAATGATTCTCTCTCATCATTGATGTTTTTATCTTCTCTCCCGCTCTGAAATCAATAAAAATATATTTTAAGAAAAACCAATTACATATTTTACCATTTTCATTATAATATTTATTAAAGAAGGAAAAATATATATTGTGATCAGATGAATAATTTTTGCCTCATATTTGTTTTGTAGCTGTTGTTCCATGCACGTTTTTAATTACCAGTGACACTAAAGTTTAAAACAGTACATACTTAAGGTTACTAGATGATGATTTGGGTCTAAATATCCTCAAACATTCTCTGAACATTTCTGTGAAATCTATGTGTGAGTCTCAATTATTGATTCACAAATGGTAATATCTTTTAACTTGAGTTAATGCGGAGGGGTGAAACTGTGGAAATTAATTACAAAAATAAGGAAAAAAGTCTTTTCATGTACACAGGCAATACTGATATGCTTAATATTTTATGAAAAACCTATATAGCAACCTCAGAATGATCATAATATAATAAGAGCTAAGAGTTCTTGTGAGCTAAGGCAGGCTAAGGCATTTAGATGTATTATCTCACTATTTTGCCCCCACAATATCCTATTTGCCCATTTTTTTAAAAATGTCCACCTTCTCTGATGTCTTATTTCAATGTCTCACAACCATTTTAACAGAAACTCTTACTCTAAATATGGAGTTTTTAATTTTATTTCACCCTCTGCTTTCATCTTTTGTGGAAAAAAAAGAAACAAAATTCTTCTAAAAGATGGGCTGTAGAAAGCAGAAGATGTGAACCTGAAGCCAAGAAAAAGTCTCATGTGGCACCTTTCCTTTGACCCTGGCTCATGAACAGGTCCCCTGTACCACCCCAATCTAAATACAGCTACCTACACAATTTGCAATCCTAATATCTGGAAACAGCCCAAGTGCCCATCAGCAGATGCGTGGATAAAAAAGCTGTGGTACATTTATACCATGAAATGTTATGCTGCAGTAAAAAAGAAGAATGTCTTACCCTTTGAGACAGCATGGAGGGACCTGGGGAGTATCATGCTAAGTAAAATAAGTCAGTCAGAGAAAAACAAGTATCACATGATCTCACTCATATGTGGACTCTAAGTAACAAAATAATCTGATGAACGGAGTGGATCCAGAGACATGGAAGCATGGAACACAGAGTATGGAATCTCAGGGAAGGTGGGGGGGGGGGTGGATGGGTGGGAGGTAATCAACCAAGGACCTTGTATGCATATATGCATGGCCCATGGACACTAATAATGAGTGGTGAGGGTGGGGGTCCAAAGGGCTGGGGTGGACTAGAGGTGGTCAATGGGGGGGGAAAGAGGGGCATATGTAATACTTTCAACAACAAAGAATTATTTAAAATAAAATTAAATAAATACAGCTACCTAAAAATGTCACAGAGGGCTCTAAATAAGCTTCCCATTTTTTTAACAACTATGGACTGAAATCAAAATCTTATTAAAAGACTCTCCCATCAGTCTTTTAAATAAGTTCCCATATCATAGAATAGCATAAAATTTGATGAGATTTCTTCTTGATAAAAGTAGAAAAAGTAGTTCATGAAAAGCTAATTTAAAGAGACATAATATTTAATGCAAGAAAACAAAACCATTCTTTGACTCAGTTCTCCCTACTTAAAAATAAAAATTAAAAAAATCTTTTTTCTTTTTTGTTTTTAATTTATTTTTATTGTTGACAGCATTACAGATGTCCCCCCTTTCCCCCTTTGACCTCTACCTGGTCCCTACCCCACCCCACCCCACCCCAGGCCTTTAAAAAACAATCCTTGAATAATATAAAACTATTCTTAGCTCCAAGCCTGACAAAGGCAGGCATTGGGATAGGTTTGACATATGTTTTCAAATAGTTACACAAGTGTGATCAGTATTTGTTATCCACAATGCAAACCTGTATTGGGAGAGGGAGCCAATTAGAAGATACTAGGAGGATATTGAAAGAGTGATAAAGAGGATATTAGTCTAGATCAGAAGTTAGCAACCTGTGGCCCATAGGCCATATCTGACCTCCTGTGCCTGTGTTTGTAAATATTGTAGTTACCCTTTTAATAATCCTTTAGTTTTAACTGTGTGGACCCACTTATAAACAGATTTTTTTCAATAAACATATTGGAAAAATTTTTGGAGATTTGTGACAAATTGAAAAAATTCACAGATGAACTACAAAGCTTAGAAATATTGAAAAATTAAGAAAAACTTACGTATTTCATAAATGCATTAAGTATATGTAGATACTAGTCTACCATTTACTACCATAAAATATACACAACTGAATTATAAAAGGTTAAAATTTATCAAAACTTCCGCACACACTTACAGAATGTACACGGTGCCATTAGCAGTCAAGAGACATGTAAACAAACATTACATGTTATTGGTAAGGCTTCTGGTAAACAGTAGTCTATTAAATCGTTACTGCATAAAATTAATTGTAGTACATGCTGTAATACTGTAATAATTTTGTAAATACCTCCTGTTGTTCTTGCGGTGAGCCCAAGTGTTGCGAGTATCCGCTTAAAATGCCCATGATGTTAATCATCTCCACGTGAGCAGTTTGTTTCTCCAGTATATTGCATATCACAGTAAAAATTGACCTTTCACAGTTCTTGCCTATTGTTCGTGTTAATGCAATACCGTAAACCTTGAATAGCACCACAGGACCCAAAAGAAATGCCACTAGTGATGCTGGAAGTGCACCCAAGAAGCAAAGAAAAGTCATGACATTGCAAGAAAAGTTGAATTGCTTGATATGTACTGGAGATTGAGGTCTGCAAGCTATTGTTACCTGCCATTTCAAGATAAATGAATCTAGTCTAAGGACCATTGTAGAAGAAAAGGAAATTGATGAAGCTGTTGCTGCAGTTATACCAGCAGGCACAAAAATCCTGCACTTTTTGTGAAATACCTTTTATCTCATATTGAAAATGCAGCTTTTATATGTGTGCAGGGTTTCTATAAGAAAGGCATACCTATATACTCTAATATGATTAGAGAAAAAGCAAAGTCATTATATGACAAAGCAGAAGGAAGGTAAAAGACCTAAAGCTGGAGAATTTAATGCTAGCAAAGGATGGTTTGATACTTTTATAAAGCGGTTTGACTTAAAAAAAAATGTCAAGATAACAGGAGAAGCAGCCTCTGCCAACCAGAAGTCAGCAGACAAGTTCCCAGGTGCCATTAAGAAAATCATTGAAGAGAAAAGATACCTGCCTGAACAGGTTTTAATGCAGACAAAAGGGCTCTATTCTGCTGGGAGGGAAATGCCACAACGGATATATATCAGTAAGGAAGAGCAGGGAGCACCAAGATTTAAGGCAGGAATGCATAAGTTAACTCTATTGTTTTGTGCAAATGCAGTGGGGTTTCTGATTAACTGTCCTTATCTATAAAGCTGCTAACCCCCGAGCCTTAAAAGGAAAAGACAAACACCAGCAGCCAGCTTTTTGGTTATACAACAGGAAGGGTTGGACAACCAGAATCCTTTTGCTGGATTGGTTCCATCAATGCTTTGTCCCTAAAGTCAGGAAGTACCTTGCTAATAGACTGCCTTTTAAAGTTCTTTTGCTATTGGACATTGCCCCTGACTACCCAAAACCCCAAGAGTTCAACACCAAAGATACTGAAGTGGTCTGCTTGCCCCAAACCAACGAATTCTGATTCATCCTCTACATTTGGGGGTCATAAGGACCCTTAAGCCTCATTACCACATGGTACTCTATGTTAAGGATTGTCAGTGCTACAGAAGAGAACCCCATTAGAAAGAACATCATGAAAGTCTGGAAGAATTACACCATTGAAGATGCCATCTTTGTTATACAAAAAGTAAAAGCCATCAAGCCCAAAACAATAAATTCCTTCTGGAGAAACTGCCCTGATGCTGTGCATGACTTCATAGGATTTATGACAAAACCAATCAAGGAAATCATGGCAGATTGTGGATGTGGCAAAGGTGGGTGCTGAAGGATTTCAGGATGTGGATCTTGGAGAAATTCAAGAGCTCATAGACTGCACACCAGAAGAATTTACAGAAGACGACTTGGTGGAGTTGAGTGTTTCTGAACCAGTGCCAGACGATGAGGAAGAAGACAGAAGCAGCAGCCAGAAAACAGTTGATATCAGACAGGCAGGCAGAAGATTTCTGATTATTCAAGACTGCTTTTGGCCTTTACTATATGGATCCTTCTATGATACAGGCACTGAAACTAAAGCATATGGTGGAAGGAGGATTGGTACCATATGGAAACATTTTTAGAGAAATGACAAAGCAAAATAGACAAAACTACAATATATTTCCGTAAAGTTACACCAAGTGTGCCTGCCCCTCTCCTGCCTCCCCTTCCACCTCTGCCACCCCTGAGATAGCAAGACCAACCCTTCCTCTTCCTCCTCCTCCTTAACCTATTCAACATGAAAAAGACAAAGATGAAGTTTTTAATTTTTAATATATTTTTATTGATTTCAGAGAGGAAGGAAGAGGGGGGGAGAGAGAGAGGAATGATGAGAGAGAATCACTGATCGGCTGCACACTCCCTACTGGGGATTAAGCCTGCAACCCAGGCATGTGCCCTGGCTGGGAATTGAATCGTGACCTGATTCATAGGTCGATGCTCAACCACTGGGCAACACGGGCCTGGCAAAGATGAAGATCTTTATGATGATCCAAGTCCACTAAATGAACACTAAATATTCACTCATCATAGAGTCATTAAATGTTTTGTTGTGTATAATGTGTCTTCATTGAAAATCTAATAACTACGGCAACAACTGTATGAGACATTTTTGTGTCATCATCATCATTGCTTATTCATCATTTAGAACATCATGTGCAAGATTTGTATGGCAGTGGATAGTCTACCTTACATAGGTATAAAGTGAGTAATATTTAATATAAAATAATGTGTTCACTTTCTGTTTTGTAACTTTGCTTTCAAAAAAATTACATTACCATACAGTATACCTCTCTAATAATTGGAGAAATTGGGAATCAGCCTATCATTACAAGTAAGTGGTTTTTCTAGAAATAAACAGTGTTTCCAATGCTGTATTATAAATATGACTATAATACTGTTTGCCATAAAAATTTTATAACCATTCATTAGTGTATAGTCTATGCTATTGTGAAACAGTTGTATTGATTACAATAGGCTACCATAAAGCAATCATATTGCTGCTGCTTCTTTATCAATGCACAAATCATCATACATGCTCCTAGAACATCTCCCCAAGTTTTAGGAACACTGAGAGGCAAAAACAAAAATACTATATTTATGGATTCTTTCTGTTATTAGTCATGGAATGTTTTCCTATCATTTGGAGGTAATTGAAGCAAGACACAGAAGTGCTTATTAGATCTGTTTTGCTGCAACCAGTGAAGTTACCAGTAAGCCTCAAGGATTAGGCCAGGAGCAAAGAAACTAGATAAACACTACCACATGGCCTTCTCCCCCTACTCCAGTGTATCATTGTAAGAGTAAAATAACATTAATAACACAAAACAAGCTATTAATTAAACATTTTTTTTAAAAAACACCAGGTTAGAGCATAAAGAGAAGGATGGTAAAGTTTAGGATAAAGATTAATTAGCTTGTAATCATTTTCTTCTCAAAGCTTATTTACAATGATATTTTAAACAAAGTCTATAATTCCGTGTAATTAACTTTTTAATCTACTCTAACAGAGCCAAGGTAAGAAAGGCTTTTTAAAATTGAGATATAATTCACATAGTATACAATTCACACTTTTAAAGTACACAATTTTTTGGTTTCTAGTATTTTCAACAAGATTATGCAACCATCAGCACTATGTAATTCCAAAACATTTTCACCACCTCTACCTTCAAACCTGTATTTATTAGCAGTTTATAAACCCCTTAGCCCCTGGCAATCACTAATCTACTTTCTCAGGAAGGGGATGAAAAGTCACCCCCTGAAGCCACAGGTTGGTGTTGGGAAGAAGCTGGTGTGCTTTAATTGAAAAAGCATTAATTACGTCATAAGCCAAAAGTCCTAGTGGCATTCATAACAAATTTTTTTTTGGTGTTTTAATTTGGAAGTAAATAATGAAGGAGGAAAATAGATTTCTAGGCAAAACTGTAAGGAAAAAAACAGGAAAGATACCTAGCTCAAAGAGTGAACATTTAAGCCCAGTGAGAGAAAATTGGGGGGCGGGGGGGGGGGGGCATTGAAGCATTAGCCAGTGGTTTCCAATGTAATCCTTTTTCAACTGTAGTATATATTGGAAGCTTTCAGGTAAGATTTTGTTTGAGTGGAGAATTACATACCTTAAAAAGGAAAAAGAAATTTGAAAACCTCAGGTTTAAATATATAAGCCAAATGTACACATTATAAAGTGTTGTCAGGATGTCTTGAAAGGAAATCAAGAAAAAAAGCTAACTTAAGTTGTGGGAAACAATTGAATTTAATTCCTTCTAAATTAGACAAAGGTTCAATAGAATGGAGTTCTGAGATGTTTTGGGTTTGGGGGTTTACTTGGTAATGGTATTTGGTTTATATTTTCTAGAAGTAGAAAATAAATATTGACTGAATAATGTGGTTGATCAAAAATAAATATTGAAGTCTAAATGTTAAACATGAAAGAGTACTTGAAGAGTCTCTTGTAAATAACTCTCCGAGGCAGAACTTTAATATATGATAAAAAATAATAGAATATTTTAAAAATCTGAGATGATTTGTTTAAAGCCCATTGAAGGGGAAAACAGCCATAAATTAAAAATGTAATATGTCGAAAAAGCAACCAAGTGAGTTGCTCAGTTTAAAAGGAACAAAAAAGGTTAAAAAAATGTAATATGTCATTGCTATTTGATCAGCTTTTGTACCTTAATGGTAGCCAAATTGCACTCATTTATATGTACCAAAAGCTGCTTTCTTATGGCATCAATTGTTCCACTTTCCTAACTAACACTTTGACAATATATTTTCAAATGTATCCTGATCTAGAATCACTTCCAAAAAGTATTTTTGATGATTAACATAGTCTTCTGTAAACAAACAAAAAGGATTTTATTTTTAGATCTGACACCAAGGAATATCTTTGTATGTTACCATTTGAGGATGAAATTTTGTTTATCTCCATATTTTGACTGGATATAACTAGAGAGTTTTGGATATTTGCTTCCCTTCAAATAAGAAATAAACTATTCTTAAAATAATAGTTTCAGTTTGAAGTGCAGCTTGTTCTTTCATAAAATATTAAATAGCAAAATCAAAAATGTTCTTTCTCTTCTAGTTTGAGGAGAAACTATCTGAATTGACACCTCACATACTCTGGGTTTAAGAAGGTAGCATTATCTGAGAAGTCGCTATTTTTAGGTCCACTGTAATGTTTCTAACTTTGGCGCTCAGAGTAGTGGGTGCTTCCTTTCCCATAAGGCTCTGTATTCTCACCATGTGCAGGTCAATTTGACATAAAGCTACCTACGAGGAGCAACGGGCCCATTTACAGGCCATATTTCTAACTTGAAAATTATGAGCAGGTATTGGGAGCCACAGGCTGTATTTGGGAACCAGCTGCATGTCAGTACAAGCATGGATTGTGGTCTCTGGAGGCTGGGAGAACACAATGCTTGAGCTTAATTTCTTCGGAAGATAAGAAAAAAATACCTTTCTACCTGACAAGATTGACAACGTATTAAACCTGACTATCTTCAGAAGTGTGCTGGACAGTTGCAAAGTAAACATCCACTTTTCAAAAATGATGATCAAGGAAACATCTCTACGAAGGGACCCGGATTTAAGGGGAGAGTTAGCTTTTCTGGCAAGGGGCTGTGATTTTGTTCTCCCGTCACGTTTTAAGAAGCGGCTAAAGTCATTTCAGCAGACACAGGTTTGAAACTTGGGTGTTTCTTTTAAAATATTTTCATTACTAATAAAACCACCCAATGAACTAACTTACAAGTAATTTTACAGCTCACTTGATATTAGATCAAGGAATTAATCTGTGTGCTCTATTCAGCTATTTACAGAAAGCTATTTGTAGAGAGATTCCAACAGGTTTAAAAATAGACCTTCTGGACCTGAGTACAGTACTCACATTTTTCTCTGTAGAGAGGGAATCGGTTTTAGAGAGAATAAATACAACTTAACACATATTTTACAATTTGGGGGGGGGGTGTAGAATTTCTGTGTTAAAAGTCCTGTATATACTTTGAATCAATAGGCTATGTTTGAATAGCATACATCTGTAATGAATATTTTTTTAACTATAGATCCTGTTAATCCTTTTTTTCTTTGAAGGAAGAACTAGTTTTATATTTAGACAATTGTGTGTATGATATTTTCCCTTTTAAATGTTAACATCACTTTTATTAAAGAGTAATAAAGGGTGGCAATTAACTTCTGGGTGGTGAAAGAATGTCCCCCTCAGCAAGCTGTGAGATTGAATCATTTCTGCCCGCAATGACTACTTTGCAGAGTCCTTGCTAACTTGCTTACACTGTTATGGCCAGTGCCTCACCAAACAAGTACCTAACACTGACTACAGTACAAATCAAGGGCCATACAAATGATGGCCATCCAGAACCCAGCAACAAACCATAGTTTCATAGTTATTCTGACCCAGAGTAATTTCAAATTATTTAATTGGACCATATTATTTGATTGGAAGGTGTTTTTTAATAGCTCAAAAGTTATCAAATATTGGAAATGCTACAGTGGTAGAATGGTATAAGGATACTATTCAGAAGAAATCTCTAAATGATACTGTGTTTATAAAGGGAAAAACTGAAATGGAGAATTGAGATACTTTTACCCAGCTAATTCTGTTTTAGTGCTGTTCCTAGATCTGAGTGAAACAATCTTATTGAAAGTGAGCAGATGCTAAACTTGCTGGTAAATCTGGCAAAATTTATATTACTGTGTTTTGTTTTATAATGTTAGTAAAAAGTCAGTTTTATTAAACTACATTAAAGTTTAAATTCAATGGAAAGTAAATTGATACAACCAAAAGTTCACAATATGCATTCTTTATATTTCCCCTTTTAAATATTAACATCACTATTATTAAATGTGTATCAACCAATGAATTAATAAATAGTTGCCTATCCATAAATTTCTCTGTGTTAAGAGGTACACTTAAGGAAAGTAAAATAGACTATTATATAATCAAATATTTTCTCATTCAAATAAAAACTTTGACAGATAGCCAGGGTTTGTTCTGAATGTCACTTATTTCTATCAGAGCAAAAGTGTAGAGTCAACATTGAAGGCTTTCCTTTAAACCTTCCCCACTAGCATGTGTTCATTAGACTATTGGGTTTCATCCTCACTGGCACCAGTGGTCTTAATCCTACAGTTATAACTGCTCTGGATGTCACACATGGGAAACATTTTGGGGAAACCAAAAAATAATTTTGATGATTGTATACTTGTCTCACAAATCTTTTTTAGCATAGAATAATAGAAAGGAAATAACACTAATATAAGTAACCTAGGTAAAGACCTGAAGAATTACATGCCTTATTTTAGAAGTTTAAGAACACTTTCTATTGTCATTGACTCAAGACTATGTAATATTTGCAGATTTAGCACCAAGGCAGAGAGAAATGTTTACTTAGAATAGATTATCAGTTTGTTAAATCAGAAGTGGTTTGTAAACTTTAAATTCTTTATAAATGTGATTATTTTATTTATTATTGAATCTGCAGAACCATGCCAGGTTATGTTTAATGTCTTAAGATTCCCCACCCTTTAGCTTAAATAAGGACATACCGTACCCAGCACTGTTTTGAACCTTTTACCTGTGTAAGGTCCTTGCTTTTTACTCCTGTAATTTCCTTTAATCCTCACAATATCCTAAGAAGTAAGGATTTTAATTTGTTTTATTACTGAAATTCTGAAAGATTACGTAACTTTCCTGAGGTCATAGGGCTAGTAAGCCATCACTGTTTTTCTGTTAAGTTTTTCATCTTTCATTGGTACCACTTCCCTCTATGCAATTTCTTCCTATACTTCTACTTTACATGGCTGACATCCTGATAGTGCAGCAGTGGCTCGGTGTGACCAACTGGCCTTCATAGCCCCAGTAGTATTATAATATATGAGTAGACTCCACTCTTTGTATTAATATCAGGTATTAACATGAGAAATGGGTCAGGTATAACAAAAAAGGAGATTCAATCTTATTCATCATGTATTTATGTGAATGAATCTTCCTATAATACTCATGTTTTTCAAAGGTAACAAAGATTTTTGTCCTGAATCTAAATATCATGTTATAAGCCCTTATGTCAAAAGGAAATATGATAGTCAGATCTACTTACAGATAAATTATTATTCAAACTTTAGGAATGGCATTAGGATAATTTAAGGAAAACACTCAAGCAATACTTTGTGTTCACAGTGAATTTAAAATCTAGTTGGTCAACAATCATGCCATCTTTTATACTTTATACAGCATCTATTACAGTGTCAGTCAAAATTAAGAGTAGAAACTTAAACTCTGAAAATCTTCATGGAATCTTTTTGCTTTCTCTTCTAGGACTCTCTGAACTAAATTTAGTCTTCATTGATAAAATAAACTTCTCTAACTAAATGGATAATCTTCATCTCCCTATTTCTCTCCACCCCCTTTTTATACTGCCCTTGCTGTAAAGTATATAAAGTATAAATGAGTTAATAAACAGTAAAGGAAGTTTGGCTGTGATGAAATTAATGACCATGATCCTTGCCTATTAGAATGTACCAAAAATGAGAGCAATTTGTATCTTGGAAAATAAATGGCATACCTCTAGTGGCAAGTAAATTGGCCTGGTAGAAGACATTCCAAAACAAAAATGCTTTAATTTTCTTAACCAATGGACATAAGACACTGGGGGGTAGGGGAGGCCAGGGGATTGTCAAGGGCGGGGGGGGGGGGGGGAAGGACACATATGTAATACCCTTTGTAATACTTTAAGCAATAAAAAAATAAATAAAATACAAGAAAAAATGCTTTAATTTTCTTAACAAAGACTTTCTCTGCATCAGGGCTGGCAGTGATTTTACCTAGACAAACTTAAACTAGAGAAGAAAGTGAAAGGACACTCCCTCCAATAGATTTTAGATCTACATAATTAAAAATTTATTTTGCCTATTAAAGAAGAGAGAAATGCACTAAAAGACCAAGAACAGTCTTCAAAAAGAATTTACTAATCCAGTTCTAAAGACTAAGAATACATCTTGAGATTCTTAATATGTCAGCTGGCATTGCTCTTAAATGTCTGCCATAGCCTGGCTGGCATGGCTCAGTGTTTGAGCGTTGACCTATGAATCAGGAAGTCACAGTTCGATTCCCGGTCAGGGCATATGCCCAGGTTGTGGGCTCTATCCCCAGTGTGGGGTATGTAGGAGGCAGCCAATCAATGATTCTCTCTCATCATTGATGTGTCTATCTCTCTAGCCTTCTCCCTTCCTCTCTGAAATCAATAAAAAAAATATTTTTAAAAGATGCCTGCCATATAATTTATGGGAAATGTAGGATTTTTAAGCATTAATTTATATAAACTCAGGTATTGACATATGGTTGATATATTAATATATTTAGTATGGATAAGCATTCCCTAGAAACATGCTTGCCACCCTCTAGAGTAGAGTGAGCTCTTAATCTCTGCTGTCTCTAATTGTGGCTTATGTATGCCTAACCTCTTATTACTGGTGAGAACTTCAAGAAATATATGCTGTTTATAATTTATGTGTCTCATACTCAGATTTTCCTTCCAGATTCAAAATAAACCAGAAAAGAAGCCTGGAACCCCATTGCCACCTCCAGCCACCTTTCCAAGTATTCCCCAGCCTCTCTCTCCTGTTCCTCATGTGAATAAGGTTGTGAACGCACCATTGTCCATAAACATTCCACAGTTCTACTTTCCTGAAGGACTCCCAGATGCCTGCAGTAACCATGAACAGATTCTAAGCAGGATTGAAGCTGCTTTCATGGATATTGAAGATCAGAAAGCAGATATTTATGAAATGGGAAAAATTGCCAAGGTAATACAACTACTAAGTGATGTATATTTGCCCTTACCCTAGCAGTCCCAATCTCCCTCTCTTCACTGCCTCTTTGCTCTTTGCTTTTAAGCATGCATAGGGCTTTTCTTCCCATGTTGAAAAAATGTGTTTGATCCTGATATATCTTTAGCTATGGTCCTATTACATGGAACTGTTAAGTTTGAAGAAAACCTTAGTGGACTTCTAGTCCAGCTTCTCATTTAATATAGGAATTGCATCCATGATATCACTGACATACAAATTCATTCTCTGTTTGAATGCTTTCAGTGACAGGAAACTCACTATTTTACCAAGAAACCTATTTCATCATTAAATATAGCCTTACTTGTTAGACATATGTCTCTTGTGTTGAATACAAATCTTATATTTTGTTCTCACCCAATAATCATAACTCTTTGTCCTAAAGCCAGACCAGGAACAACTAGGCCAGCTCAACACTGTAATTCTACTCAGAAATAAATGGATTTTTCCTAAGAAGCAATTCTTTGATACTTTCCAGTATATCCAACTGCTTTTAAGTTCTTAGCTCCTAATGCCAGGACTACTATAAAATCTTTAGTAACTGGATTATATGCCTCTATCCTTCTCCTAGAACAGTTACTACTGAGCATGACCATCACATTATATTTGATCATGCCATTTCCCAGCTCAGCAATATTCAGGGATTCCTACCACTCATAGCAGTGCTTTCTTTTGGTTGGGTTTTATTTTTATCACGCACATATGTTGGAGAGTCAGATCATGCCTGGGAATTTAGCAGTGATTTCAGGCTGTGCTTCAAGAGACAGAGGGGTTTGGTAGGCTAAGAGCTGCATGTGGACAAGTAGGAGACCAAGTGGGAGCTCCCAAGACCCCATGCATACTTACACTGGGAATGATTTCCCCTGCTTTTAGGAATAATATTTAAAAGTTTGAAAACTGATATTGAGGATAAAACCCAAACTACTGTTCTGTGTGTGAGTCTGACACACTTGCCCTCCCAAGGCACATCTCTGCATTTGGGCTCTCAGTTCTCCCCTCCAAAATGGGTTTCCACTCCTGCCAACCCCCATGTCACCTATCCTGTAAGACCTAGCTTCCAGTATGTCTTTGGAGAAGTCCCTAAATCCCCACTCCTGTCGTGCCCTGTTTTCTCCCCTACCTCTAACTTTAGAACATTTGTTACTGCTGTTAAATACTTTGCAAATAGAGTGATTTTAAGATAACTGAAAAGGAATTATTTCATTCCCCCTTTCTTCACTCCTAATCTTAGAAGTTATTTGTTGATCCCTTAGCTGTTTCTAATGAAAAACAGACTCATTCCAGAAATAAGAGCTCACCTGTTTTCACTCTCTTTTACATATGAGGAAACTGAAGTCCCGAAGTAGTTACCTAAAGTCACAGAATTAATTGGTGCATGTCAGGAGACAAGTCCTCTAACTCCTAGCACTGTGCTATTTCTGCCATATGTTATCTCACCTGAACATAGGCTAACATACCATTAGCTAACTTCCCGTTATAGCCACCCTAATAAATTATTACTTCTTTCAGGGCATTGGCATTTTCTTACCTGAAGCTTTGAGAAATAGCTGTTGTAGGAACCAAAATGGTGAATTATCTAAATGGGCTAGAAATGTGAATCTAAACCCAAAAGATAGAATTTGGCAAGGATGAATGAAGACTGCATCTGGAGATAACATGTTAACCAAATAAATGCCAAACGGTATTTCTAACATGGCAACAGTGTGTGAGAGAGACAG